>NC_084619.1:70503535-70673535 GCF_033978795.1 Nerophis ophidion | reverse complement strand
TCCTGCTGAAACGTCGCGGTATGATGACGCGTGCGCGTGACGTCAAGCATAGTAGAGGACATTTTGTTCCAGCACCGTTCCCAGCTATAAGTCGTCTGTTTTCATCGCATAATTCCACAGTATTCTGGACATCTGTGTTGCTGAATCTTTTGCAATTTGTTCAATGAATAATGGAGACGTCAAAGAAGAAAGCTGTAGGTGGGAAGCGGTGTATCGGGCCACCTTTAACAACACAAACACAGCCAGTGTTTCATAGTTTATGTAACCGATACAAAAAGGAAACAACATATTCTGGTATTTTTTATTTATTTAAATGGGTTGTACTTGTATAGCGCTTTTCTACCTTCAAGGTACTCAAAGCGCTTTGACACTACTTCCACATTTACCCATTCACACACTGATGGAGGGAGCTGCCATGCAAGGCGCCAACCAGCACCCATCAGGAGCAAGGGTGAAGTGTCTTGCTCAGGACACAACGGACGTGACGAGGTTGGTACTAGGTGGGAATTGAACCAGGGTTGCGCTGGGGTTGCGCACGGCCACTCTCCCACTGCGCCACGCCGTCCCTAATTTCATATTGTTGTTATTAATTTCACCAAAATCCATCACATGATGTGTTTTAGTTTCTTTTTACTTTAAATATGGATTGTCAGTCACGGTGGCAGAGGGGTTAGTGCGTCTGCCTCACAATACGAAGTTCCTGCAGTCCTGGGTTCAAATCCAGGCTCGGGATCTTCCTGTGTGGAGTTTGCATGTTCTCCCCGTGAATGCGTGGGTTCCCTCCGGGTACTCCGGCTTCCTCCCACTTCCAAAGACATGCACCTGGGGATAGGTTGATTGGCAACACTAAATTGGCCCTAGTGTGTGAATGTTGTTTGTCTATCTGTGTTGGCCCTGCGATGAGGTGGCGACTTGTCCAGGGTGTACCCCGCCTTCCGCCCGATTGTAGCTGAGATAGGCGCCAACGCCCCCCGCGACCCCAAAAGGGAATAAGCGGTAGAAAATGGATGGACGGATAATTCAAGTTTTTGCGGATTTATTTTTGTATTTCCTTTATTCTTACAAATCTCAGCTTTTATTTTGAAAGTTTGAGGATATGACGATGCGTAGCTGCCTTTCCCGCTAGTCCTCACTGTCAGAGGTATGTTGTTTTGCTCTGTGATGAACAAATCATGTAATTTTTTAGTTTAAATGCAAAATTAACGGAAGAATGTTTGTGTGCAAATGTTCGAGATGTGTTTAAGGAGGTCTTTGTTTAGTGGCGTGTTTAAAACAGCCATTTTGAGCGAGAGAAGGAAAGTTTGTTTGGCCGAGACTTTTACCTGTGTGTGTGTGAATGAATGAGCGAGCGCGTGTGTGTGTGTGTGTGTGTGTGTGTGTGTGTGTGTGTGTGTGTGTGTGTGTGTGTGTGTGTGTGTGTGTGTGTGTGTGTGTGTGTGTGTGTGTGTGTCCTCCATTTTGTAGCCTACATGCTCAATGTGTTTTATATTTTTTTGTGTGTGTTCGGAGTTATGTGGAGAGGAGATGACCATTGCACTCATATTGTGTCTCATGTCACTGTCATACAGGAATAAAGTGAATGTCAGAAGTTGAACCAGCCGTGTGTCCCATGTCATTGAATGAACGCAGAGTACTACACACTGACAGCGTGGTTGGGACGCAGCAGACCCGCCCCGGCTTCATTTCCATAACCGAAAGATGACGAAGCTTTACTATGGAACAGAGTGGTCAAGCGAACGCGGTTGGATTGGACCACGCACACAAAGTACAGTGTATTCAATCAATCAATCAATCAATGTTTACTTATATAGCCCTAAATCACTAGTGTCTCAAAGGGCTGCACAAACCACCACGACATCCTCGGTAGGCCCACATAAGGGCAAGGAAAACTCACACCCAGTGGGACGTCGGTGACAATGATGACTATGAGAACCTTGGAGAGGAGGAAAGCAATGGATGTCGAGCGGATCTAACATGATACTGTGAAAGTTCAATCCATAATGGATCCAACACAGTCGCGAGAGTCCGGTCCAAAGCGGATCCAACACAGCAGCGAGAGTGCCGTTCACAGCGGAGCCAGCAGGAAACCATCCCAAGCGGAGGCGGATCAGCAGCGCAGAGATGTCCCCAGCCGATACACAGGCGAGCAGTACATGGCCACCGGATCGGACCGGACCCCCTCCACAAGGGAGAGTGGGACGTAGAAGAAAAAGAAAAGAAACGGCAGATCAACTGGTCTAAAAAGGGAGTCTATTTAAAGGCTAGAGTATACAGATGAGTTTTAAGGTGAGACTTAAATGCTTCTACTGAGGTGGCATCTCGAACTGTTACCGGGAGGGCATTCCAGAGTACTGGAGGCCGAACGGAAAACGCTCTATAGCCCGCAGACTTTTTTTGGGCTTTGGGAATCACTAATAAGCCGGAGTCCTTTGAACGCAGATTTCTTGCCGGGACATATGGTACAATACAATCGGCAAGATAGGATGGAGCTAGACCGTGTAGTATTTTATAGGTAAGTAGTAAAACCTTAAAGTCACATCTTAAGTGCACAGGAAGCCAGTGCAGGTGAGCCAGTACAGGCGTAATGTGATCAAACTTTCTTGTTCTTGTCAAAAGTCTAGCAGCCGCATTTTGTACCAACTGTAATCTTTTAATGCTAGACATGGGGAGACCCGAAAATAATACGTTACAGTAGTCGACAAGGACAGAGATGGGCATCGCCACCACCCGTCGACTGGTGCTGAAGAAAGGTGCGGGGCCGACCTTCAGGTTGTACAGGTACGACCATATAATCTCACTAAAACACTAGTAACACAATAAGCAGATAAGGGATTTTCCAGAATTATCCTGGTAAATTTGTATAATAAAATCTGAATCGCTCCCACTGTATAGTTTTTTTTCCTCTCTTGTCCTTCACTCTCACTTTCCTCATCCACGAATCTTTCATCTTCGCTCAAATTAATGGGGAAATCGTCACTTTCTCAGTACGAAACGCTCTCGCTGATGGTGGCCATGATTGTAAACAATGTTCAGATGTGAGGAGCTCCACAACCCGTGATGTCACGCGCAAATCGTCTGCTACTTCTGCTAAAGGCAAGGCTTTTTTTATTAGCGAGCAAAAGTTGCAAACTTTATCATGGATGTTCTCTACCAAATCCTTTCAGCAAAAATATGGCAATATCGCGAAATGATCAAGTATGACACATAGAATGGACCTGCTATAAATAGGAAAATCTAATTTCAGTAAGCCTTTAAGACTAAAATGTGAATGTTTACTGAGAGAATTGCTATTTTGATGTACAAAACCCAAAAAGCAGTGAAATTGTCACATTATGTGAATGGTAAATAAAAAGAGAATACAATGATTTGCAAATAACTTATATTTAATTGAATAGACTGCAAAGACAATATATATCATGTTCACACTGAGAAACTTTTTTTTTTGCAAATGTTAGCTCATTTGAAATTTGATGTCTGCAACATGTTTCAAAAAAGCTAGCACAAGTGGCAAAAAAGATTGAGAAAGTTGAGGAATGCTCATCAAAGACTTATTTGGAACATCCCACAGGTGAACAGGCTAATTAGGAAAACAGGTGGGTGCCATGATTGGGTATAAAAGCAGATTCCATGAAATGCTCACACAGTTTGTCAACAAATGCCTGAGCAAATTGTTTAAGAACAACATTTCTCAACCAGCTATTGCAAGGAATTTTGGGATTTCACCATCTATGCTCTGTAATGTCATCCAAAGGTTCAGAGAATCTGGAGAAATCACTGCACGTAAGTGATGAAATTAAGGACCTTTGATCAAAAACTGATATCAGCGTGTAAAGGATATCGCCACATGGGCTCAGGAACAATTCAGAAAACCACTAAGTAACTACAGTTGGTCGCTACATCTGTAAGTGCAAGTTAAAACTCTACTATGCATTTATCAACAACACCCAGAAACGCCACCGTCTTCACTGGGCCCAAGCTCATCTAAGATTGACTGATGCAAAGTGGAAAAGTGTTCTGTGGTTTTGTTCGGTTTCAGTTTGTTTTGTTTTCTTCAAAGTCTGTCCGGGCAGAGCACTTGCTTTTTGTTTGTTTGTTTGTTTCAATCCTGGCAATAATTGCCTACGGTCGTTTCCTTGTCGTATTTTTTTGTAAAGTGAACCCATGCATTGAGGCGTTTTTTCCCGTCTATTATTACACATCTAATCTGTTATTGTTATTATTTCTAAATGATGCAAAGGTAATGGTATCATGTATACAAGATAATCTAGAAAAAAAGCGCTAATGGCCACTTAGACCCTGGTTTACTAAAATCCAATACAAGAGTCTGCCTTTGCAAAGATGCTCAATTGTGATTATCAAAGAGATAATTATTGATCAGTAAGTGTATTGATACACGTTTCTGTGACGGTTTAAAGACGGCCATATACAAGAGTGACATGTCCCCAGTCGGCCATAAACCGCTTTCTTTTTGGCGCCCGATAAAAAAAAAAAGCCTTTGTTGCCCCGCTCTTGCTTGCATTTGGCAGTTGCCATGGCGACGCTGAGCCAGAGGAAGCTCAAAGAGGATCCCGAATTCC
Organism: Nerophis ophidion; assembly: GCF_033978795.1. Taxonomy (NCBI): domain Eukaryota; kingdom Metazoa; phylum Chordata; class Actinopteri; order Syngnathiformes; family Syngnathidae; genus Nerophis; species Nerophis ophidion. The sequence continues at coordinate 70,668,958 of NC_084619.1, read as the reverse complement.
TGAGAAGAAGATTTTTTTTCTTTTTTCTTTAAACAGTGCAACTCTATTTCCTGCCTGGTACTGTGGAGTCTTTGAAATGATGAGAGGCAGGAGCACAGGCTTGCAAAGGGCGGTATAGCTCGGTTGGTAGAACTTGAGGGTTGCAGGTTCGATTCCCGCTTCCGCCATCCTAGTCACTGCCGTTGTGTCCTTGGGCAAGACACTTTACCCACCTGCTCCCAGTGCCACCCACACTGGTTTGAATGTAACTTTGATATTGGGTTTCACTATGTAAAGAGCTTTGAGTCACCAGAGAAAAGCGCTATATAAATATAATTCACTAAAAACATGCAGGCAAAGTGCATTAAGGAAAATACTGGAAACACTGCGCAGCTACGCTAAATATCCAAAAGTCTCGGGACACAGAGCAGATAATCATCCTTGGCCAAAGGCTGCAAAGACTTTGGGGACAACCCTTTTCTATCCCTGATCTGATTAAAAAGGTCCAAAATGTGGTCACAGTCCTCCAAAGTTAAATTTGCTGGCTCAGAGCCCTGACGGGGTCTCACGGAGACAGAAGCACATGGCGCCTCACACCCTTTTCTTACACAACCAGAGAAAGCCATTTGAAATGGGCTGAGCTCTCACCGCTATCGATTTATTCTTGCCAAGGCTACACACACACACACACACACACACAGTGATGGCAGAGAGGAGAGATTTGCAGAGAGGGTCGGTTAGAAAGAGTACATTGCGAGCTCTTCTTTGGCTTTTTTTCCTGATGAGCTGGACACTCTTCACTAGCGATGTGCCGATTTTTTTTAAAAAGCATGTGATTGGCCGTTGCTAAATTGTGTCTTTTTATGCCAAACTTAAACACAAATCCCGTCTGACTGACTATGTTTGGTTATCCAGCTGACAAGCAACTAGGAGCTAATTATGTGTGGAGCAGCTCCCCTAAATTAATAATAATCACCTAGGTTGCAAATAAATTTTAACTGTGTATACCGTATATCCTTGAACTGCGCCGGGGCGCAATTTAATGTAAAACCTCTTCTCACTCCAGCGCTTACCAAAGGCATGCGGTAAATTTAGGCCTGCGCTTATAAATTTGAGTATGATGTAAAGAAAGCACATTTAATTAAAAAAAACATTATTATGGTCTTACATTTACTTATAAATGAAGTCCATGCGCAGCTCCTTTTGATCAAAAGCATCAATAACTTGTTTATAGAAGTCTTCCTTATCTTTCTTCAGTTTTGAAAGTCTCTGTCTCGATGGAGATCTTCCTTTTTTACCTCCTGCTTCGATTGAAAGTCCAGTTTAAAAAACTGCTTTATTTTAGATATGTAATCCTCCATGTTAAAAGTGCAAGCGAGAGGAAAAAATAAAAGATCGCTGCTTGTTGTCACTTCTTCTGCAGCCGAGTAGTCGCAAGAAGGATCATTAGCGCCCTCTACCACCGGGAGGCGGGAGTCATTTAATGACTCATATTTGACACACGCAGCTACGGTATATTAATAAAACATAGAATGCTTACAGTTCTTTTTAGCATATTCAATAGCTTGGATCTTAAATCCTACTGAATAGCTCTTAATCTTCTTCCCTTTATGCGATTTCAAATGATTGAAATCAGCCTCCTCCATTTTGAAAATGATGACAGGTGAAGTGTCACTCGTGACGTGACGAGTTTGACCCTGTGGAAATTCTAGGCATATGCTAATTATTTAGCGAAACGAGTTTGACCCGGCGGAAATTCTAGACATGCGCTAATAAAAATAATATTTTGCAAAAGGAGTTTGACCCGGCGTTAATCCTGAGCCGACAGTAATGCTAAGCATGCGCTAATTATTTTGCGAAACGAGTTCTAGGCAAGCGCATACTATATACCTGGCCGCAATTCAAGGAAATACGGTATTTTCAAAAGATGATACTTTTGGAGTTGCTGGGGCATGGTTTCATTGGAACGTCTCCAGAATCCAACATCTTGTAGACAGTCTCAAAAGTTGGGTTATAAAAGAGAGTTTGGAGTAAAATATCCCATATCCAAATCCAATACATACTATCCGGAGAAAAAGAAAGTGTGTAAGTGTAGATTAAAACCATCATTAGTCCCCTTAAAAAAACATCAGAGGGCTCCTGTTGAAGTAAAATATATTGCTTTTGTTTTAATGGCGAAGTAAAACGTTTATGGTATGGCAGATCCCTGTCCTCAGCAGTGGACACTTGGATGTTGCATAACAAGGCTCTTTTTCCCCACAATCTAACTTTGACATGGACCAAAATTTACAGAGAATACCGTTTTTTAGGAATACACCCCAAAAAATATTAGTGACGGAAAGAGTCGCCCCTCGGGCCTTAGCTTCCTGGTAAAGCAGCCACCAAAACAATTCTATTGAAAAGCCCTGTTGGGCCTAGCGCTAACTCTGCGCACAAAAAGGGTGAACATTGGTCAAAACACGCACCGCTATTGTGTTGTCTCTGCTCTTATTTCTAAGAAAAATACACCACCTGTTGGCACTGTTATCAAACCCTAAAAGGTATAAGTCGGATTGACTAGAAATTTCTCACACAGCTCTACAAAAACACCTACTGTGACTTCAGGCCGTTGGGATGAATCGCCACAAAACTTGGAACACAACTTCAGGGGACTGACAAGCACATATTTGTCAAAGTTGAGTAGGATTGATTATAAAACATAAAGCACGGGTGAGACCGAGCAACTTATTGTCTCTTTATGTCATTTCAATTGAAATTGTCTCAAAATGTATTTGGATACACAGGATGGACTGGACATGTTAAAGGGGAACATTATCAACAATTTCAAAAGGGTTAAAAACAATAACAATCAGTTCCCAGTGGCTTGTTGTATTTTTTGAAGTTTATTTCCAAATTTTACCGGTCTTGGAATATCCCTAAATAAAGCTTTAAAGTGCTTGATTTTCGCTATTTGCGATGTGACTATCCATTTCCCTGTGACGTCATACAGTGCTGCCAACGTAAACAAACAGTGGGAATACCACAGCAAGATATAGCGACATTAGCTCGGATTCAAACTCGGATTTCAGCGACTTAAGCGATTCAACAGATTACGCATGTATTGAAACAGATGGTTGGAGTATGAAAGTATTGAAGAAGAAACTGAAGCTATTGACGCTATTCATAGTCATAGCATGGCCGAATAGCTGCGTTAGCGTCGCCGGTAAAATGTGCGGACCAAACGATCGGGACTTTCGCATCTTTTGACACGGGGGCAACTTAAATCCGTCGATTGGTAAGTGTTTTTTTTCCGCATTAAATGTGGGTGGAAGGAAACGTAATATAGTTGCAAATGCATCTGCAGGTTATCCATACATCTCTGTACCATGTCTGCTTTAGCACCGCCGGTAAATAGCATGTTAGCATCGATTAGCTGGCAGTCAACATCAACAAAACTCACCTTTGTGATTTCGTTGACTATCGTTGCAAATGCATTTGCAGGTTATCCATACATCTCTGTGCCATGTCTGCCTTAGCATCGCCGGTAAAATGTGGAGACACTCTGGTACATTCAACGGGGGTCTGGCGGCAGACACTTTGGCATCTTCGGGCCGGTGGTGCAACTTGAATCCCTCCCTGTTAGTGTTGTTACACCCTCCGACAACACACCGACGAGGCATGATGTCTCCAAGGTTCCAAAAAATTGTCGAAAAAACGGAAAATAACAGAGCTGTGACCCGGTGTTTGTAATGTGTTGAAAATGAAAATGGCGGGTGTGTTACCTCGGCGACGTCACATTCTGACGTCATCGCCTCCAGCGCGATAAACAGAAAGGCGTTTCATTCGCCAAAATTCACCCTTTTAGAGTTCGGAAATCGGTTAAAAAAATAAGTGGTCTTTTTTCTGCACCATCAAGGTATTTATTGACGCTTACATAGGTCTGGTGATAATGTTCCCCTTTAGGGACACCCCACATGGGGTTTAACTTGAGACTTGTGAATGGTGGCCATAATAGTGCAGTACATATGAAGATCAGAGGTGGGTAGAGTAGCCAGAAATTGTACTCAAGTAAGAGTACTGTTACTTTAGAGATTTATTACTCAAGCAAAAGTAAGGAGTAGTCACCCAAATATTTACTTGAGTAAAAGTAAAAAGTATGTTGTGAAAAAACTACTCAAGTACTGAGTAACTGATGAGTAACCTGTTCGTTTAATGATTACGGCAACAAATAATGCACAAAAACATTAAAATAGCAATGAGCAAGTTCAGAGCCAGGAATATCTCTTAAGCAACTAAAACAATATTATATATTAAATAATAATACATTAAAATAAATAAAAAAATTAAGGCACATTGAGCCACAATAACTTAACAGCACCATAGGCTCAGTAGGCATTCATTGATTGATTGATTGATTGAAACTTGTATTAGTAGATTGCACAGTACAGCACATATTCCGTACAATTGACCACTAAATGGTAACACCCCAATAAGTTTTTCAACGTTAATCAATTACTTAATAAATGACCAAGTCGAGGTGATCTACCTCATATATACATACACACACATATCATATATATATATATATATATATATATATATATATATATATATATATATATATATATATATATATATATATATATATATACATACATACCTTTATATATACAGTATATAATTTATATTTATTTATTTTGCGGTTTTTGTTGACATGTTAAAGGTGTTTTAATGAATATACATGCATGTTTAACATATAGATTCCTATCTTTCATGAAGACAAGAATATAAGTTGCTGTATTACCTGATTCTGATGACTTGCATTGATTGGAATCAGACAGTAGTGCTGATAACATCCCGGTTTTCAAAAGTTCCTCCTTCCTGTCTAATACCACATGCAAGTCGTTGGTTTTTGGCATCTTATTTGTCCAGCTTCCATATTCGTTTTTATACACTTTACAATAAATACATTGGCGGCAAACTCCGTAGCTTGCTAGCTTGTTTGCGCTGGCTTTCGGAGACTCTTATTTTGTTAGCGCAGGCGCGATGGAGCGGCACTTTTATTGTGAAGACAGGAACTGTGCGATCAGTCTTTAGGCTTTTGACGGGAAGTACGGTTGAAATAAAAAGTGTCTTTTTTCCTTTACACTTTTGATTGATTGATTGAAACTTGTATTAGTAGATTGCACAGTACAGTACATATTCCGTACAGTTGACCACTAAATGGTAACACCCCAATAAGTTTTTCAACATGTCGGGTTCTACGTGTGACGGTCACGTGACCGCCTGGCTCTGTTTGATTGGTCCAACGTCACCAGTGACTGCATGTGATCGGTGAAACGCAGGCATGCGTAGTTCCTACTTTGAATGCGTGTCTGACAAAATCAAAACAAACAAAGCGTGCATTAACAGATCGATAAAAAAAGTAGCGAGTAGCGACCTGATTGTAGATAAATGGAGCGGAGTAAAAGTAGCGTTCCTTCTCTATAAATATACTCAAGTAAAAGTATGTTGCATAAAAACTACTCTTGTAAGTACAATTTATCCCAAAAGTTACTCAAGTAGATGTAACGGAGTAAATGTAGCGCGTTACTACCCACCTCTGATGAAGATGGTCAGCCGTTGTTGTTTTGGCCCATAAAACAGCCTACTTTGAAGCTGGTGCATATTAAACACAGGATTGATTGATTGAAACTTTTGTTAGTAGATAGCACAGTTCAGTAAATATTTTGTACAGTTGACCACTAAATGGTAACACCCCAATAAGTTTTCAACTTGTTTAAGTCGGGGTCCACGTTAATTGATTAATGGTACAAATATATACTATCAGCATAACACAGTCATCACACATGGAGGGTTTAGGACTTACTTCAGTCATCAACCATTGCATCATGTGAGAAATGGACATTGTAACAATGTAGGTGTGACTTGGTAGGATATGTACAGCGAGCGGTGAAGATAGTGAGCTCAGGAAGCATAAGAACAAGTATTTACATCTGATTATTTACAATCCGGGGAGGTGGGATGTGATGGGGGGATGGGGTTAGTTTAGGGTTGTAGCTGCCTAGAGGTGTTCTTTTACTGCACTTTTGAAGGAGGGTAGAGATGCACTTTCTTTTACACCTGTTGAAAGTGCATCCCATATTGATGTGGCGTAGAAGGAGAATGAGTTAAGACCTTCGTTAGATGGGAATCTGAGTTTAACGTGGTTTGTGGAGCTCCCTCTGGTGTTGTGGTTATGGCGGTCATTTACGTTCTGGAAGTAGTTTGACATGTACTTTGGTGAAGTGAACTAAACACCAGAAATTGCTGAGACATAGCACAAATTAAATAAACTCTGCCTCTTCCTACTCCTTTTCGGACATGTAGAATTGTGGAGGTGTAAACATGTATTTTTGAGAACGTTAAACCGTTATTGTCTTTTAGTGATAAAATAGCATTTCTGTTATAATAACTGATGTTTTTGTCCCATTTAGCTGCTGATGCATAAGAACTGGTGTACTGTAAAAGTGATCTAGCCCAATGGTTCTCAAATGGGGGTAAGCGTACCCCCTGGGGGTACTTGAAGGTATGCCAAGGGGTACGTGAGATTTTTTTTTAAATATTCTAAAAACAGCAACAATTCAAAAATCCTTTATAAATACATTTATTGAATATCCATCCATTTTCTACCGCTTATTCCCTTTCGGGGTTGCGGGGGGGCGCTGGCGCCTATCTCAGCTACAAACGGGCGGAAGGCGGGGTACACCCTGGACAAGTCGCCACCTCATCGCAGGGCCAACACAGATAACCGGACAACATTCACACTGACGTTTCAAAAAATATAAATGTAAGTTCAAAAACTGTGAAAAGAAATGCAACAATGCAATATTCAGTGTTGACAGCTGGATTTTTTTGTGGACATGTTCCATAAATATTGATGTTAAAGATTTCTTTGTGAAGAAATGTTTAGAATGAAGTTGATGAATTTAGATGGATCTCTATTACAATCCCCAAAGAGGGCACTTTAAGTTGATGATTACTTCTATGTGGAGAAATCTGCATTTATAGATAGATAGTTAGATAGATAGTACTTTATTGATTCCTTCAGGAGAGTTCCTTTAGGAAAATTAAAATTCCAGCAGCAGTGTACAGAGTTGAGATCAATTTGAATAAAAGTAAAAAGTAAATAATGGGGGTTTAAATGGAAACAAAATAGAGAAATATTACAAAAAGAATAAAAACAATGGGAATAAGAATATAACAGTAAAATAAGAATTTAACAAGACAAAGTAGGCAGTAGTGACCATGTCATGAAAACGTATTGCACTGTTATTGTTTTGCATCCCCTGTCATCCTAGTACCCCCTGCCCCCCGCCCCAGAGAGGAGTTGTACAGTCTAATGGCGTGTGGGACAAAGGAGTTTTTGAGTCTATTAGTCCTGCACTTGGGATGAAGCAGTCTAGAACTGAACAGGCTTCTCTGGCTACTGATAACGCTATGCAGAGGGTGACTGGCATCATCCAGGATGCTCACTAGTTTGTTAACAGTCCTCTTCTCTGCCACCGTCTCCAGTGAGTCCAGTTTCATTCCCATTGTAGAACCGGCCCGCCTGATCAGTTTCTCAAGTCTGGAGCTGTCCTTCTTAGATGTACTGCCCCCCCAGCACACTACCATGTAGAACAGAACACTGGCAACCACAGACTGGTAGTACATCCACAGGAGTTTTTTGCAGATGTTGAAGGAGTGCAGTCTCCTGAGGAAGTACAGCCTGCTCTGTCCTTTCTTGTACTGATGGTCCGTGTTAACAGTCCAGTCCAGCTTATTGTCCACCCAAACCCCGAGGTACTTGAATGAGTCCACGGTCTGTACCTCAACTCCCTCGATCACAATAGGTTGTGACCGTGGACTCGACCTCCCCAAAGTCAATGACCAGCTCCTTGGTCTTTGATGGATTGAGCTGCAAGAGGTTCGTGTGGCACCAGACAACAAAGTCCCTCACCAGATTCCGAAACTCCTCCTCTCTTTATAATTGAATCCCTCATTTATTTTTCAACAAGTTTTTAGTTATTTGTAAATCATTTTTTTCCAAATAGTTCAAGAAAGACCACTACAAATGAGCAATATTTTGCACTGTTATACAATTTAATAAATCAGAAACTGATGACATAGTGCTGTATTTTACTTCTTTATCTCTTTTTTTCCAACCAAAAATGCTTTGCTCTGATTAGAGGGTACTTGAATATTTTATTTTTATTTTTTACAGGGGGTACATCACTGAAAAAAGGTTGAGAACCACCGATCTAGCCAATTGCTCTTTATTCGCAATTAGTATGCCATTAAAATTGCATGCAAACATGTGCACAGGGAGTTTTTTGTTTCTTTTTAAACTTTCTCTAGGGTGGTTGCAAAAAAAGTAAATAAAATAGAAATTATAAAAAGAGTTGTCATGGGGGCACCATAACAACACACCTCTCTGACGCCTAATGAGAGCTCCTTCATCTCTCATCTTGAGAATATGTTGTGTGACTGTTCCTTCAAAGAGAGATGACACACTGCATCTTACAGACTTCCCCTGATGGATGACAATGTGTGTGTGTTTTATATTAGGACTAATGGACTTGGACCAGCTCATGTCCTTAAAAGGGTTAGCCTGTGCTTTATAGCGAAGGACTTTAGGGAGAAATGTACTTGAATGTTGCTGACAAGTATATCAAGTCATCCGGGAGGTTGCTTACATAAAGCTGCACATGTGCTTCATCAGGTGGACTTGTGGGGGTGCCAGCAATGCACATGTGTGCCCGTCAAGGCATGTGTAAGAGGGTGCATGTGGGAGGTGTAGCGCTCGGGGCGCAGAAGGCCCAGACACAGCTGCACGCCCGGGGTGAGGGCGCGGGGGTCAGCTCCATCACTCTATGAGGAAGTGTCTCTCCGGAGAATGGGAGACGTGAAAAGTGCATGGGAGGTGTGATGATGAAAGCTTCCCTCCGGAGCCTCCGGGGGTTTTGAGGAGTTTTCCATGTACTTTGCCCGGGTTTCATTTGAACAATCTTTGGAAAACATGGTGGCGCACATGTAATTCAGATACCCTCCTAGTTTTCTAGTCTTACTAAATGCAGGATGACTTGTAGACAATCAGTGGCTAAGACGTTGTGCATGATGGCGGCAAAGTTTTCAAGCAAACTTGCTCAAATTTCACACACAAAAAGGTGTTTAGCAAATTTTGCGGTGATTCGAATAAGGCCTGATTTGCTCAAATCCAAATAACACGCATGTGCAAACAATAATCAATCAATCAATGTTTACTTATATAGCCCTAAATCACTAGTGTCTCAAAGGGCTGCACAAACCACTACGACATCCTCGGTAGGCCCACATAAGGGCAAGGAAAACTCACACCCAGTGGGACGTCGGTGACAATGATGACTATGAGAACCTTGGAGAGGAGGAAAGCAATGGATGTCGAGCGGGTCTAACATGATACTGTGAAAGTTCAATCCATAATGGATCCAACACAGTCGCGAGAGTCCAGTCCAAAGCGGATCCAACACAGCAGTGAGAGTCCCGTTCACAGCGGAGCCAGCAGGAAACCATCCCAAGCGAGAGGCGGATCAGCAGCGCAGAGATGTCCCCAGCCGATACACAGGCAAGCAGTACATGGCCACCGGACCACAAGAGAGAGTGGGACATAGAAGAAAGCAGCAACATAGATGACGCATCAGAATCCATCGTTAGCAATAGATCTCTAGTCATTTTTGCGAGGGCTGTCTCCGTGGAGTGATTTGCCCTGAAACCGGATTGAAAAGGTTTCACATAGATTGTTAGACGCTAAGTGTTCATTTAACTGCTCCGCAACAATTTTTTCGAGGATTTTTGAAATAAAGGGAAGGTGAGACACCGGTCGGTAGTTTACCATGAGGTCAGGATCGAGGTTAGGTCTTTTAAGAAGAGGATGAATAACCGCTTTTTTGAATGCTAGGGGAAGAATACAGCACGTATTATGAGTGGGCGTGTTGCGTGTGATCTACTAAGACCGCATGTGCAATTGACCGCCTTATAGGATTGTCAAAATGCATTTTGATACTTATCTAAATATAGGGGACCACAAAAAATGGCATTATTGGCTTTATTGTGACAAAAAAATCTCACGGTACAATAAGGTACATTCAACATATGTTTCTTATTGCGATCGAAAAACTGTTTAGTCCTTAAATAAAATAGTGAATATATTAAACTTGTATTTTAATAATAAGTAAACAAACAGAGACTCCTAATTAGTCTGCTGACGTATGCAGTAGCATATTGTGTCATTTATACACATTATGAGGGACAAACTGTAAAAATTAATCCAATTCATTTACTGTTAATATCTGCTTACTTTCTGGTTTAACATGTTCTATCTACACTTCTGTTCAAATGTAATAATCACTTATTCTTCTCTTCTTTCATACTTATCTTATTTTGATACTTATCTAAATATAGGGGACCACAAAAAATGGCATTATTGGCTTTATTGTGACAAAAAAATCTCACGGTACAATAAGGTACATTCAACATATGTTTCTTATTGCAATCGAAAAACTATTTAGTCCTTAAATAAAATAGTGAATATACTAAACGTGTCTTTTAGTAATAGAGTAAACAAAGACTCCTAATTAGTCTGCTGACGTATGCAGTAACATATTGTGTCATTTATACACATTATGAGGGACAAACTGTAAAAATGAATCCAATTATTCATTTGCTGTTAATATCTGCTTACTTTCTGGTTTAACATGTTCTATCTACACTTCTGTTCAGATGTAATAATCACGTCTTCTCTTCTTGGATACTTATCTTATTTTGATACTTATCTAAATATAGGGGACCACAAAAAATAGCATTATTGGCTTTATTGTGACAAAAAAATCTCACGGTACAATAAGGATAAATTCAACATATGTTTCTTATTGCAATCGAAAAACTGTTTAGTCCTTCAATAAAATAGTGAATATACTAAACTTGTCTTTTAATAATAAGTAAACAAACAGAGACTCCTAATTAGTCTGCTGTCGTATGCAGTAACATATTGTGTCATTTATACACATTATGAGGGACAAACTGTAAAAATTAATCCAATTCATTTACTGTTAATATCTGCTTACTTTCTGGTTTAACATGTTCTATCTACACTTCTGTTCAAATGTAATAATCACTTATTCTTCTCTTCTTTGATACTTATCTTATTTTGATACTTATCTAAATATAGGGGACCACAAAAAATGGCATTATTGGCTTTATTGTGACAAAAAAATCTCACGGTACAATAAGGTACATTCAACATATGTTTCTTATTGCAATCGAAAAACTGTTTAGTCCTTCAATAAAATAGTGAATATATTAAACTTGTATTTTAATAATAAGTAAACAAACAGAGACTCCTAATTAGTCTGCTGACGTATGCAGTAACATATTGTGTCATTTATACACATTATGAGGGACAAACTGTAAAAATTAATCCAATTCATTTACTGTTAATATCTGCTTACTTTCTGGTTTAACATGTTCTATCTACACTTCTGTTCAAATGTAATAATCACTTATTCTTCTCTTCTTTCATACTTATCTTATTTTGATACTTATCTAAATATAGGGGACCACAAAAAATGGCATTATTGGCTTTATTGTGACAAAAAAATCTCACGGTACAATAAGGTATATTCAACATATGTTTCTTATTGCAATCGAAAAACTATTTAGTCCTTCAATAAAATAGTGAATATATTAAACTTGTCTTTTAATAATAAGTAAACAAACAGAGACTCCTAATTAGTCTGCTGACGTATGCAGTAACATATTGTGTCATTTATACACATTATGAGGGACAAACTGTAAAAATTAATCCAATTCATTTACTGTTAATATCTGCTTACTTTCTGGTTTAACATGTTCTATCTACACTTCTGTTCAAATGTAATAATCACTTATTCTTCTCTTCTTTCATACTTATCTTATTTTGATACTTATCTAAATATAGGGGACCACAAAAAATGGCATTATTGGCTTTATTGTGACAAAAAAAATCTCACGGTACAATAAGGTACATTCAACATATGTTTCTTATTGCGATCGAAAAACTATTTAGTCCTTCAATAAAATAGTGAATATATTAAACTTGTCTTTTAATAATAAGTAAACAAACAGAGACTCCTAATTAGTCTGCTGACGTATGCAGTAACATATTGTGTCATTTATACACATTATGAGGGACAAACTGTAAAAATTGATTATTAATCCAATTATTCATTTACTGTTAACATCTGCTTACTTTCTGGTTTAACATGTTCTATCTACACTTCTGTTCAAATGCAATAATCACTTATTCTTCTCTTCTTTGATACTTATCTTATTTTGATACTTATCTAAATCTAGGGGACCACAAAAAATGGCATTATTGGCTTTATTGTGACAAAAAAAATCTCACGGTACAATAAGGTACATTCAACATATGTTTCTTATTGCAATCGAAAAACGATTTAGTCCTTCAATAAAATAGTGAATATATTAAACTTGTCTTTTAATAATAAGTAAACAAACAGAGACTCCTAATTAGTCTGCTGACGTATGCAGTAACATATTGTGTCATTTATACACATTATGAGGGACAAACTGTAAAAATTAATCCAATTATTCATTTACGGTTAATATCTGCTTACTTTCTGGTTAAACATGTTCTATCTACACTTCTGTTCAAAAGTAATAATCACTTATTCTTCTCTTCTTTGATACTTATCTTATTTTAATACTTATCAATAATAAGGGACCATAAAAAATGGCATTATTGGCTTCATTGTGACAAAAAAAATCTCACGGTACAATAAGGTACATTCAACATATGTTTCTTATTGCAATCGAAAAACTATTTAGTCCTTCAATAAAATAGTGAATATATTAAACTTGTCTTTTAATAATAAGTAAACAAAAAGAGACTCCTAATTAGTCTGCTGACGTATGCAGTAACATATTGTGTCATTTATACACATTATGAGGGACAAACTGTAAAAATTAATCGAATTATTCATTTACTGTTAATATCTGCTTACTTTCTGGTTAAACATGTTCTATCTACACTTCTGTTCAAAAGTAATAATCACTTATTCTTCTCTTCTTTGATACTTATCTTATTTTAATACTTATCTAAATATAAGGGACCACAAAAAATGGCATTATTGGCTTCATTGTGACAAAAAAAATCTCACGGTACAATAAGGTACATTCAACATATGTTTCTTATTGCAATCGAAAAACTGTTTAGTCCTTCAATAAAATAGTGAATATACTAAACTTGTCTTTTAATAATAAGTAAACAAACAGAGACTCCTAATTAGTCTGCTGTCGTATGCAGTAACATATTGTGTCATTTATACACATTATGAGGGACAAACTGTAAAAATTAATCCAATTCATTTACTGTTAATATCTGCTTACTTTCTGGTTTAACATGTTCTATCTACACTTCTGTTCAAATGTAATAATCACTTATTCTTCTCTTCTTTCATACTTATCTTATTTTGATACTTATCTAAATATAGGGGATCGCAAAAAATGGCATTATTGGCTTTATTGTGACAAAAAAAATCTCACGGTACAATAAGGTACATTCAACATATGTTTCTTATTGCAATCGAAAAACTATTTAGTCCTTAAATAAAATAGTGAATATACTAAACTTGTCTTTTAATAATAAGTAAACAAACAGAGACTCCTAATTAGTCTGCTGACGTATGCAGTAACATATTGTGTCATTTATACACATTATGAGGGACAAACTGTAAAAATTAATCCAATTATTCATTTGCTGTTAACATCTGCTTACTTTCTGGTTTAGCATGTTCTATCTACACTTCTGTTCAGATGTAATAATCACTTATTCTTCTCTTCTTTGATACTTATCTTATTTTGATATTTATCTAAATATAGGGGACCACAAAAAATGGCATTATTGGCTTTATTGTGACAAAAGAAATCTCACGGTACAATAAGGTACATTCAACATATGTTTCTTATTGCAATCGAAAAACTATTTAGTCCTTAAATAAAATAGTGAATATATTAAACTTGTCTTTTAATAATAATTAAACAAAGAGACTCCTAATTAGTCTGCTGACGTATACAGTAACATATTGTGTCATTTATACACATTATGAGGGACAAACTGTAAAAATTAATCCAATTATTCATTTGCTGTTAATATCTGCCTACTTTCTGGTTTAACATGTTCTATCTACACTTCTGTTCAAATGTAATAATCACTTATTCTTCTCTTCTTTGATACTTATCTTATTTTGATATTTATCTAAATATAGGGGACCACAAAAAATGGCATTATTGGCTTTATTGTGACAAAAGAAATCTAACGGTACAATAAGGTACATTCAACATATGTTTCTTATTGCAATCGAAAAACTATTTAGTCCTTAAATAAAATAGTGAATATATTAAACTTGTCTTTTAATAATAATTAAACAAAGAGACTCCTAATTAGTCTGCTGACGTATACAGTAACATATTGTGTCATTTATACACATTATGAGGGACAAACTGTAAAAATTAATCCAATTATTCATTTGCTGTTAATATCTGCCTACTTTCTGGTTTAACATGTTCTATCTACACTTCTGTTCGAATGTAATAATCACTTATTCTTCTCTTCTTTGATACTTGACATTAGCTTTGGATGATACCACAAATTTAGGTATCGATCCGATACCAAGTAGTTACTGGATCATACATTTGTCATATTCAAAGTCCTCACGTGTCCAGGGACGTATTTACTGACTTTATAAACAAAATGTGAATTTTTAAAAAACGAAAAAACATTTGTTTTTTTCCATAAAGAAATACAATCATGTGTGCTTACGGACTGTATTGATCTATATTGATACATGATGTGTAAATTGTGTTTTTTATGTTGATTTAATAATATATATATATATATTTTTTTTTTTTCTGGACCACTTTTAATTACAGCATATTCACCATTTCTGCTGTCCTTTCAATTGCAATTTTTTTCATTTAGATTAAGAATATGTTTACATGCGGTATAAAAGAAACAAATATCTCAAATGAAGCCGAAACTACAAAAACTCAGACAACATTGCGTCTCATTTTTGATTCTACATCCGTCTCTGACACGGTGGAAGCTTGATTGGACGTGCGAGCTGCGCCCATCAGAGCGGCTGCCTCATGAAAAATGTAATATTTCTCATCTGGCCAACAAGTTCACCAATCCGCACCCTCCCTTCCTTCCTTCGTTGCTTTCTCCGTCTCCGCACCCTCCTCCGTGAGCCATTTTGCTCCGGAGAGATGCGCGTTACCATGGTTACCATCATGAACACATCTGGCGCAGCTGTGATGCGCACATGACGACAAACGAGCAACATGTAAGGAAAGAAAGTGAGAGAGGAGCATCAATATGCATGATTTCTGTGCTTTGTGGCTGGAGAATGGAGCCTGCGAGGGGGAGATAACAGACCGGGGCCTGCTGAGGAGGAAGATACGTCTATTGGGAACTTTGGGCCTTTGTGATAATCCTGTTGGTTGATTTAACTCAACCTGCACTGCAACCGGAAAGAGCAGAAAAATGCTGTGGATTATCAGTGGAGCTATAACACTATTTTACGCGTACATTTAATTAAATTATGCCCTATCTTGCGTTGCTTGGAACTGATACAAAAGGTGCTACTTTAGGTGGAAGACCTTGGCCCTGCACTCTTCAGCATCTACATGCTGCCGCTGGGTGACGTCATACGCAAATACGGTATTAGCTTTCACTGTTATGCTGATGACACCCAATTCTACACGCCCCTAAAGCTGACCAACACGCCGGACTGTAGTCAGTTGGAAGCGTGTCTTAATGAAATTAAACAATGGATGTCCGCTAACTTTTTGCAACTTAATGCCAAAAAAACGGAAATGCTGATTATCGGTCCTGCTAGACACCGACCTCTATTTAATGATACAACTTTAACATTTGACAACCAAATAATAAAACAAGGTGACTCGGTAAAAAATCTGGGTATTATCTTCGACCCAACTCTCTCCTTTGAGTCACACATTAAAAGCGTTACTAAAACGGCCTTCTTTCATCTCCGTAATATCGCTAAAATTTGCTCCCTTTTGTCCACTAAAGACGCCGAGATCATTATCCATGCGTTTGTTACGTCTCGTCTCGATTACTGTGACGTATTATTTTCGGGTCTCCCCATGTCTAGCATTAAAAGATTACAGTTGGTACAAAATGCGGCTGCTAGACTTTTGACAAGAACAAGAAAGTTTGATCACATTACGCCTCTACTGGCTCACCTGCACTGGCTTCCTGTGCACTTAAGATGTGACTTTAAGGTTTTACTAATTACGTATAAAATACTACACGGTCTAGCTCCAGCCTATCTTGCCGATTGTATTGTACCATATGTCCCGGCAAGAAATCTGCGTTCAAAAGACTCCGGCTTATTAGTGATTCCTAGAGCCCAAAAAAAGTCTGCGGGCTATAGAGCGTTTTCATTTCGGGCTCCAGTACTCTGGAATGCCCTCCCGGTAACAGTTCGAGATGCTACCTCAGTAGAAGCATTTAAGTCTCACCTTAAAACTCATCTGTATACTCTAGCCTTTAAATAGACCTCCTTTTTAGACCAGTTGATCTGACGCTTCTTTTCTTTCTCCTATGTCCCCCCCTCCCTTGTGGAGGGGGTCCGGTCCGATGACCATGGATGAAGTACTGGCTGTCCAGAGTCGAGACCCAGGATGGACCGCTCATCGGGACCCAGGATGGAACGCTCGCGTGTATCGGTTGGGGACATCTCTACGCTGCTGATCCGCCTCCGCTTGAGATGGTCTCCTGTGGTTGGGACTCTCGCTGCTGTCTTGGATCCGCTTGAACTGAACTCTCGCGGCTGTGTTGGAGCCACTATGGATTGAACTTTCACAGTATCATGTTAGACCCGCTCGACATCCATTGCTTTCGGTCCCCTAGAGGGGGTCCTCTCCAAGGTTTCTCATAGTCAGCATTGTCACTGGCGTCCCACTGGATGTGAATTCTCCCTGCCCACTGGGTGTGAGTTTTCCTTGCCCTTTTGTGGGTTCTTCCGAAGATGTTGTAGTCGTAATGATTTGTGCAGTCCTTTGAGACATTTGTGATTTGGGGCTATATAAATAAACACTGATTGATTGATTGAACTAAAAGTCTTTAAAAACATGGATTCAATTTACATTATGTTGCCTCAATAATCATTTATTGATTGTAACTAATAAAAATCAATTAAATCCATACTATATAATGTACCTGGAACTTTAAAAAAGGAACATATTTTTGCACAGATTTCAATGTTGAAGATGTGCATTTATTGTACAAAAACAAAAAGGTCATGACGAGCAGTAAAAGAGTTATTTAAACTATTTTCCCTACAATATGTATTCAGGCTAAAAAGTGTGTTTTATCCTATCCATCCATCCATTATCTACCGCTTATTCCCTTTTGGCGTCACGGGGGGCGCTGGCGCCTATCTCAGCTACAATCGGGCGGAAGGCAGGGTACACCCTGGACAAGTCGCCACCTCATCGCAGGGCCAACACAGATAGACAGACAACATTCACACTCACGTTCACACACTAGGGACCATTTAGTGTTGCCAATCAACCTATCCCCAGGTGCATGTTTTTGGAGGTGGGAGGAAGCCGGAGTACCCGGAGGGAACCCACACATTCACGGGGAGAACATGCAAACTCCACACAGAAAGATCCCGAGCCTGGATTTGAACCCAGGACTGCAGGAACTTTGTATTGTGAGGCAGACGCACTAACCCCTCTGCCACCGTGAAGCCGTGTTCTATCCTATTACTTCATTAATCGAACACTCTAATCAATAGAACACAAGAATAAGTGACAGCTGCATCCCTAATTGCCTAAAACCAGGGGTGTCAAACGTACGGCCCGCGAACCGGTTTTATCCGGCCCGCAAGACGAGTTTGCTAAGCATAAAAACAAGCTGAGATTTTTGAATGAAAGAAACTGCCGTTTTAAATGTGTTCACTGAATGTCACAATAGCAATTATTTGTGTCCTCTGTCTCTAGGGGGCGGAGCTACGTGCGCTGTTAAGATAGAGGACTGGGGACACATTATCTGGGCGCACACAAATATGGTGAAATAATTTGTATTCCCCCTTCAACTTCATGTGTGATTAATGAAATAAGCCCAAATTCACAAGTTTTGGTGTAGATGATGCTAAATATGTACATAATAAACCACGTTAGTACATCAGTTGAGGAAAATGGGTAAATAATAATTATGAAAATAATAATTTATATCATTATTAATTCCATCTTCTGATAGATTAAAAAATAATAGCATTTTAAAACTTTAAAATAGAAATAGCAACAAAGGAAGACAGAACACTATTAACTTTTAAAAAAGAAAACCATCGGAAGTTGTCTTTATTTTTAAGTTATCATGCAATGATTTTACCAGTCAGGCCCACTTGGGAATAGATTTTCCTTAACGTGGCCCCTGAGCTGAAATGAGTTTGACCCCCCTGGCCGTATGACGAACTTTAGCCTCTTTAAAACTCTTAGCTTTGTCATTTTTGTCACAAAATGTGCAAACAAGCTAGCTGCCAACTAACTACTATCATTACTAAGAGTGATTTGGACAGTATTACAAGCGTACAAATTACGATTAAAATAAAAAAAATTAAAATAAAAAAAACGGAAGTGAGAAGCTCTGCCATCCGGGAGGAACTCAAAGTAAAGCCGCTGCTTATCGACATGGAGAGGAGCCAGATGAGGTGGTTCGGGCATCTGGTCAGGATGCCACCCGAACGCCTCCCTAGGGATGTGTTTAGGGCACGTCCAGCTGGTAGGAGGCCACGGGGAAGACCCAGGACACGTTGGGAAGACTATGTCTCCCGGCTGGCCTGGGAACGCCTCGGGATCCCCCGGGAAGAGCTAGACGAAGTGGCTGGAGATAGGGAAGTCTGGGCTTCCCTGCTTAGGCTGCTGCCCCCGCGACCCAACCTCGGATAAGCGGAAGATGATGGATGGATGGATGGATGGATCAAAAAAACGATTTACAACCGAATTGTGATTCTTATTCCGATTCTGAATCGATTCATGATTTTCAAAAATAGATTAAAAGAAAAAAAAAATTCCGTAAGTGGCTGATCCGTTGGCGGTCCCGTCTTGTCCCCCCCGTTACGTATGTCTGCTCTTAGCGGGACTGTGCCGAAAATGTAATTTCAGTCCTTATGTGTCTTGTACATAATAAAGCTTGTCAATGTCCATGCTAACTTGGCTGCGCATAAACGTGGTACGTCCATCCATCCATTTTCTACCGCTTATTCCCTTTCGGGGTCACGGGGGGCACTGGCGCCTATCTCAGCTACAATCGGGCAGAAGGCGGGGTACACCCTGGACAAGTCGCCACCTCATCGCAGGGCCAACACAGATAGACAGACAACATTCACACTCACATTCACACACTAGGGCCAATTTAGTGTTGCCAATCAACCTATCCCCAGGTGTGTGTCTTTGGAAGTGGGAGGAAGCCGGAGTACCCGGAGGGAACCCACGCATTCACGGGGAGAACATGCAAACTCCACACAGAAAGATCCCGAGCCTGGATTTGAACCCAGGACTGCAGGACCTTCGTATTGTGAGGCAGACGCACTAACCCCTCTGCCACCGTGAAGCCCACACCAACCAAAAAGGAGGCTTTTGCCATTTTCAAAATTCAACTGTCACCAGTCTTCTGTGGTTTTCTGGCTGTAAATACAGCATTTACAATATCTACCATGAAAGTTATTCAACTAAACAAATCATTATTTCCGTTAATAAATTAGATTTTTTTTGGTGACGGGCATGTTGACAAATTGTTACAAATTAAATACCTTGTATCACATGCATACGAAAGGCCAGTTTTCAGTTGCTCGACATTTCATTTTGCTTCCATAA
Organism: Nerophis ophidion; assembly: GCF_033978795.1. NCBI lineage: Eukaryota > Metazoa > Chordata > Actinopteri > Syngnathiformes > Syngnathidae > Nerophis > Nerophis ophidion. Next base: position 70,649,035 of record NC_084619.1, on the reverse strand, counting down.
TAAATATGAGAAGACACAAAATCATACTTAATCCACAATAATGTGCAACAAGAACATCCAGCCAGTTCTAAGGTGACAAATACCAGAGTGTCTAGAAATGTAACTGCAAATACGAAGAATGTCACTTCCCAACAATACATCCAATGCCACCTTGTTAAAATGTATGAATGCAATCTTGTTTAACCCCCCCCCCCCCGCCTTTTCTCTGGTCTAATAAATCCAACATCCTCAAGCCCCAAACCCAAATAAAGCTTTAGGCCTTCTCGCGTGGAAAGGGGAGTGAACAACACTGCTTCTTAGCTTTGTTTATACCAGCGAGAAGACACGCTGGTTTTGGATGAAGTAGCCGGAAAACACAAAGAGAAGAAGAAGAAGAAGAAGAAAACGACATGCACGCATGTGAGAGCACGTTCACACGCACACGCCGACATTCCAAGTCATGAGTCCAAACATGTTTTGTGAGGCTTCAAACAGCTTGAGTTTGAAAAAGAAAGAAAGACAACAACAGACTGGGGGTGTCCAAATTGTTTCCACTTATGGAAATATACAAATAGGTGAGGGGTGGGGGGTCATTGTGTGCATTAAAATGCTAAAAGCGAGCCTGTATGGGTCAAAAAAGGCGGAACTAGTGTTCAAGGCAAATCAGCATCAGTAATGCAAAGGCCAACCAAAAGTGGGCCAGCGGGCCACACTTTGCACACCCCTGACATCAACACACACACACACACATCAACACACACAGCGGGCCACACTTTGCACACCCCTGACATCAACACACACACACAGCGGGCCACACTTTGCACACCCCTGACATCAACACACACACACACACACACATCAACACACACAGTGGGCCACACTTTGCACACCCCTGACATCAACACACACACACACAGCGGGCCACACTTTGCACACCCCTGACATCAACACACACACACACACACATCAACACACACAGCGGGCCACACTTTGCACACCCCTGACATCAACACACACACACAGCGGGCCACACTTTGCACACCCCTGACATCAACACACACACACAGCGGGCCACACTTTGCACACCCCTGACATCAACACACACACACACATCAACACACACAGTGGGCCACACTTTGCACACCCCTGACATCAACACACACACACACATCAACACACACAGTGGGCCACACTTTGCACACCCCTGACATCAACACACACACACACAGCGGGCCACACTTTGCACACCCCTGACATCAACACACACAGCGGGCCACACTTTGCACACCCCTGACATCAACACACACACACACACACACACATCAACACACACAGTGGGCCACACTTTGCACACCCCTGACATCAACACACACATCAACACACACAGTGGGCCACACTTTGCACACCCCTGACATCAACACACACACACACACACATCAACACACACAGCGGGCCACACTTTGCACACCCCTGACATCAACACACACAGAAACACACATATCAACACATCGGGCCACACTTTGCACACCCCTGACATCATCACACACAAAGCGAGCCACACTTTGCACACCCCTGAATCTCACACACACACACACACACACACACACACACACACACAGCGGGCCACACTTTGCACACCCCTGACATCATCTCACAGACACACACACAGCTGTGCAGGAGTTTGCCAGATCCCCCCCAGGCCCCTCCCCTCACTGAGCGCCGCTCTTGCAGCCAATCACCCGGGGACAAAACAACCAGACCGACCAGTCGCAGGTTAAAGATTACTGCTGAGTGACAGGTGACATTCCACATGCTTTAAACCAAACAAAAGGCGGGGGTGTTTAAGTCGTTAACGATGCACTGTTTGATCCAGTTGAAGCCATTTAAAAATGACATGAACTCACCTTTTTGCCTTTCTTTTTGCGATGAGCGCCTTTCCCCGCTCCTGTTCCTGCCGCCTTCTCCTTTGCCTCCTCACTCATGCTGTTGCTGTTCCCGTCCTCCACTCACTTCTTCTTCTTCTCCCTTCTTTTGTTGTTGTTTTTAATCCAGCATGTAGGCGCTTCCTCCTTCTGCTGCTGCTGCTGCTGTCTTCAATGGAGAACCATGGCTAGAGTGATGGAAAGATGAGGATGCTCTCCGACGCCCTCACTGGCAGGGTGGGGTGGAGAGAGAGAGACAAGAGGAGGATGTTTGATGAAGGAAGGGCGTCTACCTGAGGCTACCTGGGAGTCTCCTGTAAAAGGAAAGTTGCGTTGAATAGAAAAAGAGAAGACTCCTCACTCCCGTCTCTGTGTGCTCCTCTCACACAGGCGTGACATGAAATGAGGCTTTCCACATCTCTGTTGAGAGAGGGGAGGGTGGGAGGGAGGGAGGGTGTATGCATGAGGTCCTTCCAGAAAAGGAACTCCCCTCCGCGCTCTGCCAACATGTAGCTTGTATCCGCTTACTGCACACTGGGACCACATGGAGCTGTCAGATGGAAATGTTCTGAGGCGGACAGACGGCCAAAAGAGGGTCAAAGGCAGGCATCTACTCACCGACCGGGGAGGGAGGGAGAGGGGGAGAGGGGGAAGACCACACCTTTGTCTGCCGTCGCTAACGAGGCCGATGCTGTGAATGAGGAGAAAGCAGTGAGGAGTTGGAAAGAAAAAGCCTTTATGAGGTTGTACGGGAAGGAAAGCCTGCAATGAAGAAAAATGTAAACAGATCAGGTAGCAGCAACGGTAAAATTTAAAATATTGTGAATAGGGACGTAATGACATGACAATTTTATATTTTGAATTAAAAAACTCATGATGGAATATATCATTGTCATCGCATATATACATATGTGTATATATGTCGATGCAGATTGTATACAAGCATGGATATGCATGCACACACATATATATATATTCATATATATACATACATACATACATATACATATATTCATATACATACATACATATATATATACATATATATATATACATACATATATATATATATATATACATACATATATATATATATATACATATATATATATACATATATACATACATATATATATACATACATATATAATATATATAGCCCTGCGGTGAGGTGTCGACTTGTCCAGGGTGTACCCCGCCCTCCGCCCGATTGCAGCTGAGATAGGCACCAGCGCCCCCCGCGAACCCAAAGGGAATAAGCGGTAGAAAATGTATGTATGGATGGATGGAAAAAAAAAAAACATGTTGTAATGAATTATTATCAAAGCTCCAATTAGCTCAAAAATTTCATTTTAAAATGTTTTATGTGGTAAATACTGCGCATATTGTGCAGTTGCCATATAAAAACAAAGTTTTCTTTGACAAAAGAGCATAAAACAAACGTAAAATCGACAGATATATCTCTCGATTTTACGTTTTAAGGGGATCCGGTTTGGTGGCCACGGGATTGGGTCTCTGTTTTTTGCAGATGATGTAGTCCTGATGGCTTCATATGGCCGGGATCTTCAGCTCTCACTGAATCAGTTCGCAGCCGAGTATGAAGCGACCGGAATGAGAATCAGCACCTCCAAGTCCGAGTCCATGGTTCTCGCCCGGAAAAGGGTGGAGTGCCTTCTCCGGGTTGGGGAGGAGACCCTGCCCCAAGTGGAGGAGTTCAAGTACCTAGGAGTCTTGTTCACGAGTGAGGGAAGAGTGGATCGTGAGATCGACAGGCGGATCGGTGCGGCGTCTTCAGTAATGCGGACGTTGTATCGATCCGTTGTGGTGAAGAAGGAGCTGAGCCGGAAGGCAAAGCTCTCAATTTGCCGGTCGATCTACGTTCCCATCCTCACCTATGGTCATGAGCTTTGGGTCATGACCGAAAGGATAAGATCACGGGTACAAGCGGCCCAAATGAGTTTCCCTCTCCCTTAGACATAGGGTGAGAAGCTCTGCCATTCGGGAGGAACTCAACGTAAAGCCGCTGCTCCTCCACATCGAGAGGAGCCAGATGAGGTGGTTCGGGCATCTGGTCAGGATGCCACCCGAACGCCTCCCTAGGGAGGTGTTTAGGGCACGTCCAGCTGGTAGGAGGCCACGGGGAAGACCCAGGACACGTTGGGAAGACTATGTCTCCCGGCTGGCCTGGGAACGCCTCGGGATCCCCCGGGAAGAGCTAGACGAAGTGGCTGGAGAGAGGCAAGTCTGGGCTTCCCTGCTTAGGCTGCTGCCCCCGCGACCCGACCTCGGATAAGAGGAAGATGATGGATGGATGGATGGATGGATGGATATCTGAAGTTGATCTTGTAACTTAAGTGTTGAAAGTTTAAAAAAAAACAACTAATAAAAATGTATCACTTTCTGAGTGGGACACCTTCTGGATTCAAAGTACATTTGGTGGTATTTTATTTATCTTTTCACTGTGATTACTTAAAAATAGTAAAGAATTAAAATCAATAGTGTCCTGCATTATTGATCTTTTAGGGCTTTAATTACAAAATAATGCATATTTCAGTTTTACTATTAAAAAAACAAAGATGTTTTTGACCGAAATGCCATAAAACCTTTTTAAAAAAAAGTTGATTAAGAGGTTTACTGTATGCGTTAAATTAAAAAAAAATAAATACAAATTTCACTTATTTTTAACATTTTATTAAATGAGACCCTTTATGGTCCCCGGACCCCAAAATATATTTCTTAAACCATATATTTTGTTATGGTTTGAAAATGAAAAATATCAAAAAAGGCTCCTGCATGCTTTAATTATTCCGAGTGCGGACCTCAGTGGAAAAAAGTTAGGACACCCCTGCCTTAATGTGGCACACAATTAACATGAAAAGTCAACGAAGGAGCCTCACTTTTCTAGAACATTCCCGAAAGATCTTTTACGCAGCTTTTCGCGTCTAATCATCAACCCTGTAGCTATGTTGTTTCAAAATCAAGTTGATGAGTTTCCCCGCCCAAACACACAATTAACTGTTCGCTCCATTAAAGGAGACTTGAATGACACATACTTTACCAATCATTGCTGTCATGAGAGGAGGCCAAGAGGTCCCAAAAGAGACATTTTAGCTTCTTGCCAAATGGGGCGAGCTAATCGTGTCACGTGACAAGCACCTGGGGGCGGGGCGGGGGCAGGAGGAGAGCTGGGAGCTAATTGGCTGGAGTAAGGTGGAAAAAGGGGGTGGGACCGACATCGACATGTTGGAAGGGTTCGCAGCATGGAGCGCTACTTCCTACTGGCCCTGACGAGACGCGGGGCCGCCATATTGGAGTGGTGATCCTTCCACTCAGTGAAATTCATTTGGCAGGAGCAATGAACTATCAGCGCATTTCATTCATCTAACCTCACTGAATACCACTTATTTTCACACGCTTTTTTTGGTCATACGTGTAACTATGATAAAAGACACATGTTTTGGCGTGTTTCATTATTTATAGTTTGCTTAACAGTAATAGAATATTCTTATATGCTATAAGTCAGTGATTCTCAACCTTTTTTCAGTGTGGACATTTTTTTTTAATTCAAGTACCCCCTAATCAGAACAAAGCCTTTTTGGTTGGAAAAAAAGAGACAAAGAAGTAAAATACAGCACTATGTCATCATGGTACAAAATGCGGCTGCTAGACTTTTGACAAGAACAAGAAAGTTTGATCACATTACACCTGTACTGGCTCACCTGCACTGGCTTCCTGTGCACTTAAGATGTGACTTTAAGGTTTTACTACTTACGTATAAAATACTACACGGTCTAGCTCCAGCCTATCTTGCCGATTGTATTGTACCATATGTCCCGGCAAGAAATCTGCGTTCAAAGGACTTATTAGTGATTCCCAAAGCCCAAAAAAAGTCTGCGGGCTATAGAGCGTTTTCATTTCGGGCTCCAGTACTCTGGAATGCCCTCCTGGTAAAAGTTCGAGATGCCACCTCAGTAGAAGCATTTAAGTCTCACCTTAAAACTCATTTGTATACTCTAGCCTTTAAATAGACTCCCTTTTTAGACCAGTTGATCTGCCGTTTCTTTTCTTTTTCTCCTATGTCCCACTCTCCCTTGTGGAGGGGGTCCGGTCCGATCCGGTGGCCATGTACTGCTCGCCTGTGTATCAGCTGGGGATATCTCTGCGCTGCTGATCCGCCTCCACTTGGGATGGTTTCCTGCTGGCTCCGCTGTGAACGGGACTCTCGCTGCTGTGTTGGATCTGCTTTGGACTGGACTCTTGCGACTGTGTTGGATCCATTATGGATTGAACGTTCACAGTATCATGTTAGACCCGCTCGACATCCATTGCTTTCCTCCTCTCCAAGGTTCTCATAGTCATCATTGTCACCGACGTCCCACTGGGTGTGAGTTTTCCTTGCCCTTATGTGGGCCTACCGAGGATGTCGTAGTGGTTTGTGCAGCCCTTTGAGACACTAGTGATTTAGGGCTATATAAGTAAACATTGATTGATTGATTGATTGATTGATTTTCTGATTTATTAAATTGTATAACAGTGCAAAATGTTGTTCATTTGTAGTGGTCTTTGTTAAACTATTTGGAAAAAATATATATAAAAATAACTAAAAACTTGTTGAAAAATAAACAAGTGATTCAATTATAAATAAAGATTTCTACCCTAGAGAAAGTTTAAAAAGAAACAAAAAAACTCCCTGTGCACATGTTTGCATGCAATTTTAATGGCATACTAATTGCGAATAAAGAGCAATTGGCTAGATCGGTGGTTCTCAACCTTTTTTCAGTGATGTACCCCCTGTAAAAAAAAAAATGTATTCAAGTACCCTCTAATCAGAGCAAAGCATTTTTGGTTGAAAAAAATAGATACAGAAGAAAAATACAGCACTATGTCATCATTTTCTGATTTATTAAATTGTATAACAGTGCAAAATATTGTTCATTTGTAGTGGTCTTTGTTAAACTATTTGGAAAAAATATATATACAAATAACTAAAAACTTGTTGAAAAATAAGCAAGTGATTCAATTATAAATAAAGATTTCTACACATAGAAGTAATCATCAACTTAAAGTGCCCTCTTTGGGGATTGTAATAAAGATCCATCTGGATTTATGAACTTCATTCTAAAGATTTCTTCACAAAAAAAGACATCTTTAACATCAATCAATCAATCAATATCTATTTATATAGCCCCAAATCACAAATGTCTCAAAGGACTGCACAAATCATTACGACTACAACATCCTCGGAAGAACCCACAAAAGGGCAAGGAAAACTCACACCCAGTGGGCAGGGAGAATTCACATCCAGTGGGACGCCAGTGACAATGCTGACTATGAGAAACCTTGGAGAGGACCTCAGATGTGGGCAACCCGCCCCCTCTAGGGGACCGAAAGCAATGGATGTCGAGCGGGTCTAACATGATACTGTGAAAGTTCAATCCATAGTGGCTCCAACACAGCCGCGAGAGTTCAGTTCAAAGCGGATCCAAGACAGCAGCGAGAGTCCCGTCCACAGGAAACCATCTCAAGCGGATCAGCAGCGTAGAGATGTCCCCAACCGATACAGGCGAGCGGTCCATCCTGGGTCCCGACGAGCGGTCCATCCTGGGTCTCGACTCTGGACAGCCAGTACTTCATCCATGGTCATCGGACCGGACCCCCTCCACAAGGGAGGGGGGGACATAGGAGAAAGAAAAGAAGCGGCAGATCAACTGGTCTAAAAAGGAGGTCTATTTAAAGGCTAGAGTATATAGATGAGTTTTAAGGTGAGACTTAAATGCTTCTACATCAATATTTATGGAACATGTCCACAAAAAAATCTAGCTGTCAACACTGAATATTGCATTGTTGCATTTCTTTTCACAGTTTATGAACTGAAATTCATATTTTGTTGAAGTATTATTCAATAAATATATTTATAAAGGATTTTTTGAATTGTTGCTATTTTTAGAATGTTTAAAAAAATATATAGTACCCCCAGGGGTACACGTACCCCCAGTTGAGAACCACTGCTATAAGTGACCAGACCATGAATTGATGAAGGTGGACCCCAAATTAAACAAGTTGAAAAACTTATTCAGGTGTTACCATTTAGTGGTCAATTGTACGGAATATGTACTGTACTGTGCAATCTACTAATAGAAGTCTCAATTAATCCCAAAAAAAAAAAATTGTCCGCGATCAAAACTGGGAATATAATCCCAGAGAAGGGGGAAAAAATGGTCAGCTATTTTTAAGTTGAAGAAAAAATATAATTATGTTATATATACATGCGTATATCCTACATAAACAATGTATGAATACATTAGATATCAATATTTTTTTGATTGGTTGATATATTTTATAGACTGTATCTCTATTGCTGCCGCAGCAGAGTTTATTCTGTTTTGACATTCATCTGTATTGATATTTTCTATTACATTCTTCCTTTAAATGATCATGTTTACAGTCATTGTTTTATATGTATTTTTTATGTATGTCACTTTGGATAAAAGTGTCTGCCAAATACTTCAACATAAACATATATAAACACCTGAAAGTCTTTATATCAGCTAAAACCACCAATCTGTTTCACTGGATTCAGAAAAAAAACAAATTCTGTCTTACCCAACAATGTTAGTATTTGAATATCTGATAGTCAACTGACTGGGGACATCTCTGCGCTGCTGATCCGCCTCCGCTTGGGATGGTTTCCAGTGGACGGGACTCTCGCTGCTGTGTCGGATCTGCTTTGGACTGGACTCTCGCGACTGTGTTGTTGGATCCATTATGGATTGAACTTTCACAGTATCATGTTAGACCCGCTCGACATCCATTGCTTTCCTCCTCTCTAAGGTTCTCATAGTCATTATTGTCACCGACGTCCCACTGGGTGTGAGTTTTTCCTTGCCCTTATGTGGGCCTACCGGGGATGTCGTGGTGGTTTGTGCAGCCCTTTGAGACACTAGTGATTTAGGGCTATATAAGTAAACATTGATTGATGATTGATTGATTGATTCATGCAAATATTTTCCCATTTAAAGCACGCAGCACAACTTTATCCTTTTTTTGAAAGAATGCTTTTCTGTGTTGATATTAAACAACGGTGTGTTAACTATGTCAGCTTTGTTTTTTGTTACTGACCTTAAACAGGTTGAAATTTGGATTTCCGTCTGATTCAGTTTAAGACTGTCTTGTTCCAGTGGAAAAACATATTGTGTAGCTGTTTTTTCTGAAGAAAACGAATATTATTTTGTCATCCGGGACAAATGTGTCGGTGACTTTTAAGGACCACTTAGGTGTGTAGGAAGAGCATCAGCTTCCATGTGAAGAAGACATTCCACCGCCTGATTTATGTGCCATAAACACCCTGGCCAACCTTGACAGCCAGTCGGAGTGAAAAGCTAAGTGGCTAGTTGTAGCGACAGCTGTCACATGACACCCGGTCAACGCTGTCATCTTCCTCCATCATCTTCTCTTCATCACACCTCTCTCTATTACCATCGGGACCTCCAAGAGAATTATCGTGCGTGTGTGTGTGTGTGTGTGTGTGTGTGTGTGTGTGTGTGTGTGTGTGTGTGTGTGTGTGCTGCTGGGCCCAATCAATAACTTCTGGCACTGGGCTGCAAGAACCACACCCTCCTCATCCACCCTGAGTGTCCATGACCTCCTCCAAGTCTCCATCCATCCTCCTTCTACAATCACACAGCACTCCAAGTGTTCCATGCAGCTAAATTTAGATGATATTCTTGTAGCGGCGTCCTTGCAGGGAGGACCTGATTTACAAACGGCACTGTATCAAAAAACCCGACATCAATCTCTAAAGGATATCACCACATAGGGCTCAGGAACACTTCAGAAAACCACTGTCACTAAATACAGTTTGTCGCTAACTCTGTAAGTGCAGGTTGAAGCTCTACTATGCAAAGCGAAAAGCCATTTATCAACAACATCCAGAAACGCCGCCGGCTTCTCTGGGCCCGAGATCATCTAAGATGGACTGATGCAAAGTGGAAAAGTGTTCTGTGGTCTGACGAGTCCACATTTCAAATTGTTTTTGGAAATATTCCACATCGTGTCATCCGGACCAAAGGGGAAGCGAACCATCCAGACTGTTATCGACGCAAAGTTGAAAATCCAGCATCTGTGATGGTATGGGGGTGCATTAGTGCCCAAGGCATGGGTAACGTACACATCTGTGAAGGCACCATTAATGCTGAAAGGTACATACAGCTTTTGGAGCAACATATGTTGTCATCCAAGCAACGTTATCATGGACGCCCCTGCTTATTTCAGCAAGACAATGCCAAGCCACATTCAGCACGTGTTACAACAGCGTGGCTTGGTAAAAAAAAGAGTGCGGGTACTTTCCTGGCCCGCCTGCAGTCCAGACCTGTCTCCCATGGAAAATGTGTAGCGCATTATGAAGCGTAAAATACGACAGCGGAGACCCCGGACTGTTGAACGACTGAAGCTCTACATAAAACAAGAATGGGATAGAATTCTACTTTTAAAGCTTCAACAATTAGTTTCCTCAGTTCCCAAACGTTTGAGTGTTGTTAAAAGAAAAGGTGATGTAACACAGTGGTGAACATGCCCTTTCCCAACTACTTTGGCACGTGTTGCAGCCATGAAATTCTAAGTTAATTATTATTTGCAAAAAAAAAATTAAGTTTGAGTTTGAACATCAAATATGTTGTCTTTGTAGCATATTCAACTGAATATGGCTTGAAAAGGATTTGCAAATCATTGTATTCTGTTTATATTTACATCTAACACCATTTCCCAACTCGTATGGAAACAGGGTTTGTAAATTGATGATGTCATTTATATAACCAAATCAATACAATTAACTTTTTTTTTTATACAAATTCAACAATAAAAAAAACATTCAACAACCACAACACAAAATCGAAATTTTTGAAATATTTGCTCCAAAATAACTGCTGACACGCTAGGAGCAGTATTTGGCAAGTCCTACCGTTTTCAGGACATGTTTGGAATCCACGGATGAGGAATTCAATGAGTTGCTGCTTTCTGCTTGGCTGCAAAAAATATATACATGTATTAGAAAATAGTTCATTCCCACTGCGATGAGGTGGCGCCTTGTCCAGGGTGTACACCGCCTTCCGCCCGAATGCAGCTGAGCTAGGCTCCAGCGCCGAGTTTGGGCTGCGCTGGGAAGATATGTCAGACTCTCTGGCTGATATCAACTCTCTCATGTCAGACTCTCTGGCTGATATCAACTCTCTCATGTCAGACTCTCTGGCTGATATCAACTCTCTCATGTCAGACTCTCTGGCTGATATCAACTCTCTCATGTCAGACTCTCTGGCTGATATCAACTCTCTCATGTCAGACTCTCTGGCTGATATCAACTCTCTCATGTCAGACTCTCTGGCTGATATCAACTCTCTCATGTCAGACTCTCTGGCTGATATCAACTCTCTCATGTCAGACTCTCTGGCTGATATCAACTCTCTCATGTCAGACTCTCTGGCTGATATCAACTCTCTCATGTCAAACTCTCTGGCTGATATCAACTCTCTCATATCAGACTCTCTGGCTGATATCAACTCTCTCATGTCAGACTCTCTGGCTGATATCAACTCTCTCATATCAGACTCTCTGGCTGATATCAACTCTCTCATGTCAGACTCTCTGGCTGATATCAACTCTCTCATATCAGACTCTCTGGCTGATATCAACTCTCTCATATCAGACTCTCTGGCTGATATCAACTCTCTCATATCAGACTCTCTGGCTGATATCAACTCTCTCATATCAGACTCTCTGGCTGATATCAGACTCTCTGGCTGATATCAACTATCTCATATCAGACTCTCTGGCTGATATCAACTCTCTCATATCAGACTCTCTGGCTGATATCAACTATCTCATGTCAGACTCTCTGGCTGATATCAACTCTCTCATATCAGACTCTCTGGCTGATATCAACTCTCTCATATCAGACTCTCTGGCTGATATCAACTCTCTCATATCAGACTCTCTGGCTGATATCAACTCTCTCATATCAGACTCTCTGGCTGATATCAACTCTCTCATATAAGACTTTCTGGCTGATATCAACTCTCTCATATCAGACTCTCTGGCTGATATCAACCCTCTCATATCAGACTCTCTGGCTGATATCAACTCTCTCATATCAGACTCTCTGGCTGATATCAACTCTCTCATATAAGACTCTCTGGCTGATATCAACTCTCTCATATCAGACTCTCTGGCTGATATCAACTCTCTCATATAAGACTCTCTGGCTGATATCAACTCTCTCATGTCAGACTCTCTGGCTGATATCAACTCTCTCATATCAGACTCTCTGGCTGATATCAACATTGATGTTGGATGCTCAGCCTGAAGGATGTGAGGATATTCCCTGCTGGAGAGAATGTTGGCTTTAGTCACAGCCAGGTTGGAACTTGACAGGTGAGTAAATATTATTTTGAACCAAAAAGCACATTTATACTGATGTCAAAGAGAATATCAAGTTTGTGTATCAGCATCTTTTGAGCTCAGCTTTATTGTTGAAGTTTATGGAGTGGCCAAGTCTCCAGAGTCCTACTTGTCCGAAGTTTATACCGCTTTGAAAGACTTGTAAAGCTGTTTATATTCTCCAGAACGTTCAACACAGCAGAACTGTTTCTTTGTGCCGTGGTCCACATCCCTGCCTTTCATTTCACACATGCTTGTTTTGTCCTGACATCCTTGCTACTGTTGTTCCTCTATTAGAGCCAATCCAATCCAATCCACTTTATTTATATAGCACATTTTAAACAACAGAAATGTTTCCAATATCGTTTTTGAATCGAGAATCGTGTTGAATTGAAAAAATTGATCTATAATCGAATCGGGACTACAAGAATCAATATTGAATCAAATGGTGGGACACCCAAAGATTTGCAGCCCTATTAGCCAACTATTGAAATAACATGAAAAGTCTTACATAAGTGTTATAATGAAGACAACACATGATGTAAGTGTCTATATTAGCCTACTATCAAAATGACTTTAAAAGTCTTATATAAGTGTTATGATGAAGGCAACACATGATGAAAGTGTCTATATTAACCTACTATCAAAATGACTTTAAAAGTCTTATATAAGTGTTATAATGAAGGCAACACATGATGTAAGTGTCTATATTAGCCTACTATCAAAATGACTTTAAAACTCTTATATAAGTGTTATGATGAAGGCAACACATGATGAAAGTGTCTATATTAACCTACTATCAAAATGACTTTAAAAGTCTTATATAAGTGTTATAAAGAAGGCAACACATGATGAAAGTGTCTATATTAGCCTACTATCAAAATTACTTTAAAAATCTTATATAAGTGTTATAATGTAGGCAACACATGATGTAAGTGTCTATATTAGCCAACTATCAAAATGACTTTAAAAGTCTTATATAAGCGTTATAATGAAGACAACACATGATGAAAGTGTCCATATTAGCCTACTATCAAAATGACTTTAAAAGTCTTATATAAGTGTTATAATGAAGGCAACACATGATGAAAGTGTCTATATTAGCCTACTATCAAAATTACTTTAAAAGTCTTATATAAGTGTAATAATGAAGGCAACACATGATGAAAGTGTCTATATTAGCCTACTATCAAAATGACTTTAAAAGTCTTATATAAGTGTTATAATGAAGACAACACATGATGTAAGTGTCTATATTAGCCTACTATCAAAATGACTTTAAAACTCTTATATAAGTGTTATGATGAAGGCAACACATGATGAAAGTGTCTATATTAACCTACTATCAAAATGACTTTAAAAGTCTTATATAAGTGTTATAAAGAAGGCAACACATGATGAAAGTGTCTATATTAGCCTACTATCAAAATTACTTTAAAAATCTTATATAAGTGTTATAATGTAGGCAACACATGATGTAAGTGTCTATATTAGCCAACTATCAAAATGACTTTAAAAGTCTTATATAAGCGTTATAATGAAGACAACAGATGATGAAAGTGTCTATATTAGCCTACTATCAAAATGACTTTAAAAGTCTTATATAAGTGTTATAATGAAGGCAACACATGATGAAAGTGTCTATATTAGCCTACTATCAAAATTACTTTAAAAGTCTTATATAAGTGTTATAATGAAGGCAACACATGATGAAAGTGTCTATATTAGCCTACTATCAAAATGACTTTAAAAGTCTTATATAAGTGTTATAATGAAGACAACACATGATGAAAGTGTCTATATTAGCCTACTATCAAATTGACTTTAAAAGTCTTATATAAGTGTTATAATGAAGGCAACACATGATGTGTCTAAATTTGCCTACTATCAAAATGACTTTAAAAGTCTTATATAAGTGTTATAATGAAGGCTACACATGATGTAAGTGTCTATATTAGCCAGCCTACTATCAAAATGACTTTAAAAGTCTTATATAAGTGTTATAATGAAGGCAACACATGATGAAAGTGTCTATATTAGCCTACTATCAAAATGACTTTAAAAGTCTTATACAAGTGTTATAATGAAGGCAACACATGATGTGTCTATATTAGCCTACTATCAAATTGACTTTAAAAGTCTTATATAAGTGTTATAATGAAGGCAACACATGATGAAAGTGTCTATATTAGCCTACTATCAAAATGACTTTAAAAGTCTTATATAAGTGTTATAATGAAGGCAACACATGATGAAAGTGTCTATATTAGCCTACTATCAAAATGACTTTAAAAGTCTTATATAAGTGTTATAATGAAGACAACACATGATGAAAGTGTCTATATTAGCCTACTATCAAAATGACTTTAAAAGTCTTATATAAGTGTTATAATGAAGGCAACACATGATGAAAGTGTCTATATTAGCCTACTATCAAAATGACTTTAAAAGTCTTATATAAGTGTTATAATGAAGACAACACATGATGAAAGTGTCTATATTAGCCTACTATCAAAATGACTTTAAAAGTCTTATATAAGTGTTATAATGAAGGCAACACATGATGAAAGTGTCTATATTAGCCTACTATCAAAATGACTTTAAAAGTCTTATATAAGTGTTATAATGAAGACAACACATGATGTAAGTGTCTATATTAGCCTACTATCAAAATGACTTTAAAAGTCTTATATAAGTGTTATAATGAAGGCAACACATGATGAAAGTGTCTATATTAGCCGACTATCAAAATGACTTTAAAAGTCTTATATAAGTGTTATAATGAAGACAACACATGATGTAAGTGTCTATATTAGCTTACTATCAAAATGACTTTAAAAGTCTTATATAAGTGTTATAATGAAGACAACACATGATGAAAGTGTCTATATTAGCCTACTATCAAAATGACTTTAAAAGTCTTATATAAGTGTTATAATGAAGGCAACACATGATGAAAGTGTCTATATTAGCCGACTATCAAAATGACTTTAAAAGTCTTATATAAGTGTTATAATGAAGACAACACATGATGTAAGTGTCTATATTAGCTTACTATCAAAATGACTTTAAAAGTCTTATATAAGTGTTATAATGAAGACAACACATGATGAAAGTGTCTATATTAGCCGACTATCAAAATGTCTTTAAAAGTCTTATATAAGTGTTATAATGAAGACAACACATGATGAAAGTGTCTATATTAGCCTACTATCAAAATGACTTTAAAAGTCTTATATAAGTGTTATAATGAAGGCAACACATGATGAAAGTGTTTATATTAGCCTACTATCAAAATGACTTTAAAAGTCTTATTTACGTGTTATAATGAAGGCAACACATGATGAAAGTGTCTATATTAGCCGACTATCAAAATGTCTTTAAAAGTCTTATATAAGTGTTATATTGAAGACAACACATGATGTAAGTGTCTATAGTAGCCAGCCTACTATCAAAATGACTTTAAAAGTCTTATATAAGTGTTATAATGAAGACAACACATGATGAAAGTGTCTATATTAGCCTACTATCAAAATGACTTTAAAAGTCTTATATAAGTGTTATAATGAAGGCAACACATGATGAAAGTGTCTATATTAGCCGACTATCAAAATGTCTTTAAAAGTCTTATATAAGTGTTATAATGAAGGCAACACATGATGTAAGTGTCTATATTAGCCTACTATCAAATTGACTTTAAAAGGCTTATATAAGTGTTATAATGAAGGCAACACATGATGTAAGTGTCTATATTAGCCTACTATCAAAATGACTTTAAAAGTCTTATATAAGTGTTATAATGAAGACAACACATGATGTAAGTGTCTATATTAGCCTACTATCAAATTGACATTAAAAGTCTTATATAAGTGTTATAATGAAGGCAACACATGATGAAAGTGTCTATATTAGCCTACTATCAAAATGACTAAAAGTCTTATATAAGTGTTATAATGAAGACAACACATGATGTGTCTATATTAGCCTACTATCAAAATGACTTTAAAAGTCTTATATAAGTGTTATAATGAAGACAACACATGATGTGTCTATATTAGCCTACTATCAAAATGACTTTAAAAGTCTTATATAAGTGTTATAATGTAGGCAACACATGATGAAAGTGTCTATATTAGCCTACTATCAAAATGACTTTAAAAGTCTTATATAAGTGTTATAATGAAGACAACACATGATGTAAGTGTCAATATTAGCCGACAATCAAAATGACTTTAAAAGTCTTATATAAGTGTTATAATGAAGACAACACATGATGTAAGTGTCAATATTAGCCGACTATCAAAATGACTTTAAAAGTCTTATATAAGTGTTATAATGAAGACAACACATGATGAAAGTGTCTATATTAGCCTACTATCAAAATTACTTTAAAAGTCTTATATAAGTGTTATAATGAAGACAACACATGATGAAAGTGTCTATGCTAGCCTACTATCAAAATGACTTTAAAAGTCTTATATAAGTGTTATAATGAAGACAACACATGATGTAAGTGTCTATATTAGCCTACTATCAAAATTACTTTAAAAGTCTTATATAAGTCTTATAATGAAGACAACACATGATGAAAGTGTCTATATTAGCCTACTATCAAAATGACTTTAAAAGTCTTATATAAGTGTTATAATGAAGACAACACATGATGAAAGTGTCTATGCTAGCCTACTATCAAAATGACTTTAAAAGTCTTATATAAGTGTTATAATGAAGACAACACATGATGTAAGTGTCTATATTAGCCTACTATCAAAATTACTTTAAAAGTCTTATATAAGTCTTATAATGAAGACAACACATGATGAAAGTGTCTATATTAGCCTACTATCAAAATGACTTTAAAAGTCTTATATAAGTGTTATAATGAAGACAACACATGATGTAAGTGTCTATATTAGCCTACTATCAAAATTACTTTAAAAGTCTTATATAAGTGTTATAATGAAGACAACACATGATGTAAGTGTCTATACTAGCCTACTATCAAAATGACTTTAAAAGTCTTATATAAGTGTTATAATGAAGACAACACATGATGTAAGTGTCTATATTAGCCGACTATCAAAATGACTTTAAAAGTCTTATATAAGTGTTATAATGAAGACAACACATGATGTGTCTATATTAGCCTACTATCAAAATGACTTTAAAAGTCTTATATAAGTGTTATAATGAAGACAACACATGATGAAAGTGTCTATGCTAGCCTACTATCAAAATGACTTTAAAAGTCTTATATAAGTGTTATAATGAAGACAACAAATGATGTAAGTGTCTATATTAGCCTACTATCAAAATGACTTTAAAAGTCTTATATAAGTGTTATAATGTAGGCAACACATGATGTGTCTATATTAGCTTACTATCAAAATGACTTTAAAAGTCTTATATAAGTGTTATAATGAAGGCAACACATGATGAAAGTGTCTATATTAGCCTACTATCAAAATGACTTTAAAAGTCTTATATAAGTGTTATAATGTAGGCAACACATGATGTAAGTGTCTATATTAGCTTACTATCAAAATGACTTTAAAAGTCTTATATAAGTGTTATAATGAAGACAACACATGATGTAAGTGTCTATATTAGCCTACTATCAAAATGACTTTAAAAGTCTTATATAAGTGTTATAATGAAGACAACACATGATGTAAGTGTCTATATTAGCTTACTATCAAAATGACTTTAAAAGTCTTATATAAGTGTTATAATGTAGGCAACACATGATGTAAGTGTCTATATTAGCTTACTATCAAAATGACTTTAAAAGTCTTATATAAGTGTTATAATGAAGACAACACATGATGAAAGTGTCTATGCTAGCCTACTATCAAAATGACTTTAAAAGTCTTATATAAGTGTTATAATGAAGACAACAAATGATGTAAGTGTCTATATTAGCCTACAATCAAAATGACTTTAAAAGTCTTATATAAGTGTTATAATGTAGGCAACACATGATGTGTCTATATTAGCTTACTATCAAAATGACTTTAAAAGTCTTATATAAGTGTTATAATGAAGGCAACACATGATGAAAGTGTCTATATTAGCCTACTATCAAAATGACTTTAAAAGTCTTATATAAGTGTTATAATGTAGGCAACACATGATGTAAGTGTCTATATTAGCTTACTATCAAAATGACTTTAAAAGTCTTATATAAGTGTTATAATGAAGACAACACATGATGTAAGTGTCTATATTAGCCTACTATCAAAATGACTTTAAAAGTCTTATATAAGTGTTATAATGTAGGCAACACATGATGTGTCTATATTAGCCGACTATCAAAATGACTTTAAAAGTCATATATAAGTGTTATAATGAAGGCAACACATGATGTAAGTGTCTATACTAGCCTACTATCAAAATGACTTTAAAAGTCTTATATAAGTGTTATAATGAAGACAACACATGATGAAAGTGTCTATACTAGCCTACTATCAAAATGACTTTAAAAGTCTTATATAAGTGTTATAATGAAGACAACACATGATGTAAGTGTCTATATTAGCCAGCCTACTATCAAAATGACTTTAAAAGTCTTATATAAGTGTTATAATGAAGACAACACATGATGTGTCTATATTAGCCTACTATCAAAATGACTTTAAAAGTCTTACATAAGTGTTATAATGAAGACAACACATGATGAAAGTGTCTATATTAGCCTACTATCAAAATGACTTTAAAAGTCTTATATAAGTGTTATAATGAAGGCAACACATGATGTGTCTATATTAGCCTACTATCAAAATGACTTTAAAAGTCTTACATAAGTGTTATAATGAAGACAGCACATGATGTAAGTGTCTATATTAGCCTACTATCAAAATGACTTTAAAAGTCTTATATAAGTGTTATAATGAAGACAACACATGATGTAAGTGTCAATATTAGCCGACTATCAAAATGACTTTAAAAGTCTTATATAAGTGTTATAATGAAGACAACACATGATGTAAGTGTCTATAGTAGCCAGCCTACTATCAAAATGACTTTAAAAGTCTTATATAAGTGTTATAATGAAGACAACACATGATGAAAGTGTCTATATTAGCCTACTATCAAAATGACTTTAAAAGTCTTATATAAGTGTTATAATGAAGGCAACACATGTGTCTATGCTAGCCTACTATCAAAATGACTTTAAAAGTCTTATATAAGTGTTATAATGAAGACAACACATGATGTAAGTGTCTATATTAGCCAGCCTACTATCAAAATGACTTTAAAAGTCTTATATAAGTGTTATAATGTAGGCAACACATGATGTGTCTATATTAGCTTACTATCAAAATGACTTTAAAAGTCTTATATAAGTGTTATAATGAAGACAACACATGATGTAAGTGTCTATATTAGCCTACTATCAAAATGACTTTAAAAGTCTTATATAAGTGTTATAATGAAGGCAACACATGATGTGTCTATGCTAGCCTACTATCAAAATGACTTTAAAAGTCTTATATAAGTGTTATAATGAAGACAACACATGATGTAAGTGTCTATATTAGCCAGCCTACTATCAAAATGACTTTAAAAGTCTTATATAAGTGTTATAATGTAGGCAACACATGATGTAAGTGTCTATATTAGCTTACTATCAAAATGACTTTAAAAGTCTTATATAAGTGTTATAATGAAGGCAACACATGATGAAAGTGTCTATATTAGCCTACTATCAAAATGACTAAAAGTCTTATATAAGTGTTATAATGAAGACAACACATGATGTAAGTGTCTATATTAGCCTACTATCAAAATGACTTTAAAAGTCTTATATAAGTGTTATAATGTAGGCAACACATGATGTGTCTATATTAGCTTACTATCAAAATGACTTTAAAAGTCTTATATAAGTGTTATAATGTAGGCAACACATGATGTAAGTGTCTATATTAGCTTACTATCAAAATGACTTTAAAAGTCTTATATAAGTGTTATAATGAAGGCAACACATGATGAAAGTGTCTATATTAGCCTACTATCAAAATGACTAAAAGTCTTATATAAGTGTTATAATGTAGGCAACACATGATGTGTCTATATTAGCCTACTATCAAAATGACTTTAAAAGTCTTATATAAGTGTTATAATGAAGACAACACATGATGTAAGTGTCTATATTAGCCTACTATCAAAATGACTTTAAAAGTCTTATATAAGTGTTATAATGTAGGCAACACATGTGTCTATATTAGCCTACTATCAAATTGACATTAAAAGTCTTATATAAGTGTTATAATGAAGGCAACACATGATGAAAGTGTCTATATTAGCCTACTATCAAAATGACTTTAAAAGTCTTATATAAGTGTTATAATGAAGACAACACATGATGAAAGTGTCTATATTAACCTACTATCAAAATGACTATAAAAGTCTTATACTGAAGACCACACATGTAGACCTAGTCTGATGTGTGACATTTCTACGCACTTTTCATCGGAGTTGTTTGAGGTGATTCCTACCGAGGCGCCCTCCGGCAAGGCAGCCGTGTGCTGATCTCCATGTTTGAGGGTGGGACATGTTGGTGCGTGTGTGAAGGGCGTGGGAACGTAATTCCTTGTTATTTGTCAGGAGCTTCAAAGAAATGCAACAAAGGAATCCTCTTCACTTCTGATCACACACCAGACCTGGGAAACTACTTTGACTTGTGGCCCATGTTGAGAGGAAAAAAATGTATGTGTGTGTGTGTGTATATATATATATATCTATATATATATATATATACACACACACACACACACACACACACACACACACACACACACACACACACACACAAAAGTGCACCAATGGCTTGTTTTTAAATGTCTCTTACAATCTTGCACTTTCTGTTTTGGAAATGACATGAATGTTTGTGCCACTGCTTGATAAAAGTAGCATACAAACCCCGTTTCCATATGAGTTGGGAAATTGTGTTAGATGTAAATATAAACAGAATACAATGATTTGCAAATCCTTTTCAACCCATATTCAGTTGAATATGCTACAAAGACAACATATTTGATGTTCAAACTCATAAACTTTATTTTTTTGTGCAAATAATCATTAACTTACAATTTCATGGCTGCAACACGTGCCAAAGTAGTTGGGAAAGGGCATGTTCACCACTGTGTTACATCACCTTTTCTTTTAACAACACTTAATAAACGTTTGGGAACTGAGGAAACTAATTGTTGAAGCTTTGAAAGTGGAATTCTTTCCCATTTTTAAGTTGTTCAACAGTCTTGTTGTATTTTACGCTTTATAATGCGCCACACATTTTCGCTGGGAGACATGTCTGGACTGTGGCGGGCCAGGAAAGTACCCGCACTCTTTTTTTTTACGAAGCCACACTGTTGTAACCAAGTTGAATGTGGCTTGGCATTGTCTTGCTGAAATAAGCAGGGGCGTCCATGATAACGTTGCTTGGATGACATCATATGTTGTTCCAAAAGCTGTATGTACCTTTCAGCATTAATGGTGCCTTCACAGATGTGTAAGTTACCCATGCCTTGGGCACTAATGCACCCCCATACCATCACACATGCTGGCTTTTCAATCCGAATGGTTATTTTCCTCTTTGTTCCGGAGGACACCACGTCCATAGTTTCCAAATATAATTTGAAATGTGGACTCGTCAGACCACAGAACACTTTTCCACTTTGCATCAGTCCATCTTAGATGATCTCGGGCCCAGAGAAGCCGGCAGCGTTTCTGGATGTTGTTGATAAATGGCTTTCGCTTTGCATAGTAGAGTTTTAACTTGCACTTACAGATGTAGCGACCAACTGTAGTTACTGACAGTGGTTTTATGAAGTGTTTCTGACCCTAATTTGGTGATATCCTTTACACACTTATGTCGGTTTTCGATGCAGTACCGCCTGAGGGATCAAAGATCCGTAATATCATGGCTTACGTGCAGTGATTTCTCCAGATTCTCTGAACCTTTTGATGATTTTACGGACCGTAGATAGTAAAATCCCTAAATTCCTTGCAATGGCTCGTTGAGAAATGTTTTTCTAAAACTGTTTGACTATTTTGCTCACGCAGTTGCGGACAAAGGGGTGTACCTCGCCCCATCCTTTCTTGTGAAAGACTGAGCATTTTTTGGGGGAAGCTGTTTTTATACCCAATCATGGCACCCACCTGTTCCCAATTAGCCTGCACACCCGTGGGGTGTTCCTAATAAGTGTTTGATGAGCATTCCTCAACTTTATCAGTATTTATTGCCACCTTTCCCAACTTTTTTGTCACATGTTGCTGGCATCAAATTCTAAAGTTAATGATTATTAGCAAAAAAATAAATGTTTATCAGTTTGAACATCAAATATGTTGTCTTTGTCGCATATTCAACTGAATATGGCTTGAAAAGGATTTGCAAATCATTTATATTTACATCAAACACAATTTCTCAACTCATATGGAAACGGGGTTTGTATATGAATGCAGTATGAAGAAGAATGTTTGAATGTAGACACACAGAATCATCATACTGCTGTGATAACATGCATCAAGAGTTCATTCAAGTCCAAGGCCAAATATGCAGATATAAAAGTATTGAGATATTAATAAAAGACCATAAGGCCCAGCCCTACGGACAAGTGTTTTATCCAATCACATACAATTATTTCTTGTTTTTTTTACAAGGCCCCGCCTTTGGAAGTACGTCTGCTATTGAGAAGTCCCAGATCCTTGTGTGGCGCTCAGCCAACTACAAGGATGTGGCCAGAGTCAACTTACCAAAGTCTTGACATCAAAGATTCTAACCCACATTTCAGCAGAAGTGTTTTTCATGGCGTTACAATCCCAATGATTTCCACACGTCTCCATCCCAATGACATTTTGATGGCAACAGGTGTGGAGGGGCTCACAATATTCCCGACGGCGTGTTTAGTGAAGCATTTTTATCCCAGTTAGTCCTCTAATGCCATGAAATGTGTCACGTGCACATAACTCCAGCTGTGGTCTTCATCGCACTTTCAGAAGCAATGGTGACAAAAATGAGGCCTGAACCAAGACCTACTTTCTGCGACAAGCAGGTCAAGTCCAGACAGGTGTGCCCTGACTGATAAAGACCAGCGGGGACATAAGGTTGATGTTGGAAATGAACAGAAAGGACAGCCGTGTAACTTCCGTTAAAGTTTTACTGCTCCAAAACATTTCAAGTGGCAGTACTTTAAAATACTGCAAGGCCAAAAAAAGTGTACTAGAAGTCTTGCGTCCAGAATCCAGTCCTGATGCTGGATTTTCAGTCAGCACTACTGGGATCTCTCCAGTTTGTGTGCCTGTACCTTTAATGTAGTAACATTCATAATAACATGTCATATATACATGATGTAAGTATATATGTAGTATCTAGTAACATTCATAATAACATGTAATATATACATGATGTAAGTATATATGTAGTATCTAGTAACATTCATAATAACATGTAATATATACATGATGTAAGTATATATGTAGTATCTAGTAATATTCATAATAACATGTAATATATACATGATGTAAGTATATATGTAGTATCTAGTAACATTCATAATAACATGTAATATATACATGATGTAAGTATATATGTAGTATCTAGTAACATTCATAATAACATGTAATATATACATGATGTAAGTATATATGTAGTATCTAGTAACATTCATAATAACATGTAATATATACATGATGTAAGTATATATGTAGTATCTAGTAACATTCATAATAACATGTAATATATACATGATGTAAGTATATATGTCATGTAGTAACATTCATAACATGTAATATATACATGATGTAAGTATGTATGTAGTATCGAGTAACATTCATAATAACATGTCCTATATACATGATGTAAGTATATATGTCATGTAGTAACATTCATAATAACATGTAATATATACATGATGTAAGTATATATGTAGCACATATAGTACATCATGTATATATTACATGTTATTATGAATGTTAGTAGGTACTACATATATACTTACATCATGTATATATGACATGTTATTATGAATGTTACTCGATACTACATATATACATACATCATGTATATATTACGTTATTATGAATGTTACTAGATACTACATATATACTTACATCATGTATATATTACATGTTATTATGAATGTTACTACATGACATATATACTTACATCTTGTATATATTACATGTTATTATGAATGTTACTAGATACTACATATAGACTTACATCATGTATATATTACATGTTATTATGAATGTTACTACATGACATATATACTTACATCATGTATATATTACATGTTATTATGAATGTTACTAGATACTACATATATACTTAAATCATGTATATATTACATGTTATTATGAATGTTACTAGATACTACATATATACTTACATCATGTATATATTACATGTTATTATGAATGTTACTACATGACATATATACTTACATCATGTATATATTACATGTTATTATGAATGTTACTAGATACTACATATATACTTAAATCATGTATATATTACATGTTATTATGAATGTTACTAGATACTACATATATACTTACATCATGTATATATTACATGTTATTATGAATGTTACTACATGACATATATACTTACATCATGTATATATTACATGTTATTATGAATGTTACTAGATACTACATATATACTTACATCATGTATATATTACATGTTATTATGAATGTTACTAGATACTACATATATACTTACATCATGTATATATTACATGTTATTATGAATGTTACTACATGACATATATACTTACATCATGTATATATTACATGTTATTATGAATGTTACTAGATACTACATATATACTTACATCATGTATATATTACATGTTATTATGAATGTTACTAGATACTACATATATACTTACATCATGTATATATTACATGTTATTATGAATGTTACTAGATACTACATATATACTTAAATCATGTATATATTACATGTTATTATGAATGTTATTACATGACATATATACTTACAAACTGCTTGTAACTTCCGGTAGGAATGTCGTAGAGACATGAAACTAAAACTTCTATGTAGTTCTGACTTGGACCTAGATTTCATACACTGATCTCCTTCAGCAAAAATCCACAGGAAGTTGGCAAAAACCCCTTCAAAACAAAAGTTTCCTAAAAAATGTCATTTTTGCCTCTTTGAGCTGTAATTTGACCTCCTTAAAATGCTTCGAAACTCACCAAACTGGACACACACATCAGGACTGGCGAAAATTGCCATCTCATAAAAAAACAAACCCCAAAACTCAAAATTGCGCTCTAGCGCCCCCTAGGAATAAAACACTGACAAAACTGCTCCTAGGAAGAAAACACAGACGAAACTGCTTGTAACTTCCATTAGGAATGTCGTAGAGACATGAAACTAAAACTTCTATGTAGTTCTGACTTAGACCTAGATTTCATACACTGATCTCCTTCAGCAAAAATCCACAGGAAGTTGGCAAAAACCCCTTCAAAACAAGTTTCCAAAAAAATGTCATTTTTGCCTCTTTGAGCTGTAATTCGACCTCCTTAAAATGCTTCGAAACTCACCAAACTGGACACACACATCAGGACTGGCAAAAATTGCCATCTCATAAAAAAACAAACCCCAAAACTCAAAATTGCGCTCTAGCGCCCCCTAGGAATAAAACACTGACAAAACTGCTCCTATGAAGAAAACACAGACCAAACTGCTTGTAACTTCCGGTAAGAATGTCGTAGAGACATGAAACAAAAACCTCTATGTAGGTCTCACTTAGACCTACATTTCATTCCTTTACATCCTTCAGCAAAAATCAACAGGAAGTTGGCAATCAACCCTTCAAAACAAAAGTTTTGTAAAAACCTGTCATCTTTTTTTCAAACAATATCTCCTCTGAGCGCATTTGTTGTGTCGGCTTCAAACTCGCACAGGAAAGAGATTGAACCCTTCTGATTAAAAGTTGATGAAAGAGTTTCAATTACTGCTACGATTCTGATTTTACGAGCCTTCAAAGAACTGCTGCTGAGCTGATGCCGTCTCAAGATGGCCGCTTAAAAGCAGGAAACACCAGTGTGACCACACAATGCAGAGAAGGTAGGTACTGTGCAGGTAAAGATATGTTGACTGGGTGAAAGAAGGAGGCACCAGTGTGACCCCAGGATGCAGAGAAGGTAGGTAATGTGCAGGTAAAGATATGTTGAATGGGTAAAGGCGAAAAACACCATCAAAAGTCGGTCCCGTCCATCGCTGCTTGCAGCTTTAATTTTGCTCTTATTTTGAAAGTTATTCCTATTATGATGAAGATTATATTGAGAAAAGGTTAAAAGTGTTAATGCTCACCTACTCTCAATCAATAGCAATAGAAAGGAAACTACATTACCTGCCTGCGTTGCCATGGACAACCAAATGACCGCTCTATGTAGCGTGCGGCCACACACACGTGCACACACACACACGCACACGCACACACGGGAACGGTAGCAGCTTTTCTCCCAGCAACATCATCACTCTGGTTCCCACCCTTGTCTCCATGGAGACGAGCTGGCAGGCTGGCAGCAGCTTCCTGAGTGTTGTGAATCAGCAGCGACTAAAAGGGAGGGAGGAGACACGTCTTTGTGTTCCAACATGACTGGAAAAGACACACGTTGTTTATCGTTGACTACACAAGCCGCTCAGCCGACAAAGAGGTTGCAAAAACAGCCCTATGGCCAATAATACAAAGCCCGTTTCCATATGACTTGGGAAATTGTGTTGGATGTAAATATAAACGGAATGCAATGATTTGAATTTGAAATGTGGACTCGTCAGACCACAGAACACTTTTCCATTTTGCATCAGTCCATCTTAGATGAGCTCGGGCCCAGAGAAGCCGGCAGCGTTTCTGGATGTTGTTGATAAATGGCTGTCGCTTTGCATAGCAGAGCTTTAACTTGCACTTACAGATGTAGCGACCAACTGTATTTAGTGACAGTGGTTTTCTGAAGTGTTCCTGAGCCTGTGTGGTGATATCCTTTACACACCGGTGTCGGTTTTTGATACAGGGATGGAAGGTCACGGTCTGTCAATGTTGGTTTCCGGCCATGCCGCTTACGTGGAGTGATTTCTCCAGATTCTCTGAACCTTTTGATGATATTATGGAGCGTAGATGTTGAAATCCCTAAATTTCTTGCAATTGCACTTTGAGAAATGTTGTTTTTAAACTGTTTGACTATTTGCTCACGCAGTTGTGGACAAAGGGGTGTACCTCGCCCCATCCTTTCTTGTGAAAGACTGAGCATTTTTTTTGGGAAGCTGTTTTTATACCCAATCATGGCACCCACCTGTTCCCAATTAGCCTGCACACCTGTGGGATGTTCCAAATAAGTGTTTGATGAGCCTTTTCAACTTTATCAGTATTTATTGTCACCTTTCCCAACTTCTTTGTCACGTGTTGCTGGCATCAAATTCTAAAGTTAATGATTATTTGCAAAAAACAAATGTTTATGAGTTTGAACATCAAATATGTTGTCTTTGTAGCATATTCAACTGAATATGGCTTGAAAAGGATTTGCAAATCATTGTCCATCCATCCATCCATTTCCTACCGCTTATTCCCTTTCGGGGTCGCGGGGGGCGCTGGCGCCTATCTCAGCTACAATCGGGCGGAAGGCGGGGTACACCCTGGACAAGTCGCCACCTCATCGCAGGGCCAACACAGATAGACAGACAACATTCACACTCACATTCACACACTAGGGCCAATTTAGTGTTGCCAATCAACCTATCCCCAGGTGCATGTTTTTGGAGGTGGGAGGAAGGCAGGACCATTGTATTCTGTTTTATTTACATTTAACACAATTTCCCAACTCATATGGAAACGGGGTTTGTACTTGGCGCCATCTTGGAAGTACGCAAACATCTCTAACGTTAGCATGCTAACGTTTTATGTTAGCATTTTGAATAATTTTGTCTGTTTAAACCTACAATTCAAGTATGCTGACATTCAACGTGCTTTAACGCGTCAACTGTGAGCATACTTGCAAAAAATGTTAGCACGGTGATTTCTTTAACTAGCTTTTTAGCTCATTTTGTGTGTCTAAACCAGGGGTGCCCACACTTTTTCTGCAGGCGAGCTACTTTTCAATTGACCAACTCGAGGGGATCTACCTCATTTATATATATCATTTATATTTATTTATTTATGAAAGAGACATTTTTGTAAACAAGTTAAATGTGTTTAATGATAATACAAGCATGTGTAACACATATAGATGTCTTTCTTTCACAAAGACAAGAATATAAGTTGGTGTATTACCTGATTCTGATGACTTGCATTGATTGGAATCAGACAGTAATGATGATAACGCCCACATTTTCAAATGGAGGAGAAAAAAAGTGGTCCTTTCTGTACAATACCACATGAAAGTGGTTGGTTTTTGGCATCTAATTCATCCAGCTTCCATACACTTTACAAGAAAAACATTGGCGGCAAATTCCGTAGCTTGCTTGATTGACATTCACGGCACCCGAGGGTCTTGTGAGATGACGCTGGCTGCTGCCAGTTCATTATTATGAAAAAATGACAGAGAGGAAGGCGAGAAACACTTTTTATTTCAACAGACTTTCGCGCCGTCCCTTCCGTCAAAACTCTAAAGGCCGACTGCACATTTCCTATCTTCACAATAAAAGCCCTGCTTCATGCTGCCTGCGCTAACAAAATAAGAGTCTCAGAAAGCTGGCGTGCACAAGTGATGTGCACGCCAGCTTTCTGAGGGATCGCTTGTGCACGCCAGTTTTCCGAGACTCTGTATTTAGTTAGCGCAGGCAGCATGAAGCAGGGCTTTTATTGTGAAGATAGGAAATGTGCAGTCGGCCTTTAGAGTTTTGACGGAAGGTACGGCGCGAGAATCTGTTGAAATAAAAAGTGTTTCTCGCCTTCCTCTCGGTCATATTTTCATAATAATGATCTTGCAGCAGCCAGCGTCATCTCACAAGACCCTCCGGTACCGTGAATGTCATTTAAGTGACGTCTTGGTGAAGATTGATGATCGCTCATTTTTAGGTCTATTTTTTTTAAAAGCCTGGCTGGTAGCTCGCGGTCGACGTAATGGTCTAAACTTAAATACCATTATTTTTGATACTTGGAAGTATGCCATCGCTTCTTATATTAACATGCTAATGTTAGCTATCTTTTTATGCTAGCGTTAAAGCTAATTTTGTACGTTTACACCTACAAATAGCGCATTTTGGTATTCCCACGTATCTGGTCAGGTGCTAACATGCTGATGTTTACATTTTAACATTTTTATGACAGTTTTATTTAAATCATTTTGTTTGTTTTAATCTAAGAATAATGGTTTTGATACTTGGCGCCATCTTGGAAGCATCAACATGAATTTACCATGAATTGATGAAGTTGAAAAACTTATTGGGGTGTTACCATTTAGTGGTCAATTGTACGGAATATGTACTGTACTGTGCAATCTACTAATAAAAGTTTCAATCAATCAAAACTAATGTTTAATACCAGCTTTACAGCTAATTTAATGTTTAATACAGGGGTAGAGAACCTATGGCTCTCGAGCCAGATGTGGTTCTTTTGATGACTGCATCTGGCTCTCAGATAATTAGTTAACATGATAAGTAATTAATAATTCCGCTGGTAATCACAGTGTTAAAAATAACGTTCAACATATAAAACATTCTCATGCATTTTAATCCATTCATCCGTTTTGTACCACACCTGTTTAAGAAGTCGCATTAATGGTAAGTAGTATTGTATTTATTATTGATTAGCTTCAGAATAACAATGCTAGTAAAAAAAGAATAAGAGACTTATTGTACCCTAAAAATGACGGTCTTACTTAAAAATGCACGCATTTAGTTGTATTCAGTGTTAAAAAAATATTATATGGCTCTCACGGAAATATATTTTTAAAATATTTGCCTTTCATGGCTCTCTAAGCCAAAAAGTTCACAACCCCCGGTTTAATACTAGCTTTATAGCTAATATTGTCTGTTCACACGCTAGCATGCTAACGCTAGCTCGCTAATTTTTAGTGCTACCAGGTTAGCTACATTTGTACCGTATTTCCTTGAATTGCCGCCGGGACGCTAATTAATTTAAAACCTCTTCTCAGTCCGGTTGCTTACCAGAGGCATGCAGTAAATTTAGGCCTGCACTTATAAATTTGAGTGTGATGTAAGGATACCATCATGAAAATCACATTTAATAAAAAAAACGTTATTATGGTCTTACCTTTACTTATAAATGAAGTCCATGCGCAGCTCCTTCTGATCAAAAGCATCGATAACTTGTTTATAGAAGTCTTCCTTATCTTTCTTCAGTTTTAAAAGTCTCTCTGTCTCGATGGAGATCTTCCTTTATTACCTCCTGCTTCGATTGAAAGTCCAGTTTAGAAAACTGTTTTATTTCAGATATGTAATCCTCCATGTTAAAAGTGCAAGCGAGAGGAAAAAATAAACGATCGCTGCTCACTCTTGCTGCTTGTTGTCGCCGAGTAGTCGCAAGAAGGATCACTAGCGCCCTCTACCACCAGGAGGCGGGAGTCATTTAATGACTCATATTTGACACACGCAGCTACGGTATATTAATAAAACATAGCTGCTTACTGTTCTTTTTAGCATATTCAATAGCTTGGACCTTAAATCCTACTGAATAGCTCTTAATCTTTTTCCCTTTATGCGATTTCAAATGATTGAAATCAGCCTCCTCCATTTTGAAAATGATGACACGTGAAGTGTCACTCGTGACGTGACGAGTTTGACCCGGTGGAAATTCTAGGCATATGCTAATTATTTTGTGAAACGAGTTTAACCGGGCGGAAATTCTAGACATGCGCTAATAAAAATAATGTTTTGTGAAACGAGTTTGACCCGGCATTAATTCTAGGCAGGCGCATACTATATACCCGGCGGCAATTCAAGGAAATACGGTATGTTTAAACCTTAATATCATGTATTTCGGTACTTGGCACCATCCTAAAAGTATGTCCACGTCTCTTATGTTAACATCCGGACAAGAGGAAGTACCACACTGGTATGGTAAAGTCGATAGAGCTCACGCCCCCTACCCCCAATTTGTCACGTTTCATATGTCAGGTAATGTCATGTCTTGTGATCATGTTTTGTTCAGTTATGTTCTACTTTGCTCAAGACTCCATTGTTTCCTGTTTTTGCACTTCCTTGTTTGTTTTGTTTCCATGACTACCCATTAGTTTTCACCCGTCCTCACGTCACGCGCCTGTCTCACGTTTTGCACTCGCACACCTGTCACTAATCATGTCTATTATTCAAAGCGAAAGTTGCCAGGAAGTCAGCTGGCGACTTTACCTCCACTCTGCTTGATGCCATGTTTACGATTCAAGCTGCTTGTTTCATAGTTCCATGCCAAGTAAGTTTTTGTTTATCGTTCATAGTTTCTGCCTTTGCAAGTTTTGTTTCATTAGTCAAGTTTGTTCTCCGCCATTGTGTGCGCCTTTTGTTTGCTTCTTTTTTTGTAGTAATAGTGTTAAAATAAAAGATGTCATTACCTTCACGCCTTGCCCGCTCCAACTTTTCTTTGCATTCCGGAAAAACAAACCCCAAAGTCCACGTTCTGACAGAAAGTCGCCAGCCTGACTTCCTGGCAACTTTCGCTTTAAATAATAGACATGATTAGTGACAGGTGTGCGAGTGCAAAAGGTGAGACAGGTGCTTGACATGAAGGACAGGTGAAAACTAATGGGTAGTCATGGAAACAAAACAAACAAGGAAGTGCAAAAACAGGAAACAATGGAGCCTTAAGCAAAACAGAACATAACTAAACAAAACATGATCACGAGACATGACAGGTGAAAGGCGACAAACATACTTGCCAATCTGAGACCTCCGATTTCAGGAGGTGGGGGGCGTGGTTAAGAGTCAAGTCTTTCATAAACATATATATATAAGAAATACTTGACTTTCAGTGAATTCTAGCTATATATACATATATATTTATTTTATTATATACATATATAAATAAAAGAAATACTTGAATTTTAGTGTTCATTTATTTACACATATACACACATAACACTCATCTACTCATGGTTGAGTTAAGGGTTGAATTGTCCATCCTTGTTCTATTCCCTGCCACTATTTTTCCAACCATATGCATGTACAGTAGATGGCAGTATTGTCCTGTTTAAGAGTGTCACAACATTGCTGTTTACGGCAGACGAAAATGTGACTGCTGCTGTTGACTTCCTGGCAACTTTCGCTTTAAATAATAGACGTGATTAGTGACAGGTGTGCGAGTGCAAAACGTGAGACAGGTGCTTGACATGAAGGACAGGTGAAAACTAATGGGTAGTCATGGAAACAAAACAAACAAGGAAGTGCAAAAACAGGAAACAATGGAGCCTTAAGCAAAACAGAACATAACTAAACAAAACATGATCACGAGACATGACAGGTGAAAGGCGACAAACATACTTGCCAATCTGACACCTCCGATTTCAGGAGGTGGGGGGCGTGGTTAAGAGTCAAGTATTTCATAAACATATATATATAAGAAATACTTGACTTTCAGTGAATTCTAGCTATATATACATATATATTTATTTTATTATATACATATATAAATAAAAGAAATACTTGAATTTCAGTGTTCATTTATTTACACATATACACACATAACACTCATCTACTCATGGTTGAGTTAAGGGTTGAATTGTCCATCCTTGTTCTATTCCCTGCCACTATTTTTCCAACCATATGCATGTACAGTAGATGGCAGTATTGTCCTGTTTAAGAGTGTCACAACATTGCTGTTTACGGCAGACGAAAACGTGACTGCTGCTGTTGACTTCCTGGCAACTTTCGCTTTAAATAATAGACGTGATTAGTGACAGGTGTGCGAGTGCAAAAGGTGAGACAGGTGCTTGACATGAAGGACAGGTGAAAACTAATGGGTAGTCATGGAAACAAAACAAACAAGGAAGTGCAAAAACAGGAAACAATGGAGCCTTAAGCAAAACAAAACATAACTAAACAAAACATGATCACGAGACATGACAGGTGAAAGGCGACAAACATACTTGCCAATCTGAGACCTCCGATTTCAGGAGGTGGGGGGCGTGGTCAGGGGCGGGGGCATGGTAAAGACTCAAGTATTTCATAAACATATATATATATATAAGAAATACTTGACTTTCAGTGAATTCTAGCTATATATACATCCATCCATCCATCCATTTTCTACCGCTTATTCCCTTTTTGGGGTCACGGGGGGCGCTGGCGCCCATCTCAGCTACAATCGGGCGGAAGGCGGGGTACACCCTGGACAAGTCGCCACCTCATCGCAGGGCCAACACAGATAGACACACAACATTCACACTCACATTCAAACACTAGGGCCATATATATTTATTTTATTATATACATATATAAATAAAAGAAATACTTGAATTTCAGTGTTCATTTATTTACACATATACACACATAACACTCATCGTTATTTACACATATACACACATAACACTCATTCAACCCTTAACTCATTGTTGAGTTAAGGGTTGAATTGTTCTATTCCCTGCCACAATTTTTCTAACCATATGCATGTACAGTAGATGGCAGTATTGTCCTGTTTAAGAGTGTCACACCATTGCTGTTTACGGCAGACGAACTGCTCTACGGTAGACGAAAACGTGACTGCTGTTGTTGTGTGTTGTTACCGCGCTGGGAGGACGTTAATGAAACTGCCTAACAATAAACCCACATAAGAAACCAAGAACTCGCCCTCGATCGTTCTACAGTTCTAACGTCATTGGGCAGACACGCTGTTTATATTGTGGGAAAGCGGACGTAAATAACAGGCTGTCCTAACTCAGGTCCGTATGGAGTTGGAGGGGGCGTGGCCTCCAGCTCCAACTGAACTTCGGGAGATTTTCGGGAGAAAATTTGTTCCGGGAGGTTTTCAGGAGAGGCGCGGAATTCCGGGAGTCTCCCGGAAAATCCGTGAGGGTTGGCAAATATGTCATATGAATCTCATTTGTACTGTGGTGACCACTAAATTGAAACTAGGTTTTAAACAGGTCCAAATAGAGAACTCCTATCAGATAAAAATAAAAAAAAACAATTAGTGTGTTTACAAGCATTCAGGATTGGCGCGGCATAGAAAAAAGTGGGGCAAAAAAAAAAAAAAAAGAATTCCTGAAGTCTACCCAGCCGAGCCCTAATGATGGAGGGAGACTATTAAAGCCAGGCGTCACGCAGACTGCTAAAAAGCGACGTAAACATTCCTCGACGTGCGAGGCAGAAAGGTGTCGCCAGCGGTTAAGTGCAAGCTTATTAGAAGAGGTCTGAGCATTGTTGCCATACTTGAAGACGATCTGCAGTCTGTTGTGACTCCTCCTGTTATTTCCATGTTCAGGCAATCACGCGCAGGATAAGAGCCGGACGGCAGGCTCTCACATGCGGCGTCGCCATGACAACCCCACACACTCACCATGGCAACAAGGCCGGTCAGGGAATTTTAGCAGGGAGTCTAAAATGAGACATGCATGTGCCAGTCAGTTGATGACATGTCATCAGACCCTAAGGTGACATCTGGTCATTCCTAGCCAGCCGGAGCTGGTTATTTTTTGGCTTAAAATGACAGTTTTTGACCTGATGAAGCCTCCAAAATGACATGTACTGCATCTGGAAAGTAGTCTCATTTTTTCCACTTTTTTGTCCTCAAAATACTACAGACAATTACCCCGTAATGACAATGTGAAGTCCATCCATCCATTTTTATTTTCCTCCGCTTATCAGAGGTGTGATTGCGGGGGCAGCAGCCTAAGCAGGCAAGCGTTGCGACCCATCAGCGTTCTTGTTCTGTAACCCTGTACACCAGGGGTCGAGAACCCTTTTTGGCTGAGAGAGCCAAAAAGCCAAATATTTTGAAATAAATTTCCGTAAGAGCCATATAATATTTTTTTTTAACACTGAACACAACTAAATACGTGCATTTTAAGTAAGACCAACATTTCTAGAGTATAATAGGTCTCTTATTCTTTGTAATAACATTGTTATTCTGAAGCTAACTGTGGAGGGGGCGTGGCCTGCGGGCCTGCAGCGACATGTGACTCCCTTTTTAGACCAGTTGATCTGCCGTTTCTTTTCTTTTTCTCCTATGTCCCACTCTCCCGTGTGGAGGGGGTCCGGTCCGATCCGGTGGCCATGTACTGCTTGCCTGTGTATCGGCTGGGGACATCTCTGCGCTGCTGGTCCGCCTACGCTTGGGATGGTTTCCTGCTGGCTCCGCTGTGAACGGGACTCTCGCTGCTGTGTCTTGGATCCTCTTTGGACTGGACTCTCGCGACTGTGTTGTATCCATTGTGGATTGAACTTTCACAGTATCATGTTAGATCCGCTCGACATCCATTGCTTTCCTCCTCTCTAAGGTTCTCATAGTCATCATTGTCACCGACGTCCCACTGGGTCATTATTGTCACCAATGTCCCACTGGGTGTGAGTTTTCCTTGCCCTTATGTGGGCCTACCGAGGATGTCGTGGTGGTTTGTGCAGCCCTTTGAGACACTAGTGATTTAGGGCTATATAAGTAAACATTGATTGATTGATTGATGTGCGTAGAAGGCCCACCTGGGCCTTTTTACCTGTCGCTCTGTTATAAGCAGCAGCCAGGAGGAGAGACTGGGTTGGGGCTGGAAATACTATTGCTGGAAAGCAACTGAGAGACTTATTGAAAAATAAAACAATATTGTAACCCTGAAACAGGCTCTCATGTCGGTGCTTGGGGGTCTGAAGAACCCCCACACTAACCAATAATAAATAAATAACTTCTTACCATTAACGCAACTTCTTGAACAGGTGCGGTAGAAAACGGATGGACGAATTAAAAATGCATGAGAATGTTTTAGAATTTTAACATTATTTTTAACACTGTGACCGGTAAATTGAGAGCTTTATCTTCCGGCTCAGCTCCTTCTTCACCACAAGGGATCGATACAACGTCCGCATTACTGAAGACGCCGCACCGATCAGCCTGTCCATCTCACCATCCAGTCTTCCCTCACTCGTGAACAAGACTCCTAGGTACTTGAACTCCTCCACTTGGGGCAAGATCTCTTCCCCAACCCGGAGATGGCACTACGCCATTTTCCGGGCGAGAACCATGGAATCTGACTTGGATGTGCTGATTCTCATCCCACTCGGCTGCGAACTGAACCAGTGAGAACTGAAGATCTTGGCACGATGAAGCCATCAGGACCACATCATCTGCAAAGAGCAGAGACCTAATCCTGCAGCCCTCAAACTGGATGCCCTAACCGCCCTGACTGCACCTAGAAATTGGTGACAAAGGACAGCCTTGGCGGAGTCCAACCCTCACTGGAAACGTGTCCGACTCACAGCCGGCGATGCGGACCAAGCTCTGGCACTGATCATACAGGGAGCGGACCGCCACAATCAGACAGACCCATACCCCATACTCTCTGAGCACTCCCCACAGGACTTCCCGAGGGACACGGTCCAATGCCTTCTCCAAGTCCACAAAGCACATGTAGACTGGTTGGGCAAACTCCCATGCACCCTCAAGGACCATGCCCAGAGTACAGAGCTGGTTTACAGTTCCACGACCAGGACGAAAACCACACTGTTCCTCCTGAATTCGAGGTCCGACTATCCGGTGTAGCCTCCTGTCCAGTACACCTGAATAGACCTTAGAGGAGTGTGATCCCATGATAGTTCTTAAAGAGTTCTTCCAATCCAGAGGTACCGTCCCTGATGTCCACGCGATGCCGCAGAGTCTTGTCAACCAAGACAGCCCCACAGCATCCAGAGCCTTAAGAAACTCCGGGTGGGTCTCATCCACCCCTGGGGCCTTGCCACCAATTACAGGTGTTCTTTTTGAATACACATACTGTACCTTCTGGTGGGGCTTCACGGTGGAAGAGGGGTTAGTGCGTCTGCCTCACAATACGAAGGTCCTGAGTAGTCAGGGTTCAATCCTGGGCTCTGGATCTTTCTGTGTGGAGTTTGCATGTTCTCCCCGTGATTGCGTGGGTTTCCTCCGGGTACTCCGGCTCCCTCCCACCTCCAAAGACATGCACCTGGGGATAGGCCCCTCCCACCTCCAAAGACATGAACCTGGGGATAGGCCCCTCCCACTTCCAAAGACATGCACCTGGGGATAGGTTGATTGGCAACACTAAATGGTCCCTAGTGTGTGAATGTGAGTGTGAATGTTTATCTGTGTTGGCCCTGTGATAAGGTGGCGACTTGTCCAGGGTGTACGCCCCCTTCCGCCCGATTGTAGCTGAGATAGGCACCGGCGCCCCCCGCCACCCCTAAGGGTATAAATGGTAGAAAATGGATGGATGGATACCTTCTGGCAGATTTACTCATTCCTCTTTACGGCACCTCTCAAGCTCCTTCAGGTTAAACGAAAAAAGTGTTGGTTTCCATTTTTCTGTGCATTCATCTTTCCCTCTATCCTGATGCTGCCACCACCACGCTTCACTGTCAGGATGGTATTGTCCTGGTGATGAACATTTAAGTGAACACGTCAATATGTGTCTGCAGCTTGGATGCTAATTCTGACCATGGTGGACACCGAGGCAATAAGGAGGCGCGGGACGAGAGAATGCAAATGTTAGCAACATCAATCAATGTTTACTTATATAGCCCTAAATCACTAGTGTCTCAAAGGGCTGCACAAACCACAACGACATCCTCGGTAGGCCCACATAAGGGCAAGGAAAACTCACACCCAGTGGGACGTCGGTGACAATGATGACTATGAGAACCTTGGAGAGGAGGAAAGCAATGGATGTCGAGCGGGTCTAACATGATACTGTGAAAGTTCAATCCATAATGGATCCAACACAGTCGCGAGAGTCCAGTCCAAAGCGGATCCAACACAGCAGCGAGAGTCCCGTTCATAGCGGAGCCAGCAGGAAACCATCCCAAGCGGAGGCGGATCAGCAGCGCAGAGATGTCCCCAGCCGATACACAGGCGAGCAGTACATGGCCACCGGATCGGACCGGACCCCCTCCACAAGGGAGAGTGGGACATAGGAGAAAAAGAAAAGAAACGGCAGATCAACTGGTCTAAAAAGGGAGTCTATTTAAAGGC
This sequence comes from Nerophis ophidion, assembly GCF_033978795.1. Lineage (NCBI taxonomy): Eukaryota > Metazoa > Chordata > Actinopteri > Syngnathiformes > Syngnathidae > Nerophis > Nerophis ophidion. The sequence continues at coordinate 70,610,592 of NC_084619.1, read as the reverse complement.
TAGAGTATACAAATGAGTTTTAAGGTGAGACTTAAATGCTTCTACTGAGGTGGCATCTCGAACTTTTACCGGGAGGGCATTCCAGAGTACTGGAGCCCGAAATGAAAACGCTCTATAGCCCGCAGACTTTTTTTGGGCTTTGGGAATCACTAATAAGCCGGAGTCCTTTGAACGCAGATTTCTTGCCGGGACATATGGTACAATACAATCGGCAAGATAGGATGGAGCTAGACCGTGTAGTATTTTATACGTAAGTAGTAAAACCTTAAAGTCACATCTTAAGTGCACAGGAAGCCAGTACAGGTATATATGTATGTATATATGTATATAAAGGTATATACAGTATAGGCGTAATGTGATCAAACTTTCTTGTTCTTGTCAAAAGTCTAGCAGCCGCATTTTGTACCAACTGTAATCTTTTAATGCTAGACATGGGGAGACCCGAAAATAATACGTTACAGTAATCGAGACGAGACGTAACAAACGCATGGATAATGATCTCAGCGTCTTTAGTGGACAGAATGGAGCGAATTTTAGCGATATTACGGAGATGAAAGAAGGCCGTTTTAGTGACGCTTTTAATGTGTGACTCAAAGGAGAGAGTTGGGTCGAAGATAACACCCAGATTTTTTACCGTGTCGCCTTGTTTAATTGTTTGGTTGTCAAATGTTAGAGTTGTATTATTAAATAGAGGTCGGTGTCTAGCAGGACCGATAATCAGCATTTCCGTTTTTTTGGCGTTGAGTTGCAAAAAGTTAGCGGACATCCATTGTTTAATTTCATTAAGACACGCCTCCAGCTGACTACAGTCCGGCGTGTTGGTCAGCTTTAGGGGCGTGTAGAGTTGGGTGTCATCAGCGTAACAGTGAAAGCTAATACCGTATTTGCGTATGATGTCACCTAGCGGCAGCATGTAGATGCTGAAGAGTGCAGGGCCAAGGACCGAACCCTGGGGAACTCCACACGTTACCTTAACGTAGTCCGAGGTCACATTGTTATGGGACACGCACTGCATCCTATCAGTAAGATAAGAGTTAAACCAAGACAGGGCTAAGTCTGACATACCAATTCGTGTTTTGATACGTTCTAATAAAATATTATGATCGACGGTATCGAAAGCAGCGCTAAGATTGGACGTATCCTCGCTCATCCATGCCGACTGGACACTGGCCGAGAGTGGAGTTGGCTCTCTTGGTTGCTTTGTTGGGTCTGCTCCTGTCTCTTGCCATGCTCCCTCCACCCCAGCGTGGAACACCACAGAGGCCACCACAGTGGATATGTTTCTTTTACTTTTTATTTATAGCTGTATGTAGAAGTGTCTCGTTGTATCTGCTGCTTTAATGTCTTTAATGTCCTATGTGTTCTTTGATGTTTGATGTTTCCCTCTTACACATGTAAGAGGGATGTGTTCTAGGGCTATGAGTTGTTTTTTTCCCTTGGCCTCAGTCTGCACCCCCTCTCCAGGGCCCGGGCTAAGACCAATTTTTTTTATTTTATTTTAATCTTCTATTCTCCCCCCCTTGTTTACCTTTTTTGTAAGGGGCGCTGGAAGCCGGCAGACCCGTCAGCGATCCTGTTCTGTCTCCCTGTAATGTTTGTCTGATCTTGAATGGGATTGTGCTGAAAATTGTAATTTTCCTGAAGGAACTCTCCTGACGGAATAAATAAAGTACTATCCAATCTAAGATCGAGGAGCAGCAACATAGATGACGCATCAGAATCCATCGTTAGCAATAGATCATTAGTCATAACACTGAAATAGATCGAGCTAAAGTGCTAACATTACATCGGGGCGGTATAGCTCGGTTGGTAGAGTGGCCGTGCCAGCAACTTGGGGGTTGCAGGTTCGATTCCCGCTTCCGCCATCGTAGTCACTGTCGTTGTGTCCTTGGGCAAGACACTTTACCCACCTGCTCCCAGTGCCACCCACACTGGTTTAAATGTAACTTAGATATTGGGTTTCACTATGTAAAGCGCTTTGAGTCACTAGAGAAAAGCGCTACATAAATATAATTCACTTCACAGTCACGTTTTAACAGTACCGTCATGCTTGGTTCAGGTTAGCACATTTGCTGGGGGGGGGGGGTGAAAAAGTGACTGGCAGCTTACTCACGCTTCCCACGTCCGTTGCTGACTGGCAGACAGTTTGCAGACCTCCAGACTGTACTTCAAGATGAGTAGCGAAGCCCGAGGAAGGACGTTTTCCTTTTATCACACCACGAAAAGCCTCAAACGCAGAGCAAAAGAGTGAGGGGGTGGCATTTTCTCCCGCCCGATGTTGGCGAACAGGCTCTAGGGGACACATTTAACAGTTAGAATGTCATCAAAAAGTCACTTCTGAATAATATGCGACCTTTAAATCACACGTGGCGTGCGACAGCGTCCGTGCACACACAGCTCTTTCACCCGTTACATCTCCGATATTAAAAGGTAATAAAAGCCATTAGGCTCGGTAACGACACCATAGGGTGACATTTCACAAAAGAGGTTGGTCTTCTGTGTACATTTGTTTCCTTTTATTGCTCTTTTTAATTGCCAAGGCACTAAAGATGCACATTATTGTGATCACTTAGCTGCTTTATTTGTATTTTGTTGCTATTAGAAGGGACTCTAATTGGCCAGCTTTAGATGGGAGTTCACTATCACTAGTTATTGCCACGTGATTTATTATCACAACCACATGTCAAAAAACTGGTATTTTTAGTATGACTGAAAAAAAAAAAGATCATTCCAACCCTTCTGTGTGTTTTATAATTAAGAAGGTGAAATGTAGCGGTGAATAATACATGAAATACGTACATGAATGAATGGATGAATAAAGCATACGTCATTGAGTTGAGGCTCCACGGTGTATCACAGGCAAGTGGGCGTGGCACACACAAACAGCACAATGCCGCCATCTAGCGGCGGTATAAAAAAAAACACTGTAAATAACACTTGAACCTTTACAAAAACATTAATGCTGCAATAACCTTAAATTGTTTAATAGTGTTTACGTGTTTTGTTGAGTTTTTAAATTCAACATTTGCAGTAAATCCCCATTATTTGTAAAGAGCCACGTCAAAATATTGCATTTTAAACAGCTCTTTTGTTTGGAATGTTGCCAATCATAATTATTATAACAAAAGGTTGTTTTTTTTGTTGCTTTCTAACATAAAATAGCAGCTCGTTGTCAGGGGCTAGCAATGCAGCTAATGTTAGCAATCATTTCTACCTCTAAATCACTTTAAACATGCATTGAAAAACCATCAACAAAACTTAATTTACGATCTGTAACCTTTATAATAACCAAACTGTACATTGTTATTCTATACTTGCAGTGTGTACATTGTACATATTGTTATGAAGGTGTCTGTTACTGACCTGTCTCCGCTTGGGATGGTCTCCTGCTGGCTCCACTATGGACTGGACTCTCACTGTTATGTTAGATCCACTATGGATTGGACTCTCACTATTATGTTAGATCCACCATGGACTGGACTCTCACTGTTAAGTTAGATCCACTATGGATTGGACTCTCACAGTATTATGTTAGATCCACTATGGACCGGACTCTCACTATTAAGTTAGATCCACTATGGACTGGACTCTCACTATTGTGTTAGATCCACTATGGACTGGACTCTCACTGTTATGTTAGATCCAGTATGGACAGGACTCTCACAGTATTATGTTGGATCCACTATGGACTGGACTCTCACTATTATGTTAGATCCACTATGGACTGGACTCTCACTGTTATGTTAGACCCACTATGGACTGGACTCTCACTATCATGTTAGATCCACTATGAACTGGACTCTCACTGCTATGTTAGATCCACTATGGATTGGACTCTCACAGTATTATGTTAGATCCACTATGGACTGGAGTCTCACTGCTATGTTAGATCCACTATGGACTGGACTCTCACTATTATGTTAGATCCACTATGGACTGGACTCTCACGATTATGTTAGATCCACTATGGATTGGAGTCTCACTGCTATGTTAAATCCACTATGGACTGGACTCTCACTATTATGTTAGATCCACTATGGACTGGACTCTCACAGTATTATGTTAGATCCACTATGGACTGGACTCTCACTATTATGTTAGATCCACTATGGACTGGACTCTCACTATTATGTTAGATCCACTATGGACTGGACTCTCACTATTATGTTAGATCCACTATGGACTGGACTCTCTCTGTTATGTTGGATCCACTATGGACTGGACTTTCACAATATCATGTTAGACCTGCTCAAAATTCATTGCTTTCGGTGTCCCCTAGGGGGAGGGGGAGTTGCCCACATATGCGGTCCTCTCCAAGGTTTCTCATAGTCAGTCACCGACGTTCCACTAGGGTGAGTTTTTCCTTGCCCTTATGTGGGCTCTGAACCGCGGATGTCGTTGTGGCTTGTGCAGCCCTTTGAGACACTTGTGATTTAGGGCTATATAAAAAAACGTTGATTGATTGATTGATTGATAAAGCTTCCATAGGTGGAGCCAATCAGTGGCCAGCATACTCTGATTCGTTTGGTTCCCTCAATACTACTGTAGTATTGATATTTGTAGTTTATTCAGACATTTTATATATGAAAATGCTTCATTTAGGACCAAAAACACAATAAAATACCGTATTTTTCGGATTATAAGTCGCTCCGGAGCATACCTGCCGAAAATGCATAATAAAGAAGGAAAAAAACATGTATACGTCGCATTTTGGGGGGAAATGTATTTGCTAAAATCCAACAGCAAGAATAGACATTTGAAAGGCAATTTAAAATAAATAAAGAATAGTGAACAACAGGCATATATGAGGCATAAATAAGCAACTGCTATGTTAACCTAACATATTATGGTAAGAGTCGTTCAAATAACTATAACATATAGAACATGCTATGCCTTTACCAAACTATCTCCCACTCCTAATCCATAAATCCCATGAAATCTTCTTCCTCGATGTCGCTTCTAAACAACTCTGCCTCTGCTGCATATTTCACTACGTCCAGCTTGTACTCTGCACTACACGATTTCCTTTTCAACGCCATTTTTGTTCAGCCCTTCTCACTTTTTATAAGTTACCGCCAACCATGAAATGATTCATTTTAATAGCTGCGGCAGTAGCATATAGCATGTAGCAGTTAGCATTCCGTGACCCACAATGCACTTCTGCCATGACCCTCCCCCGCCGGATTCTTATTGGTTGACGTGTGTGTGACGATTGCTGCCATTTTCTTCGTCTCTTCTGCGAATGAGATAAATAATATTATTTGATGTTTTACAGTAATGTGTTAATAATTTCACAATGCTGCTCACTGCTCCCCTCACCTCCCAGGGGGTGAACAAGGGGGTGGGTCAAATGCAGAGAAACATCTTGCCACACCTTGTGTGTGTGTGACAATCATTGCTACTTTAATTAGTACAAATTAGGTCAATGGACAGTTATAATTGGAGCATTTACGTATTTCCACTGCGCGGGTGCACCTAATGTTGTATTAGACACGCTTCTTGACACACACAAAAAAAAAAAAAACATGAACCAATGCAGACTTCTGCAAGAACGAAGGTAATAAAAGGTCATGTGCTTCATACTTTAAAGCAGGGGTGCCCATTACGTCGATCGCGAGCTACCAGTCGACCGCGGGGGGTGTGTCAGTCGATCTCCAGCCAGGCTTTTAAAAAAAATAGACCTAAAAATTAGTGATCATCAATCTTCACCAAGACGTCACTTAAATGACATTCACGGTACCGGAGGGTCTTGTGAGATGACGCTGGCTGCTGCAAGATCATTATTATGAAAATATGACCGAGAGGAAGGCGAGAAACACTTTTTTATTTCAACAGACTCTCGCGCCGTACCTTCCGTCAAAACTCTAAAGGCCGACTGCACATTTCCTATCTTCACAATAAAAGCCCTGCTTCATGCTGCCTGCGCTAACTAAATACAGAGTATCGGAAAGCTGGCGTGCACAAGCGATCCCTCAGAAAGCTGGCGTGCACATCACTTGTGCACGCCAGCTTTCCGAGACTCTTATTTTGTTAGCGCAGGCAGCATGAAGCAGGGCTTTTATTGTGAATATAGGAAATGTGCAGTCGGCCTTTAGAGTTTTAACGGAAGGGACGGCGCGAAAGTCTGTTGAAATAAAAAGTGTTTCTCGCCTTCCTCTCTGTCATTTTTTTCATAATAATGAACTGGCAGCAGCCAGCGTCATCTCACAAGACCCTCGGGTGCCGTGAATGTCAATCAAGCAAGCTACGGAATTTGCCGCCAATGTTTTTCTTGTAAAGTGTATGGAAGTTGGATGAATTAGATGCCAAAAACCAACCACTTTCATGTGGTATTGTACAGAAAGGACAACTTTTTTTGTCCTCCATTTGAAAATGTGGGCGTTATCATCATTACTGTCTGATTCCAATCAATGCAAGTCATCAGAATCAGGTAATACACCAACTTATATTCTTGTCTTTGTGAAAGAAAGACATCTATATGTGTTACACAGGCTTGTATTATCATTAAACATATTGAACTTGTTTACAAAAATGTCTCTTTCATAAATAAATAAATATAAATGATATATATAAATGAGGTAGATCCCCTCGAGTTGGTCAATTGAAAAGTAGCTCGCCTGCAGAAAAAGAGTGGGCACCCCTGCTTTAAAGAAAGAAAAGAGTTTGGACTATTGGAATATAACCAATGCTATTTAAACGCAGTGTGAAATGCATCCTGTATAAAAATATATCTATCTGTTGTGGGAGGTGTTGTATATGATTAAGACAGGTATGGGTAGTGGAAAGTAGTCATGAGAAGAGTTTTTTGAAAGCCGTAACACGAGTCTTGATGTCTGAATAGCTGACCCTCCCTCCCTCCCCCACAGTGTCCCACTTTGGGCTGCACACCTCCTGGTGGGTCACACCTGCTCCGTCTTGGGGCGCCACCTGTCCGCACGCTGCCTGCACATTACCTGCACAGGAAATGTTGGCCTTAGCCACGCCTCCTCTGCTTTACGTCTATTCCTGCTCTCACAGCGAAGTGTCTGTCTGTCAGTGTTGCAGCAGGAAGTTGGTGGCCATGTTGATGTCGTTGTTGGACGCTCTGAGGGCCTCTAGGGCGTCCGTCCTGGAGAAGCCCATTTCTACCAGCCTTGCAACCTGTGCACACGTGTACAGTTAGTAATGTTTTCTTTTTAACTCGCGTCTTTATACAGGACTAACCTTTTCATGATGCACTCTAGCACCTCCTTGTGTTGCGGTACAATATCGAGCTAACCTCACCTCTAAATACCGTATTTTTCCAGACTATAAGGCGCACTTAAAATCCTTTCATTTCTCAAAAACAGACAGTGCGCCTTATAACCCGGTGCGCCTAATGTACCGAATAATTCTGGTTGTGCTTACCGATCTCGAAGCAATTTTATTTGGTGTGTGACCGGTAGATGATAGTCACACATAAGAGATACGTGTAGACTGCAATATGACGCCAGTAAACAACACCAAAACTTTAAATGTTCTATTGAAAATAAAGAACATTACTCACAGCACTTCAAAATCGGTCAAAAATGTGTTAGTATGACTTTGAAGCCGCACCGCTTGATGGATTGTCACCCATTACGGCTACCGTAGTCAGAGATACAAGTAAAAGTCGGTATTGGCCCTGAAAAAACCATGTCGGTCGATCCCTCGTTTGTACACAGTGGCGTAGAACTGCATCTATTGTCAGGCTTGTCCCTGACTCTTTGGTTATATTTTAGTTTTTCCTCTGTGTTTGTTTTTATTTCCTGTCTCTTGGTTGTTTGCTGCTTGTCTCCATGAGCGCTGTTTCCCCTCAGCTGCGGCAGATTGGCACCTGGCCACACCTGCAGTCAATCAGCCCAGCTGCAATTTAAACCTGCTTTGCCATCCAGTCTGTGCTGGAGTATTGTCGATGTCGACGTCATCACTACCTGTCCTTGTCGCTGTTGTCACAGTGGTAAGCTGTTCCTGGTCCCTAGTTGTAGTTTGCTGTCTCCTAGCTTTGTGTTTTCCTCTTAGCCAGATCCTGTTAGCTATTTCCAGTTTTTCTGTTTTTTTGTTCCTGTTCCTAGTTCCTGGTGTGTTTGTTTTTTCTTTATTGTGGACATTAAATGATGTTTTCCTGTACCAAGCCTGCCTTCTCTGCATCTTGGGGTTCGTCACCAACACCTTGTGACATCTATCAGAGCTGATTCTGATATAGTGCTTCACTCAAGAAGGCAATTAGCTTAACCTAAATCAGGGGTGCCCACACTTTTTCTGCAGGCGAGCTACTTTTCAATTGACCAACTCGAGGGGATCTACCTCATTTATATATATCATTTATATTTATTCATTTATGAAAGAGACATTTTTGTAAACAAGTTAAATGTGTTTAATGATAATACAAGCATGTGTAACACATATAGATGTCTTTCTTTCACAAAGACAAGAATATAAGTTGGTGTATTACCTGATTCTGATGACTTGCATTGATTGGAATCAGACAGTAATGATGATAACGCCCACATTTTCAAATGGAGGAGAAAAAAAGTTGTCCTTTCTGTACAATACCAAATGAAAGTGGTTGGTTTTTGGCATCTAATTCATCCAGCTTCCATACACTTTACATGAAAAACATTGGCGGCAAATTCCGTAGCTTGCTTGATTGACATTCACGGCACCCGAGGGTCTTGTGAGATGACGCTGGCTGCTGCCAGTTCATTATTATGAAAAAATGACAGAGAGGAAGGCGAGAAACACTTTTTATTTCAACAGACTTTCGCGCCGTCCCTTCCGTCAAAACTCTAAAGGCCGACTGCACATTTCCTATCTTCACAATAAAAGCCCTGCTTCATGCTGCCTGCGCTAACAAAATAAGAGTCTCGGAAAGCTGGCGTGCACAAGTGATGTGCACGCCAGCTTTCTGAGGGATGGCTTGTGCACGCCAGTTTTCCGAGACTCTGTATTTAGTTAGCGCAGGCAGCATGAAGCAGGGCTTTTATTGTGAAGATAGGAAATGTGCAGTCGGCCTTTAGAGTTTTGACGGAAGGTACGGCGCGAGAGTCTGTTGAAATAAAAAGTGTTTCTCGCCTTCCTCTCGGTCATTTTTTCATAATAATGATCTTGCAGCAGCCAGCGTCATCTCACAAGACCCTCCGGTACCGTGAATGTCATTTAAGTGACGTCTTGGTGAAGATTGATGATCACTCATTTTTAGGTCTATTTTTTTTAAAAGCCTGGCTGGAGATCGACTGACACACCCCCCGCGGTCGACTGGTACCTCGCGATCGACGTAATGGGCACCCCTGACCTAAATGTTAGGAACTTTCAGTGTGACGCAGAACACAAACCACAACTATAAACATTTTGTTGAGGACTACCCCTCTGACAGTGCCGTTTAGAACTCGGCCATTGTGGATTGCGCCACATTACATCGTGCATGTGCGGCTAAATAGTTGGACTCACTTGCTCTTCTGCCACCGAGTTGTCTAATGGCGGCGCCTGGGCGGAGGGCTGCGTCTGGATCTGTGGGCCAGGCTCTGCGGGGGGTCTGTTCGCTCCTCTTCGCCTCAGTCTGGGAAACAACCGGGTCCACTGCAGCAAACTGGCCTGCAGAGACAAATGGAGACATGAACGTTTGCGCGTCCAATATGTTTATTGGTTTTCAGACACATAATTGAAACACATTTCAAACATACATCAAATGTGCTGGGGGGGTTTTCTCCAACAAGTAAAATATAAATAATAATATATATATACTCAGTGACCTAGTGGTTAGAGTGTCTGCCCTGAGATGGGTAGGTTGTGAGTTCAAACCCCGGCCGAGTCATACCAAAGACTATAAAAATGGGAGCCATTACCTCCCTGCTTGGCACTCAGCATCAAAGGTTGGAATTGGGGGTTAAATCACCAAAAATGATTCCCGAGCACGGCTACCACTGCAGCCCACTGCTCCCCTCGCCTCCCAGGTGGTGAACAAGGGAATGGGTCAAATGCAGAGGACAAATTTCACCACACCTAGTGTGTGTGTGACAATAATTGCTACTTTAACTTTACTTTAATATGTATATTTTTTCAAATACAATTTTGGTAGGAATGGTGTGTAAATACCCAATGCTGGAGCTGAACTGAAATGTAGACGGCATGTAGAGCAGTGGTCCCCAAATTTAACGACTGCAAACCACATAACTTTTTGTCCCACTAGACCAGGGGTGCCCACACTTTTTCTGCAGGCGAGCTACTTTTCAATTGACCAACTCGAGGGGATCTACTTCATTTATATATATCATTTATATCTATTTATTTATGAAAGAGACATTTTCGTAAACAAGTTAAATGTGTTTAATGATAATACAAGCATGTGTAACACATATAGATGTCTTTCTTTCACAAAGACAAGAATATAAGTTGGTGTAATACCTGATTCTGATGACTTGCATTGATTGGAATCAGACAGTAATGATGATAACGCCCACATTTTCAAATGGAGGAGAAAAAAAGTTGTCCTTTCTGTACAATACCACATGAAAGTGGTTGGTTTTTGGCATCTAATTCATCCAGCTTCCATACACTTTACAAGAAAAACATTGGCGGCAAATTCCGTAGCTTGCTTGAATGACATTCACGGCACCCGAGGGTCTTGTGAGATGACGCTGTCTGCTGCCAGTTCATTATTATGAAAAAATGACAGAGAGGAAGGCGAGAAACACTTTTTATTTCAACAGACTTTCGCGCCGTCCCTTCCGTCAAAACTCTAAAGGCCGACTGCACATTTCCTATCGTCACAATAAAAGCCCTGCTTCATGCTGCCTGCGCTAACAAAATAAGATTCTCGGAAAGCTGGCGTGCACAAGTGATGTGCACGCCAGCTTTCTGAGGGATCGCTTGTGCACGCCAGTTTTCCGAGACTCTGTATCCAGTGTGCCAAAGTGTCTGCCGCCAGACCCCCATTGAATGTACCAAAGTGTCTCCACATTTGACCGGCGATGCTAAGGCAGACATGGCACAGAGATGTATGGATAACCTGCAGATGCATTTGCAACGATAGTCAACGAAATCACAAAGGTGAGTTTTGTTGATGTTGACTGCCAGCTAATCAATGCTAACATGCTATGCTAATCGATGCTAACATGCTATTTACCGGCGGTGCTAGAGCCGACATGGCACAGAGATGTATGGATAACCTGTAGATGCATTTGCAACTATATTACGTTTCCTTCCACCCACATTTAATGCGAAAAAAACACTTACCAATCGACGGATTTAAGTTGCTCCAGTGTCAAAAGATGCGAAAGTCCTGATCGTTTGGTCCGCACATTTTACTGGCAATGATAACGCAGCTATTTCGGCCATGCTATGGCTATGAATAGCGTCAATAGCTATTCGCTCAATAGCTTCAGGTTCTTCTTCAATATTTTCATACTCCAACCATCTGTTTCAATACATGCGTAATCTGTTGAATCGCTTAAGTCGCTGAAATCCGAGTTTGAATCTGAGCTAATGTCGCTATATCTTGCTGTGGTATTCCCATTGTTTGTTTACGTTGGCAGCACTGTGTGACGTCACAGGGAAATGGCCAGTGTCTTCGCAGAGAGCCGAAAATAAGGCACTTTAAAGCTTTATTTAGGGATATTCCGAGACCGGTAAAATTTTGAAAAAAAATTCAAAAAATACAACAAGCCACTGGGAACTGATTTTTATTGTTTTTAACCCTTTTGAAATTGTGATAATGTTCCCCTTTAAAAACCCTACAATCATTTTTAAGGTTGTATTTTTTTCCCTAAATTTGTCTTTTTGAGGCTTCACGGTGGCAGAGGGGTTAGTGCGTCTGCCTCACAATACGAAGTTCCTGCAGTCCTGGGTTAAAATCCAGGCTCGGGATCTTTCTGTGTGGAGTTTGCATGTTCTCCCCGTGAATGCGTGGGTTCCCTCCGGGTACTCCGGCTTCCTCCCACCTCCAAAGACATGCACCTGGGGATAGGTTGATTGGCAACACTAAATTGGCCCTAGTGTGTGAATATGAGTGTGAATGTTATGTCGACTGTTGTCTATCTGTGTTGGCCCTGCGATGAGGTGGCGACTTGTCCAGGGTGTACGCCGCCTTCCGCCCGATTGTAGCTGAGATAGGCGCCAGCGCCCCCCGCGACCCCGAAAGGGAATAAGCGGTAGAAAATGGATGGATGGATTGTCTTTTTGAAAGTTATAAGAAGCAAAGTAAAAAAAAAAAATTAATTAATTTATTTAAACAAGTGAAGACCAAGTCTTTAAAATATTTTCTTGGATTTTCAAATTCTATTTGAGTTTTGTCTCTCTTAGAATTAAAAATGTCCAGCAAAGCCAGACCAGCTTGCTAATAAATAAATCAAATTTAAAAAAATAGAGGCAGCTCACTGGTAAGTGCTGCTATGTGAGCTATTTTTAGAACAGGCCAGCGGGCGACTCATCTGGCACCACGTTGGTGACCCCTGGGTTAAATGATAGTAGTTTCACTTTTGTTTAGTTATAGTCTCAATTGCTCAAACAATTGCATGTCATAAAAGCGAGTAAAGAAGTCATTTAAATATAATGTGTTGACATTGTTGACCTGTCAGTAGCACTTGCAATCAGTATTGGAATCGGCAGCACAAAAGCCTCGACTTCACAGCCCTGCTTATCAGTTTGTCCTTCTACCTGTGGTGTGTGTCGGGTGTCCACGCGGGCCTCGTTGAACTGGGCCAGCAGCAGCTGTTGATCCAGTCGGTCCATCCTCTGCTGCCTCTGGACGTCCAGAGTGGCGCCCATCCCAAGCGGAGCCTCATCAGTCGGCGGCGAGCCTTGGAGGCAAAGTAACACCCGGTGATGCGTTCGTTCGGTCAAGTCTCTCGCCGAAAGATGTGCTTCGGACTTACCGGAGAAGACGGGCTCCAGGAGGCAGCGTGCCACAAAACCCAGCCAGGCGGGCACGAAGAGAAGCTTCTGCACCCAGAGAAGGTTGGAGTGGTACAAAGCACCCGAGACCTGAGAGGCGCACGGGTGTGAGGACAAATGGCCACGGGAGGACAGTCATGTGACTCACCAGCCCGCTGAGCGCCAGGAGCCACATGAAGGGGCTGGAGGTCAGCAGCTGCGACATGGAGGAAGGAGGTTGAGCAAACATGAGAGCGGGGAGGGGAGATGAATTGCAAGCACCTGCAGCCCGACCACGTAGACCAGAGTCTTGTTGGTGATGTTGAAGTGACCCAGCACCTGTGTGACCACCACCTTGGGGATGGAGCAGTAGAAAGGCACAAAGAGGGAGAAGACCGGGGCCAGCCTGTGGGAGCGGGAGTGGGAGTGGGAGTCAACCAACACTTGCTTCTTGCTGCAGACAGGAGTAAGAAGATGTCCGTGCGAGACTCACGGTCCTGCAGGCAGCTCCTCCACCTCGTAGTCAAAGAGGAAGAAGACAGCTTGAGCCAACAGGAAGTCCAGCAGTGCAGACAGACACCAGCTGCCCAACAGGAAGGACTAGGAGGAGCACAAGGAGACTAAATCAGACATATTTCTGTCTCACGGTCACTTCATGAGCTACACATGCATGCACATCATGAGAGACAATGTCACTCCAGATATAACATCCACCTTCACCAAGATTGCAATCATCATATTCATTCATGTCTAACTTCAATCATCGACTATTTTATTTTCAACTTTATTGATCGACTAATATTATTTTATTTGTAACTTCAATGATGGACTATCATTTTATTTTTAACTTTATTTATCGACTAATATTTTATTTGTAACTGTAATGATCGACTATTATTTTATTTGTAACTTCCATGATCGACTATTATTTTATTTTGAACTTTATTGATCGACTAATATTATTTGTAACTTTATTGATCAACTAATATTTTAATTGTAACTTTAATGATCGACTAATATTTTATTTGTAACTTTAATGATCGACTATTATTTTATTTGTAACTTCCATGATCAACTATTATTTTATTTTGAACTTTATTGATCGACTAATATTATTTGTAACTTTATTGATCAACTAATATTTTAATTGTAACTTTAATGATCGACTAATATTTTATTTGTAACTTCAATGATCGACTATTATTTTATTTGTAACTTCAATGATCGATAATTATTTTATTTGTAACTTCAATGATGGACTATTATTTTACTTATAACTTCAATGATCGACTAATATTATTTTATTTGTAACTTCAATGATCAACTATTTTATTTTTAACTTTATTGATCGACTAATATTTTATTTGTAACTTCAATGATCGACTATTTTATTTTTAACTTTATTGATCGACTAATATTATTTTATTTTTAACTTCAATGATGGACTATCATTTTATTTCTAACTTCCATGATCGACTATTATTTTATTTGTAACTTCAATGATTGATAATTATTTTATTTGTAACTTTATTGATCGACTAATTTATTTGTAACTTCAATGATCGACAATTTTAATTTTGAACTTTATTGATTGACTAATATTTTATTTGTAACTTCAATGATGGAGTATCATTTTATTTTTAACTTTATTTATTGACTAATATTTTATTTGTAACTTTAATGATCAAATATTATTTTATTTGTAACTTCCATGATCGACTTTTGTTTTATTTTGAACTTTATTGATCGACTAATATTATTTGTAGCTTTATTGATCAACTAATATTTTAATTGTAACTTTAATGATCGACTATTATTTTATTTGTAACTTCAATGATCGACTATAATTTTATTTGTAACTTCAATGATGATAAATATTTTATTTGTAACTTCAGAGGCATAGCTCGGTTGGTAGAGTGGCCGTGCCAGCACCTTGAGGGTTGCAGGTTCGATTCCCGCTTCTGCCATCCTAGTCACTGCCGTTGTGTCCTTGGGCAAGACACTTTACCCACATGCTCCCAGTGCCACCCACACTGGTTTAAAATGTAACTTAGATATTGGGTTTCACTATGTAAAGCGCTTTGAGTCACTAGAGAAAAGCGCTATATAAACATAATTCACTTCACTTCACTTCAATGATGGACTATTATTTTATTTATAACTTCAATGATTGACTATTATTTTATTTATAACTTCAATGATTGACTAATATTATTTTTAACTTTATCGATCGACTAATATTTTAATTGTAACTTTAAGGATCAACTATTATTTTATTTGTAACTTCAATGATCGACTATAATTTTATTTGTAACTTTAATGATCGACTAATATTTTATTTGTAACTTCAATGATCGATATTTATTTTATTTGTAACTTCAATGATCGACTATAATTTTATTTGTAATTTTAATGATCGACTGATATTTTAATTGTAACTTTAAGGATCGACTATTATTTTATTTGTAACTGGGATAGGTTGATTGGCAACACTAAATTGGCCCTAGTGTGTGAATGTGAGTGTGAATGTTGTCTGTCTATCTGTGTTGGCCCTGCGATGAGGTGGCGACTTGTCCAGGGTGTACCCCGCCTTCCGCCCGATGGTAGCTGAGATAGGCGCCAGTGCCCCCCGCGACCCCGAAAAGGGAATAAGCGGTAGAAATGGATGGATGGATGATCGACTATAATTTTATTTGTAACTTTAATGATCGACTAATATTTTATTTGTAACTTCAATGATCGATAATTATTTCATTTGTAACTTCAATGATCAACTAATATTTTATTTTTAACTTTAATGATTGACAAATATGTTATTTGTAACTTCAATGATCGATAATTATTTTATTTGTAATTTTATTGATCGACTAATTTATTTGTAACTTCAATGATCGACTATCCATCCATCCATTTCTACTGCTTATTCCCATTTGGAGACGCGGGGGGCGCTGGCGCCTATTTCAGCTACATTCAGGCGGAAGGCGGTGTACACCCTGGACAAGTCGCCACCTCATCGCAGTCAATGATCGACTAATATCATTTTATTTGTAACTTCAATGATCAACAATTATTTTATTTTAAACTTCAACGATCAACTAATATTATTTTATTTGTAACTACGAAGTTCGACTATTATTTTATTTACAACTTCAATGATCGATTTAAACTATTTTATGTGTAACTTCAATGATCGACTAATATTTTATGTGTAAATTCAAAGTTCGACTAATATTTTATTTATACTGTAACTTCAATGATCGACTAAATCTATTTTATTTTTAACTTCAATGATTGACTAATATTATTTTATTTGTAACTTCAATTAACAAGGAATATCATTCTATTTGTAACTTAAGTTGACAGAATTATGTTTACATCATGTGCATCTGCATCATAACTATAATTTATTATCAATAGATGATAAATGTGTGTATGTATATATATATATATATATATATATATAAAATGGATATATAATTAATAATTATTATAATTGTTATTAAGAGTACCGTATGTGAAAATGTAACTCCTACATTGTTTACTTCCTTGATGACCTCTTTAAAAGTTGTGTAATCAATCATAAATATCAAGCAGCTAAAAGTCAAACATGAATAAGTGCGGAGAGAGTTTTCAATTTCTCCCATCATGCCTTGCAACTGATTTAAAGGGGTGTAATTTAAAAATATATATATATGGTTAGAGGTTTTTGTATACTATCAGTGAGCATGTTGTGTTATGTGTGACCATGTGTTGACTTTTGGTGCTGGTTGAATTTTTTTTCCCCGCGCCATGACTGGAAAAGGTTGTTTGGATTTGGTTGTATAGGTAAATGCTGTGCTGTCGTTTTTAAGACTTTACCATTCAGGGTCACTGATCTAAGCTACGCACACTGACCACAAGATGGCGAAAAATTGTCACCTGTCATTGAATATTTATATTTTAAATGAAAACGTCCCACCTGGTCAGTGTGCTTATTGAACAAATTGAAGATGCCCGCGGTCTGTAGTTTAGACACCCTTGGTTTATCATTTAGTCATAATATATATATATATATATATATAATATATATATATATATATATATATATATATATATATATAATAATATATATATATATATATATAATATATATATATATATATATATATATATATAATATATATATAATATATATATATATATATGTATATATATATATATATATATATATAAACATTTTATGGCACTTCACCATTTAATTCTTACAGTGACAATTCAATTCAACACAATATAAGTCATAATAGATTATTTGGTATATAAATGATAATGAAACCTTTTCAAAACAGGTTACAAAGGTCTCTTTAAAGATGCTATTCCCAAAAATGACAGAATGTCTAATGAAATTAAATAGAGCAAACCAACTCCAACTCAAGCGCAGCTTTACTATACTTAGAATAGAAATGTACACATCAATTGAGAAAACATACAAATACAATACTAACAACAACAAAAAAGGAAAACTAAAAAGTAATACAAGCAAAAGTATTAATAACAATAGTAACAATATCAATAATAGTTGTTTAATGTTTGTAAATAAAAAGTTAATTAAAAAAAATGCAAATCTTTTTTTTTCTTTTAAATAGATTCCAAGAAAAGATTTAGTGATTTCAAATCAAAATTAATAAAAATATTGGATATGAATACATTTCTTGGAGCATACCTATAAACTACTGCTGTCAAATGAGTCATTTTTCTAATCAGATCAATCACATGTTTGAATTTGGATTAATCATGATTAATACTTGCTTGCAAAATCTATATTAACCCCAATATTTACAAACTCATGCAATATTTTGCCAAAATGTCATTTAGGAACATTTTTAAATGTATCGTAATTATTTACTCAAAACGTGCGAATAGTTTTAGCTAAACTCCATTGCGTATGAATTGCCATCACGGTCAGCGTAAAACAACTATCCACAGAAAAGGTGCGTGTGTGCGGTCAAAATAAATCTGCGCGTATACAAGAATAATGGGATCATTTTTTGTGATTAATCGCACAAATTAACTCGTTATCTTTAACAGCCCTAATGAAAGTACATCAACATTTAAATGTACATAAAACACATGTAAAAACTTTAAATACATATACAACGGCATATTTATCGATATTTTGAATATAAAATAAAATGAAAATTAATACAAAAAAAATCATATTGTGGTCAAATTGTATATTATTTTTTTAATCCCGTTATTTTATCTGATGTAATTAAATAAATCCACCAACATTTTACAAACAGCTTTCAGTATTCTTTCAGTGTCAATAAACACTGAGCATTATTGAGCTTGGACAGGCCAAATTATTGATAAAGTTCTTGTATTGGCTCTCACGGTGCAGTGTACCTGATATCAAATAGCAGCGTTGAAGTGTACAATCCACTCGGTACTAGGGATGCACCGAAATTAAAATTTGTGGCCGAAGCCGAATAAAACTTAAATGCTTGGCCGAAGGCCGAATACCGAATAATGAATGCAGTTTTTCACAATTTTTTTTAATATTGCATAAATAGCCTAGAATAAATATTTCGACATGTTTTTCAAACAAAGTAATTTTTTATTGAATATTGACATTTTTTTAATGTTCCAGTAGCCTTTGCTTTTCAAAAAAAAGCACAAAGTTTTTCATTTATATTAGGCCTTCAAACAAAACATGCATTCCAAAAAAAAAATAAAGTGCATTAAAGTGGATAAACCCACAACAAATGAATTATTGTCCTTTTGGCAAAAGTCTGCTTAGCCACAGTAGATATGCTAATAATGTCAACAGAAGGGTCAAGTAAATCTCAATAAGTGTGTGCTTATAACCTCATACACTTATACAGGGACACAACATATCCCAACGTCACCGCACGTTGGTTGATTGCGTCAAAAAAAATTGCGTCACACGCCACTATTCGGCCTTGTTCTTAACTCATTCCACCGAAGGCCGAATGTGGCTTTTTTTTGCCATATTCGGCCGAATATATTCGGTTACCGATTAATCGGTGCATCCCTACTCGGTACTTACAGCAAACTTCCTGGAGCCAAACCTCCTCTCAAAGATTCTGAAATTGTAGATTAAAAGGCCGCTGCAGAAGGAATCCTTCACATCCAGACACACCAGCCTGCCACACAACAGCCTCCACACCTGCAGGGGAGTGGGCAGCAGACTCAATATTAGGCAAAGCTCTGCAAAGTCATTTCGCAATTTGATCATTTTTTAATATCCGTCTCCAATCTTCACCATTAAAGTCAATATATAATATAAACATACTGCAAGTAGGGCAACTTTATTCATAAGGGGATCAGATATGAGAGTGAAAAAAAAAGCAATACTTGGGATCCAGCATCACTAAAACGACACAGCACAGCTCTCCCGTCCAAAGGCAAAACCCAGTAACTCAATTTTAGTCAAACCTGAGCTGATAATAATTTTGGAGTTCCTTTACATTAGTGTATGCGATATTGTAATGTGTTCCGTAAGTAAGCTGTTACGCGCATGGCAGGACCTAGCAACTACCACATAATCGCGTAGATACAACAGAAAAACCTAGTATCTCAAGGAGCTACTTTGTCAGTCGCCTTATTGTATTTAATGAGACGTTTGCACGAATGGGGGCCGACTATGTGATATTATGGCACGAGGGGATATCTGGAAGATTGGCCTGGGACACTGCAAGCACCTTCATTAAATGTATTGTTCTTGATTCTTCCCCTTGCATACTCTTTTGGGCAGATAACTGTGGAGGTCAAAATAAAAACTGGACGCTGTACACGGCTCTTGCCCAAGGTGCGAACGCAGAACGGGGCCCACCCGAGATTGTGATAAAATATCTGGAGAAAGGGCAAACGTTCATGAGAGCAGATTCAATCCATGGCTCAATCGGCAAGAAAACATCTATACGTTTGATGACTTTGTAAGACAGCATCAAGATGGATTGGTTTTCCTTTGTTTTCGCAAAATAAGCTAGAAGTGAGTTACTAGGTTTTGCCTTTGGACGGGAGAGCTGAATGTCCTGTTAGAGATATTATGACGTCATCGCTATACAGCCACTAGAGCAGAGTCTTCCAACCTTTTTTGAGCCAAGGCGCATTTTTTGCGTTGAAATAACGCGGAGGCACACCACAAGGAGAAATCATTAAAAAACGAAACCCGGTTGACAGTAAAAAGTGGTTGTCGCAGTTGTTGGATATGACTTTAAAGCATAAGCAAGCATGCATGACTATAGCTCTTGTCTCAAAGTAGGTGTACTGTCACCACCTGTCACATCACACCCGGACTTTTATTCACTTTTTCTGTGTGTAGTCTTTTACTTCTTGTCTTGCGCTCCTATTTTGGTGGCTTTTTCTCTTTTGTTGGAATTTTCCTGAATCAGTTTCATGTCTTCGGGACATTGTTGATTGTAGGGGTGTAACGGTACGTGTATTTGTATTGAACCGTTTCGGTACGAGGGTGTGTCGAACGAGTTTGTAAACCAAAGTTTTAACAAGCCGCTCTGCTTTCTGCCTCGGTCTGAGCAGTGAGCACCTGGCATTGTCCCGCCCACACAACCATCTAATTGGTTACATACAAAGCCAATCAGCAGTGCGTATTCCGAACGCATGTTGTAAATCAGGGGTGCCCATTACGTCGATCGCGAGCTACCAGTCGACCGCGGGGGGTGTGTCAGTCGATCTCCAGCCAGGCTTTTAAAAAAAATAGGCCTAAAAATTAGTGATCATCAATCTTCACCAAGACGTCACTTAAATGACATTCACGGTACCGGAGGGTCTTGTGAGATGACGCTGGCTGCTGCAAGATCATTATTATGAAAATATGACCGAGAGGAAGGCGAGAAACACTTTTTATTTCAACAGACTCTCGCGCCGTACCTTCCGTCAAAACTCTAAAGGCCGACTGCACATTTCCTATCTTCACAATAAAAGCCCTGCTTCATGCTGCCTGCGCTAACTAAATACAGAGTCTCGGAAAACTGGCGTGCACAAGCGATCCCTCAGAAAGCTGGCGTGCACATCACTTGTGCACGCCAGCTTTCCGAGACTCTTATTTTGTTAGCGCAGGCAGCATGAAGCAGGGCTTTTATTGTGAAGATAGGAAATGTGCAGTCGGCCTTTAGAGTTTTGATGGAAGGGACGGCGCGAAAGTCCGTCTAAATAAAAAGTGTTTCTCGCCTTCCTCTCTGTCATTTTTTCATAATAATGAACTGGCAGCAGCTAGGGTCATCTCACAAGACCCTCGGGTGCCGTGAATGTCAATCAAGCAAGCTACGGAATTTGCCGCCAATGTTTTTCTTGTAAAGTGTATGGAAGCTGGATGAATTAGATGCCAAAAACCAACCACTTTCATGTGGTATTGTACAGAAAGGACAACTTTTTTTCTCCTCCATTTGAAAATGTGGGCGTTATCATCATTACTGTCTGATTCCAATCAATGCAAGTCATCAGAATCAGGTAATACACCAACTTATATTCTTGTCTTTGTGAAAGAAAGACATCCATATGTGTTACACATGCTTGTATTATCATTAAACACATTTAACTTGTTTACAAAAATGTCTCTTTCATAAATAAATAAATATAAATGATATATATAAATGAAGTAGATCCCTTCGAGTTGGTCAATTGAAAAGTAGCTCGCCTGCAGAAAAAGTGTGGGCACCCCTGTTGTAAATGCTTCGTTGTCGAAGCAGATATGTGCGTTTAGCAGCGGACATCGTACCCTCCCCAAATTATGAAAAACACTTTCCAGTCACAACTATTACAAACATCACAATGAGCCCGTTGACATTCTAGAAACTTAAACTGCAGCTCAGCTCGCTCACAGTTTTAGCTTGAGGTGATGTGAAGGCTAATTATCTTTTAGCGTTACGTTAGCTCATTTTGCTGTGTGTGCGTACGTGTGTGTGTGTGTGTGTGTGTGTGTGTTAGGGGCAGCAAAGCCCTGATTGTCTGTTATTTCACATGAACTAACATGAACTCCATAGATATCATTAATGAGTAGTCTCTCCTATTGCAGTTGTACTATTTTTTAGCCATAGTTACATTAATCAGTAATGTAGCAGCCTAGTTTTGAATGGCAGGGTGCCTGCAATCACATTTTGACAAAAATATAACATTTACATAATAAAAGTCCACTACAGGCTTCCCAAATGCTGTAATAAATTAAGCATGAGTTGACTTGAAAGTGTTTAATGTTGCACTTTTTATATGTAGAAGAAAGGTTTTGTCAGCATTTAAGTCTCACCTTAAAACTCATTTGTATACTCTAGCCTTTAAATAGACTCCCTTTTTAGACCAGTTGATCTGCCGTTTCTTTTCTTTTTCTCCTATGTCCCTCTCTCCCTTGTGGAGGGGGTCCGGTCCGATCCGGTGGCCATGTACTGCTCGCCTGTGTATCGGCTGGGGACATCTCTGCGCTGCTGATCCGCCTCCACTTGGGATGGTTTCCTGCTGGCTCCGCTGTGAACGGGACTCCCGCTGCTGTGTTGGATCCGCTTTGGACTGGACTCTTGCGACTGTGTTGGACCCATTATGGATTGAACTTTCACAGTATCATGTTAGACCCCCTCGACATCCATTGCTTTCCTCCTCTCCAAGGTTCTCATAGTCATCATTGTCACCGACGTCCCACTGGGTGTGAGTTTTCCTTGCCCTTATGTGGGCCTACCGAGGATGTCGTAGTGGTTTGTGCAGCCCTTTGAGACACTAGTGATTTAGGGCTATATAAGTAAACATTGATTGATTGATTTAATCAAAGCAACAACTTGAGGCAGTTTAATGTGGATTAACGTGGGCAGAATTATTATAGTGTTCCCAATGTTAAATGTATAAAGCCATTGTTTACAAATTTGGTAAATAAATAAACAAAAAAATGTATATTTGGTTGTTTTCTTACTGTACTGAAAATGAACCGAACCGTGACCTCCAAACCAAGGTACGTACAGAACCGACATTTTTGTGTACCGTTACACCCCTAGTTGATTGTCATGTCATGTTGGGATGTACATTGTGAAGGCTGTCTTTGCTCATCAGTAAGTCTTTGCTGTCGTCCAGCATTCTGTTTTTGTTTACTTTGTAGCCAGTTCAGTTTTAGTGTTATTCTGCATAGTCTTCCCTTAGTTTCAATGCCTTTTCTAAAAGGCACTCACCTTTTGTTTATTTCTGGTTTAAGCATTAGACACCTTTTTACCTCCACGCTGCCTCCCACTGTTACAAAGCAATTAGCTAGCGGCTGCCACCTACTGATATAGAAGAGTATTACAGGGTTACTCTGCCGAGCTCTAGACAGCACCGACAATCAACAACAACACATCATTTGCAGACTACAATTACTGGTTTCAAAAAATATTTTTCAACCAAATAGGTGAATTTAGATAATCCCCCACAGTGGTTGAAAAACACTGCTTGTGCTGGCCCGTGCCCCCAATAGGAACTTGATGCATTGTATTGTTGATGTTTCGAAGGTGGAGAAGTGGAGTGCAGACCTACTTGCTGCTGTTGACTGACAGCATGCAGGCTGTACTCAAACATGTGTTGGTGCTGTGGAAGAAGGCTGAGCATCACTGTGAGCCCGCTAAGCACCAGCAGGAGGCCTTTGCACAAAGGAGCCTTGTCTGAAAAAGCAGAGCATGTCAGCAAAAGTCATAAAACATCGAGCAGCAAATCAGTGAGCGTCATTGACTAAATAAAGCTTGTGGTCTTCTAAAGAGAAACTGATATAATATTTTATTAGAGCGTATCAAAACACGAATTGGTATGTCGGACTTAGCCCTGTCTTGGTTTAACTCTTATCTTACTGACGGGATGCAGTGTGTCTCCCAGGGTTTCCCACACATTCATTTATTTGTGGCGGCCCGCTGCGAAAAAATTACGGCCGCCACAAATTAAATTTTTTTTCTTTTTGTTTTTTTTTCCGGCTTTTGACTCGCTCGAATACTAATAAAAGCAATGGGACTATGTCTGTGAATGGAGCTTGTAGTTACATATTATATAAATATGTAAATATTATATAAATATTAGGGGTGGGCAAATTAATGCGTTAATTACGAGTTAACTCATCAATCTATTAACGCCGACAATTATTTTATCGCACATTTGCGTATGTTGTTTACATGTTTTTATTTTGTTAACGCCTTTTCTTAACAAGATGGCGTCGAGGGGCTCTTGGTAAAGATGGAACATTTGGCAAAAATACCAGACAATTCTGCAAATTTCATGGCTGGCTTACAGCGTGGTCACTCCGGGATCACTTACGACCGCCAGACAATTCTGGATGTGGATAGATCGGGCCGTTTTGGACTGAATGAGGCGTGCTTGCTAGACCGGCTAGCTAGCATGGGAATACTTTGCCGTCTACATCCAGCGGCCTGTGAAGCAGTGGAGTATATGTGTTGTCTGTCTATTTATGAATAATGCAGACCAGGAGTGTTGGCTGAGTTCTTAACGTTTACTTTCAGAGCGTGCATATCACAACATACAAGATGTTGTCATGGCGACACAACCTATACCGGGCTACCGCGCATGCTCGTCACTCCTGTTGCATGCTGGGTAGGGTAGTTCTTTTTTTCCCTGGCTCATAACATCACAATATAGTACCATGTATATGATGCGTTCAGTTCATCAAAGCACCAAGCAAACGATCGGAAAATTCCCATCATATCAATTCCTAGATATGGTCATAATTATTTTAAGTGCACTACGCAGAATAAACACATTATTAATATTGCTACTACGGATAATTCGATCAAAAATTCCCTAAAACAGCCCACTACCTTTAATATAGGTTTTTTAAACATAAGATCCCTGATAAAAAAAAATGTTTCTGCTGTTACCTCAGAAATTGCCTGTTCAGATGTTATGATTGTGGCTCAGAGATTTGTATGTAGATTATATTTATTTTCCATAACAAACAGGATAACTTAAATACCCTGGCAGTGGCAATAAGCTTAAATGTTTGTATTTACATTTTTTTTGTTGATTTTCATAAAATATGCTATTTAACTGCTACTGTTTAACAAGGACTGATTTAAATTGTGTTTGCACAACAAATGTTTGGGCGCTTTTGTTCATGTGGGAGAATA
This sequence comes from Nerophis ophidion, assembly GCF_033978795.1. Lineage (NCBI taxonomy): Eukaryota > Metazoa > Chordata > Actinopteri > Syngnathiformes > Syngnathidae > Nerophis > Nerophis ophidion. The sequence continues at coordinate 70,585,627 of NC_084619.1, read as the reverse complement.
TTCCAATAAAGGTGCACTACACACTACTTTTGAATTCATTATTGGGCTTTGCGTATACAATGCAGTTAATCGCGATTAATCAGAGAAATAGTGCGATTAACTTTGATTAAAATTTTTAATCGTTGCCCAGCCCTAATAAATATGTACATTAAGTGTTGTAATTATATTCTTGGTCATTGCCGCCGCTGCCACCCCCCTCCGCCACCCGACCACATCACCACAAATAGATGCCAGAACCTGTGGGAAACACTGGTCTCCCATAACAATGTGATCTCGGACTATGTTAAGGTAACGTGTGGAGTTCCCCAGGGTTCGGTCCTTGGCCCTGCACTCTTCAGCATCTACATGCTGCCGCTAGGTGACATCATACGCAAATACGGTATTAGTTTTCACTGTTATGCTGATGACACCCAACTCTACATGCCCCTAAAGCTGACCAACACGCCGGACTGTAGTCAGCTGGAGGCGTGTCTTAATGAAATTAACAATGGATGTCCACTAACTTTTTGCAACTCAAATGCTGATTATCGATCCTGCTAGACACCGACCTCTTTTTAATAATACAACTTTAACATTTGACAACCAAACAATTAAACAAAGCAACTCGGTAAATAATCTGGGTATTATCTTACACCCAACTCTCTCCTTTGAGTCACACATTAAAAGAGTTACTAAAACGGCCTTCTTTCATCTCCGTAATATCGCTAAAATTCGCTACATTTTGTCCACTAAAGACACTGAGATCATTATCCATGCGTTTGTTACGTCTCGTCTCGATTACTGTAACGTATTATTTTCGGGTCTCCCCATGTCTAGCATTAAAAGATTCCAGTTGGTACAAAATGCGGCTGCTAGACTTTTGACAAGAACAAGAAAGTTTGATCATATTACGCCTGTACTGTATATACCTTTATATACATATATACATACATATATACCTATAGTGTCTCACCTGCACTGGCTTCCTGGGCACTTAAAATGTGACTTTAAGGTTTTACTACTTACATATAAAATACTACACGGTCTAGCTCCGTCCTATCTTGCCGATTGTATTGTACAATATGTCCCGGCAAGAAATCTGCATTCAAAGGACTCCGGCTTATTAAAATAAATAAATGATAAATGGGTTGTACTTGTATAGCACTTTTCTACCTTCAAGGTACTCAAAGCGCTTTGAAACTACTTCCACATTTACCCATTCACACACACATTCACACACTGATGGAGGGAGCTGCCATGCAAGGCGCCAACCGGCACCCATCAGGAGCAAGGGTGAAGTGTCTTGGTCAGGACACAACGGACGTGACGAGGTTGGTACTAGGTGGGATTTGAACCAGGGACCCTAGGGTTACGCACGGCCACACTCCCACTGCGCCACGCCATCCCTATTAGTGATTCCCAAAGCCCAAAAAAAGTCTGCGGGCTATAGAGCGTTTTCCATTCGGGCTCCAGTACTCTGGAATGCCCTCCCGGTAACAGTTCCAGATGCCACCTCAGTAGAAGCATTTAAGTCTCAGCTTAAAACTAATTTGTATACTCTAGCCTTTACATAGACTCCCTTTTTAGACCAATTGATCTGCCGTTTCTTTTCTTTTTCTCCTCTGTCCCACTCTCCCTTGTGGAGTGGGTCCGGTCCGATCCGGTGGCCATGTACTACTAATTTGTATACTCTAGCCTTTAAATAGACTCCCTTTTTAGACCAATTGATCTGCCGTTTCTTTTCTTTTTCTCCTCTGTCCCACTCTCCCTTGTGGAGTGGGTCCGGTCCGATCCGGTGGCCATGTACTGCTTGCCTGTGTATCGGCTGGGGACATTTCTGCGCTGCTGATCCGCCTCCACTTGGGATGGTTTCCTGCTGGCTCCGCTGTGAACGGGACTCTCGCTGCTGTGTTGGATCAGCTTTGGACTGGACTCTCGCCACTGTGTTGGATCCATTATGGATTGAACTTTCACAGTATCATGTTAGACCCGCTCGACATCCATTGCTTTCCTCCTCTCCAAGGTTCTCATAGTCATCATTGTCACCGACGTCCCACTGGGTGTGAGTTTTCCTTGCCCTTATGTGGGCCTACCGAGGATGTCGTAGTGGTTTGTGCAGCCCTTTGAGACACTAGTGATTTAGGGCTATATAAGTAAACATTGATTGATTGATTGATTATCTTACTGACGGGATGCAGTGCGTCTCCCAGGGTTTCCCACACATTCATTTATTTTGTGGCGGCCCGCCACGAAAAAATTACGGCCGCCACAAATTAAATTTTGGGGTTTTTGTTTTTTTTTCCGGCTTTTGACTCGCTCGAATGCTAATAAAAGCAATGGGACTCTGTCTGTGAATGGAGCTTGTAGTTACATATTATATAAATATGTACATAAAGTGTTGTAATTACATTCTTGGTCATTGCCGCTCTTTTTCTCCTCTGTCCCACTCTCCCTTGTGGAAGGGGGTCCGGTCCGGTGGCCATGGATGAAGTACTGGCTGTCCAGAGTCAGGACCCAGGATGGACCGCTTGTCCAGAGCCGGGACCCAGGATGTACTGTGTATCGGCTGGGGACATCTCTGCGCTGCTGATCCGCCTCCGTTTGGGATGGTTTCCTGCTAGCTCCACTATGGATGGGACTCTTGCTAATATATTGGATCCACTTTGGACTGGACACTCACGGTTATGTTAGATCCACTATGGATTGGACTTTCGCAATATCATGTTAGACCCGCTCGACATCCATTTCTTTCGGTCCCCTGCCCACATATGCGGTCCTCTCCAAGGTTTCTCATAGTCATCATTGTCACTGTCACCGACGTCCCATTGGGCGTGAGTTTTTCCTTGCCCTTACGTGGGCTCTACCGAGGATGTAGTTGTGGTTTGTGCAGCCCTTTGAGACATTTTTTGATTTAAGGCTATATGAATAATCATCGATTGATTGATATAGTAATAGTTTGCATCATTACACTCCAGCTAGCTCAACAAGTGTGACATGATGCAGGATATAAGTTGTTAAAAAGCAAGTAAATATGTGAGTGAGTGCCTCCGCCCTCCTGTCAATCAATGACACGCCGAGGCTAATCCACTTAGCTAAACTAGCTTGTCGCTGGCAGACAGAAGCCGGGAATACTCACACAAACCCCGGGACCCGCTGCTGGTGAACATGGCGTCCAGGAGCGCTGCAACACAAGAGAAAGTGTGTCAAACTAACATAAAGCACGTATGTCGGACTAAAACACAAAGAGAGGAATGAAGTTGAAGAGGTGAGCCATGGCGGGACAGGAGGAGTGGCGGACCGGAAGAGAAAGCGAAACAACTACGGAAGCTCCATTAGGTCTAAATTTAACTGTGTTTTTTTTATAATAGCGGCAGGCTAGTGTTGATGCACATTTTGGCCACTAGAGTGCAGTGTTTCACCTTTTTTTAAAGGTTTATTTATACATTTCAACAATTACAAACAGTAAGTCAAACAATATAAAACACTATGAAAACAATACAAAACAGTGCCAGGGGGTTGTAAGTTCAAAATAATAAAAATAGAATACAAAAAAATATATATACATATATAATAAACAAAATACAAAGCCGTAGGCTTATTCAGATTCATCAAACAACTTAAATTTGGAACACAGCATCATCGTTTTCACAGCTTTTTTGTTGTTAGAGGTAGAGAGCGTTTTAATATAAAGTTCCAGATCTTTTTTAAAGGACGGGTATTAAGAAACTTACATTTATGAATATAAAACTTAGCCAATAAAATAATGAGGTTGCAAAGGTAGAATTCCTTTTCAAATTTTTGTTCATACAGTGTAAAACCAAAAATGAAAGCATAGTCGTATTGTAAGAGTACGCAGCATGGAGCCTACTGGCGCTGACGAGACGCAGGGCCGCCGTCTTGGAGTGGTGATCCGTCACACTCGGTGCAATTCATTTGGCAGGAGCCATTGATTGATTGATTGATTGAAACTTTTATTAATACATTGCACAGTTCAGTACATATTCCGTACAATTGACCACTAAATGGTAACACCCCAATAAGTTTTTCAACTTGTTTAAGTCGGGGTCCACCATGAATTGATTAGTTTAGCATCTTTGTTTTCTACCTGTCAACTGTCAGTTTAGCATCTTTGTTTTCTACCTGACAACTGACAGTTAAGCATCTTTGTTTTCTACCTGTCAACTGTCAGTTTAGCATCTTTGTTTTCTACCTGTCAACTGTCAGTTCGGCATCTTTGTTTTCTACCTGTCAACCGTCAGTTTGGCATCTTTGTTTTCTACCTGTCAACCGTCAGTTTAGCATCTTTGTTTTCTACCTGTCAACTGTCAGTTTAGGCTGCTCGCCGGCTCCTCATCACCACTTCAAGATGGCGGCCCAATTTCTTGCGTCACAGCAGCCAATGCTGCGTCCTCTAATAACATGTCTATGGATGCACCGCTTGGCCACTAGAGTGCAGTGTTGCACAGGGAGGAAACATGCAGTGGCAAACATGGCGCCCGATAGCTTTAATGACACCAGGGATAAAAAAAAAATGTTGTCAAATTAAAACCCAAAGAGCGGAATGGAGTTGAACAGGTGAGCATGTTGGGACGAGGAGGAGTGGAGACCAGGAAGAGAAGACTGCAGAAGATCCGTTGCTAATTGGTCCTGAACTCATGTATTTTCAGGTGTACGTGTATGACTTGGCCACTAGAGGGTAGTGTTTCACAGTGTGACTCGCTTTCCAAGTCAGGTAAACTTGCCTGAATGAGTCATTTAGATATAACACACAGCTTTTTAAATTACTATCATTATTTATATTTTTTGCCCTTAATTTGTTTCCAATTCCATGATGATAACTGAGAAAATACATGAAAGTTAACTGCGTTTGTCTTGGAATGTTGCCTATCAGTCACAATCCATATGTAATACAAGGACACATACGTCTTTCTTTTCTTCATGCATTCTAAGTCGTAAAATACGGCAAGTACGAGGTGGCTAACATTGCAGCTAAGCCCTTCCAAAAACGGCCATAAACTCTATTTACATTCCGTGACCTGAATATTAACCAAGTATAGACGACATTGTCATTATAGGCGCTAACACAGACAAACTACTTTTAGCCGTGCCGTGATCACAGACAGCTAACTATATCGACACATTGCACCGGCGAACTGCTTTATCGCCTCTGAGTTGGTGAAAGTTAATTCTCGATGACAACTCTTGCCTCTCACCTGGGTAGTAGAAGTTTGCAGCCATGAACCGAAAACTTGGTAAACTTCGGCATCCGACTTAGACGAGAGATGGCAAGAAAGACACGAAGAAACGCTGGTTTGCGGCACGTTTTATTTTTTGGCGAGGATTATGAATTACTCTTCATCTAATTGGGAAGATATAAACATCCCATCAGTCAGTTTCCCAGTGAGAGCAGACATTGTGCAGTAAGTGTTTGCTTCATTATGTTAGTAGTTTATATTTCTTGTTTATCGCACTTAGCAACAGTGCTTAATGATGCTTAGTGCATACTTGCTAACCCTGAGACCGTCGAATTCGTCAGATGGGGTGTGGGGGGTGTTGTTGTTGTGGTGGGCTGGGCCGGGGTTAAGGGGGAGTAGTATATTTACAGCTAGAATTCACTGATTTAAGTATTTCATATAAATAAATGAAATACTTGAATTTCAGTGTTCATTTACTTACACACAACACTCCTCTACTCATTGTTGTATTCGAAGTGCAATGTTTCGCAGCCAGCAGCCTTTGAAGGAGCATAAGTATGGGCAGCATCTGTGAAATTTAATTTGCAGGAAAGGAGTGAGTTCAGGGTTGAATTGTCCATCCTCATTCTATTCTTTGTCACTATTTTTCTAACCATGCTCAACATCCTCTCTGATGACTTGAAATCGTACTTTTTCTTCTCACTGGTCGTCGTCATGATCGTCTCTTCTTTGTTCTTCTGCTTCGGACCTGACGACAGGTTGTAGTCACTCAGGTCTGCATGGAGCTGGAGAGGGCGTGCCTTGTTGTCGGTTAAAAATTGGGAGAAGTTTGGGAGAATGCTAGTCCCAGGAGCATTGAAATCCGGGAGTCTCCCGGAGAATTCGGGAAGGTTGGCGAGTTTGGCTTAGTGTTTCACTAAAGCTTTTTCTCTTTAGCACACAATTTATAAAACTTGTAGATCATCCTCCTTATATTCAGGCTCAAAGATACTAGGTTCTGGGTCATCATTTGTCCCAAAGTAGTTGCTCTTAGCTCTCATTATATATATATATATATATATATATATATATATATAGTCAGCTGGAGGCGTGTCTTAATGAAATTAAACAATGGATGTCCGCTAACTTTTTGTAACTCAACGCCAAAAAAACGGAAATGCTGATTATCGGTCCTGCTAGACACCGACCTCTATTTAATAATACAACTCTAACATTTGACAACCAAACAATTAAACAAGGCGACACGGTAAAGAATCTGGGTGTTATCTTCGACCCAACTCTCTCCTTTGAGTCACAAATGAAAAGCGTTACTAAAACGGCCTTCTTTCATCTCCGTAATATCGCAAAAATTCGCTCCATTCTGTCCACTAAAGACGCTGAGATCATTATCCATGCGTTTGTTACGTCTCGCCTCGATTACTGTAACGTATTATTTTCGGGTCTCCCCATGTCTAGCATTAAAAGATTACAGTTGGTACAAAATGCGGCTGCTAGACTTTTGACAAGAACAAGAAAGTTTGATCACATTACGCCTGTACTGTATATACCTTTATATACATATATACATACATATATACCTATACTGTATATATCTTTATATACATATATACATACATATATAACTGTACTGGCTCACCTGCACTGGCTTCCTGTGCACTTAAGATGTGACTTTAAGGTTTTACTACTTACGTATAAAATACTACACGGTCTAGCTCCATCCTACCTTGCCGATTGTATTGTACCATATGTCCCGGCAAGAAATCTGCATTCAAAGGACTCCGGCTTATTAGTGATTCCCAAAGCCCAAAAAAAGTCTGCGGGCTATAGAGCGTTTTCCGTTCGGGCTCCAGTACTCTGGAATGCCCTCCCGGTAACAGTTCGAGATGCTACCTCAGTAGAAGCATTTAAGTCTCACCTTAAAACTCATTTGTATACTCTAGCCTTTAAATAGACTCCCTTTTTAGACCAGTTGCAAAATCCACGTTATGACAACTGTGCCCAAGACCCAACCTCCGGGCCGATGATTTTAGCTTGTCCTGAACAATTTGGAGCTAATCGTCCTTTTTCATTGTCCCATTTAAAGCAGCAGTTCCATTGGCAGACCCGTAGCATAATCCTACCACCACCATGTTTGACGGTAGGCCTGGTGTTCCTGGGATTAAATACATTTATTGTAGCTCAATTTTTGTTTCATCTGACCACAGAACTTTCCTCCAGAAGGTCTTATCTTTGTCCATTGGCAGCAAAACGGGCCCAGAGCATTAATACTACCACCACCATGCTTGACGGTAGGTGTGGTGTTCTTTGGATTAAAGGCCTCACCTTTCCTCCTCCAAACATATTGCTGGGTATTGTGGGCAAACAGCTCCATTTTTGTTTCATTTGACATCACATGGACAAAGATAAGACCTTCTGGAGGAAAGTTCCATTGGCTGCAAAACAGGCCCTGAGAATAATACTACCACCATGCTTGACGGTAGGTGTGGTGTTCCTGGGATTAAAGGCCTCACCTTTTCTCCTCCAAACATATTGCTGGGTATTGTGGCCAAACAGATCCATTTTTGTTTCATCTGACCTCACAAAGACAAAGATAAGACCTTCTGGAGGAAAGTTCCATTGGATGCAAAACAGGCCCTGAGAGTAATACTACCACCATGCTTGACGGTAGGTGTGGTGTTCCTGGGATTAAAGGCCTCCCCTTTCCTCCTCCAAACATATCGTGGCCAAACAGATCCAATTTTTGTTTCATCTGACATCACAAAGACAAAGATAAGACCTTCTGGAGTAAATTTCCTTTGGATGCAAAACAGGCCCTGAGAGTAATACTACCACCATGCTTGACGGTAGGTGTGGTGTTCCTGGGATTAAAGGCCTCACCTTTCCTCCTCCAAACATATCGTGGCCAAACAGATCCAATTTTTGTTTCATCTGACCTCACATGGACAAAGATAAGACCTTCTGGAGGAAAGTTCCATTGGATGCAAAACAGGCCCTGAGAGTAATACTACCACCATGCTTGACGGTAGGTATGGTGTTCCTGGGATTAAAGGCCTCACCTTTCCTCCTCCAAACATATCATGGCCAAACAGATCCATTTTTGTTTCTTCTGACCTCCCATGGACAAAGATAAGACCTTCCGGAGGAAAGTTCTGTGGTCAGATGAAACAAAAATGGAGCTGCAGTTTTACGCAAGGAGTCCCAGCATGCTTTGCGTCGCTAGTCCTTCCCGTGTGCTCATGTTTCGGCCACGTACATCTGCGTGAGAGACGCACACAACAGCTGCCTAACAGTATCGCATCTCCTGCTACGGCCGCGTTTGTTCCCATTGGTTAGTTCCCGCCCATTAGCTCCGTTTGCTCGCCGCTGGTCGGATGCGAACAGCTTGCTAATTGTGTTTCAGACCTTCTCTGTCACTGCTGCTCCGGTCGGCTCCAAAAAGGTTGCTTTGCCCCTGTTCTCAATCAAACATAATCAGATTAAACAGCACAAAGATGTGCGTGTGTGTGTGTGTGTGTGTGTGTGTGTGTGTGTTCGCCAATAAAGAGAGAGCAGATTTGGAGACAGCCTTGACTCCTGCTGTTTGCTTTGTTCATTAAGAGGAGATGAGCAGATGGTTTGCTGCACACACACACACACACACACACACACACACACACACACACACACACACACACACACGCTCAGGCCTGTCACCTTAGCTTTATCCTCCATTTATCTTTTCCATTACGCATCTCTAGGCAGGACAATGATGGCGAGGTGTGTGTGTGTGTGTGTGTGTAAGACAAGAGCGTATGAAACAGTAGAAGTGTGTGTAGTAGAAGACACACAAGCTTTTATGAGACGACGGACATCCTAAAAAAAAAGAAAACAAAACAAGGTGATGAGTCATCTTAATGCATGTGTGAGTCACATTCCATTTAGTTGATCTGCCGTTTCTTTTCTTTTTTCTCCTATGTCCCACTCTCCCTTGTGGAGGGGGTCCGGTGCGATCCGGTGGCCATGTACTGCTCGCCTGTGTATCGGCTGGGGACATCTCTGCGCTGCTGATCCGCCTCCGCTTGGGATGGTTTCCTGTGAACGGGACTCTCGCTGCTGTGTTGGATCCGCTTTGGACTGGACTCTCGCGACTGTGTTGGATCCATTATGGATTGAACTTTCACAGTATCATGTTAGACCCGCTCGACATCCATTGCTTTCCTCCTCTCCAAGGTTCTCATAGTCATCATTGTCACCGACGAGGATGTCGTAGTGGTTTGTGCAGCCCTTTGAGACACTAGTGATTTAGGGCTATATAAGTAAACATTGATTGATTGATTGATTGATAGTATAATTAGCTGGTATGGTATGCGCACCTTTGCGTTTTGACCTCAGTAAAGTCCACAAACTGCAGCCCGCATCCCCTGAAAAATGTGTGTTTGAAAAAAAAGAAAAGAAAAAAAAATTCCTAGAAAGTATTAAATACACTTGATGAAAAATCCAAGTGAGTATACCTTATTTCCTTGAATTGCCGCCGGGGCGCTAATTAATTTAAAACCTCTTCTCACTCCAACGCTTACCAAAGGCATGTGGTAAATTTAGGACTGCGCTTATAAATTTGAGTGTGATGTAAGGATACCATCTTGAAAAGCACATTTAATAAAAAAACGTTATTATAGTCTTACCTTTACTCATAAATGAAGTCCATGCGCAGCTCCTTCTGATCAAAAGCATCGATAACTTGTTTATAGAAGTCTTCCTTATCTTTCTTCACTTTTAAAAGTCTCTCCGTCTCGATGGAGATCTTCCTTTATTACCTCCTGCTTCGATTGAAAGTCCAGTTTAGAAAACTGTTTTATTTTAGATATGTAATCCTCCATGTTAAAAGTGCAAGCGAGAGGAAAAAATAAACGATCGCTGCTTGTTGTCACTTCTTCTGCAGCCGAGTAGTCGCAAGAAGGATCACTAGCGCCCTCTACCACCAGGAGGCGGGAGTCATTTAATGACTCATATTTGACACACGCAGCTACGGTATATTAATAAAACATAGCTGCTTACTGTTCTTTTTAGCATATTCAATAGCTTGGACCTTAAATCCTACTGAATAGCTCTTAATCTTCTTCCCTTTATGCGATTTCAAATGATTGAAATCAGCCTCCTCCATTTTGAAAATGATGACAGGTGAAGTGTCACTCGTGACGTGACGAGTTTGACCCGGTGGAATTTCTAGACATATGCTAATTATTTGGCGAAAGGAGTTTGACCCGGCAGTAATTCTAGGCAGGCGCGTACTATATACCCGGCGGCAATTCAAGGAAATACGGTAATTTATGCATTGGAGCAGTGGTCCCCAGCCTTGTTTGCAATGTAGGCATTATCTTCATTATATATGGCATGCAAAAGCCTGGAAATAATCCGTGTCAATAAAATACCTTGTACTTCCTTTCTTGACAATCTTTTTTTTCTAGTTTGACGGGGCAAAAAAAATGGTGTCCAAAATTGCAACAAATATTAGATTACCTAACTTTGTTGGTCAAAAGCCAAATAAATAAAGAACACAATATACTTGAAATATAAACAAAGTTTAGTTATTCAGTTATTACAAAATAAAATATTAACTTAGGAATTATTAGAAAAATATTAAAAGATCTCAAAATAAAGAATGCAATATATTTGAAATATAAACACAGTTTAGTTATTTGGTTACTAAAAAAAAAAAAAAAAATAACTGAGGAATTAATTTGGAAAATATCAGTAGCTCTCAAAATAATATAAAATAAAATATAAACACAGTTCAGTTAGTCAATCAGAAATGTAAAATAACACAAAGTACTTTTTTAAAAAGATCAGAAGCACTCAAAATAAAGAATGCAATATACTTGAAATATAAACAAAGTTTAGTTAGTTAGTTAGTTAATGAATTAAAACAGTAAAATGACACTAACTTAGGAATTCATTTGAAAAATATCAGAGGCACTCAAAATAAAAAATACAATATACTCAAAATACAAACAAAGTTTAGTTAGTTGGTTGGTTAAAAAATAAAATACTAAAATGTGAATTGATTGAAACAATTACAACACAGTTAAATATGTAACTGAACTTTAAAATGTTTGTGTACAAGGTTGTGCACTTTGACAAACCTAATACTATTTTTTATTCTATTCTTACATGGGGAGAAAAACAGTAAAAAAAAAAAATGAAGAAAAAGAGCAACAAAAATTGCTATGTAATGAGAAAAAACTGATTCATCCATCCATCTATCCATTTTCTACTACTTATTACCCTTCGTGGTTGCGGGGGGGGCGGCGCTGGAGCCTATCTCATCTACAACCGGGCGGAAGGCGGTGTACACCCTGGACAAGTCGCTACCTCATTGCAGAAAACTGTAATGTTCTAACTATCCATCCATCCATTTTCTACCGCTTATTCTCTTTTTTTGGGGTCGCGGGGGGCGCTGGCGCCTATCTCATCTACAATTGGGGGGAAGGCGGTGTACACCCTGGACAAGTCGCCACCTCATTGCAGAAAACTGTAATGTTCTAACTAATAATTGATAATACACTTAGTCACCTAATCACATTTAATATAAAGTTGCATAAAGCAAAAAAATAAATATATATATATATATATATATCTAAATATATATAAATATGGCCCTTGAATACTTTGACTTTTCAGAATGTGGCCCTAGTGGAAAAAGTTTGGACACCCCTGCATTAAAGGGTTAATAATATATTGTAGAATAATGGAAAGTAATATCCATCCATCCATCCATTTTCTACCGCTTATTCCCTTTTGGGGTGGCGGGGGGCGCTGGCGCCTATCTCAGCTACAATCGGGCGGAAGGCGGGGGTACACCCTGGACAAGTCGCCACCTCATCGCAGGGCCATGAGGTGGAAAGTAATATTTGAACTTAAACTTTGGAATGTAGTGTCATCACACTTTATGTCAGTGTGTGTTGAGTGACGGGTAGAAAAGCTCCGACTGGCATTTACTGTACAACCAAAGTTTTGATGACAATATCGACTAAAATACAGGAAAACTATGAAATGTGAGGAGAGGAGGAAAAAAAAAAAAAAAGAGTCCAAAACAGCACTTTGATAAAAAGTCTTTGTATTGTTGGCGTCAAACTGGCCTACTGCATCACACACACACACACACGCACGCACACACACACACACACACAGAGAGAGATGTACACACAACACAACATGCCTTTTGTCAAGAAGAAGAAGAAGAAGAAGAAGGAAATCAAACTCCACTGTACACGTACACAACTCTCTTCCACGGCTCATCTGGGCCAAAAGCAAAGAAACAACTACGAGGAGGAAAGAAGCACAGAATAAAAGTTGGTGATAAATTAAAGTGTGAGGAGGAGAAGTCTTCAGAACATCCCGGCGGCCTGCAGGAACACTCGGCCTTCTGCAAGACACAAACACTCCATGAGTGCACTTCACTCTGCCATGAGTGCACTAAGAAGTACACTCCTGCTCAAAAGTCTACGTACACTTGTGAAAAACACGATGTCATGGCTGTCTTCACTTTCCAATCATTTCAACAACTCTTATTTTGTTGCGATGTAGTGATTGGAGCACATACTTGTTGCTCACAAAAGAAGTTTGCTTCTTTTATGAATTTATTATGGCTCTACTGGAAATGTGAGCAATCAAAAGTATACATACAGCAATGTTCATATTTGCTTACATGTCCCCTTGGCAAGTTTACCTGCAATAAGGTGCTTTTGGTAGCCATCCACAAGCTTTATGCTTACATTTTGCACCACTAAATTGCTGCAGTTCAGCTAAATGTGTGACATGGACTTGTTTCTTCAGCATTGTCCACACTTTTAAATCAGGATTTTGGGAAGGCAATTCTAAAACCTTCATTCTAGCCTGATTTAGCCATTCCTTTACCACTTTTGAGGTGTGCTTGGGGTCATTATCCTGTTGGAACACCCAACTGTGCCCAAGACCCAACCTCCGGGCTGAGGATTTTAGTTTGTCCTGAAGAATTTGGAACTAATCTGGCTATAGAGCTTTTTCATTTCGGGCTCCAGTACTCTGGAATGTCCTCCTGGTAAAAGTTCGAGATGCCACCTCAGTAGAAGCATTAAAACTCATTTGTATACTCTAGCTTTTAAATAGACTCCCTTTTTAGACCAGTTGATCTGCCGCTTCTTTTCTTTTCCTCCTATGTCCCACTCTCCCTTGTGGAGGGGATCCGGTCCGATCCGGTGGCCATGTACCGCTTGCCTGTGTATCGGCTGGGGACATCTCTGCGCTGCTGATCCGCCTCCGCTTGGGATGGTTTCCTGCTGGCTCCGCTGTGAACGGGACTCTCGCTGCTGTGTTGGATCCGCTTTGGACTGGACTCTCGCGACTGTGTTGGATTCCATTATGGATTGAACTTTCACAGTATCATGTTAGACCCGCTCGACATCCATTGCTTTCCTCCTCTCCAAGGTTCTCATAGTCATCATTGTCACCGACGTCCCACTGGGTGTGAGTTTTCCTTGCCCTTATGTGGGCCTACCGAGGATGTCGTAGTGGTTTGTGCAGCCCTTTGAGACACTAGTGATTTAGGGCTATATAAGTAAACATTGATTGATTGATTGATTGATAATCTGTTGCGATCCGTGACTTGGATCTTCACGTTTGTTTTTTCCATCTTTGTTTCATTCTCAGTCCGACCCGTTTATTTCCTGTTTTGTCCATCTCATTAGTTCACCTGCCCCTTGTTATCTACGCACACCTGTTTTCTTCTAATCACCTCCCTTATTTAAACACGCCCCTTTTCGTTATTCATTCTCGGATCCTAATTTGCCTACGTGCCCCCCGTGACGACTCTCATCATGCTACTGTATGTATTTTCTCGCTAGCTCTCATGCTATGCCACTTGTTTATTCCAGTTTTCATACTGATGATTGGTTTTCTCGTATGTGCTCTCAAGCCAAGTTTTAGTTTCATAGTGTTTTATCCTAGCTTTCACGCTAGCGTCTTTTGTTTGCCTATTCTTTACACCAGTGTTTTTGTTCCTAGCCTTTTTATTATTTAATAAATCCATTTAAAACTTACCTTGTTGTGTTCATCGCTTCGACGCATCCCTGGAAGAACCAATCCGGCATTACAATGTCACATAATCTTCCTTTTTCATTGTCCCATTTAAAGCAGCAGTTCCATTGGCAGCAAAACAGGCCCAGAGCATAATACTACCATCACCATGCTTGACAGTAGGTATGGTGTTCCTGGCATTAAAGGCCTCACCTTTTCTCCTCCAAACATATTGCTGGGTATTGTGGCCAAAAAGCTTCATTTTTGTTTCATCTGACCTCACATGGACAAAGATAAGACCTTCTGGAGGAAAGTCCTGTGGTCAGATGAAACAAAAATTGAGCTACAATAAATGTATTTAATCCCAGGAACACCAGGCCTACCGTCAAACATGGTGGTGGTAGGATTATGCTACGGGTCTGCCAATTGAACTGCTGCTTTAAATGGGACAATGAAAAAGGAGGATTAGCTCCAAATTGTTCAGGACAAGCTAAAATCATCGGCCCGGAGGTTGGGTCTTGGCCGCAGTTGTCATAACGTGGATTTTTAGGCGCCTTGCTGTGAGATTTGTTCTTCCGTGATGCAAACAGACAAGACCGGACATGGCTTGAAGGTAAAAACATGATTTAATCTTGACATTAATCAGAAAGGGTTTAAAAAAAAAAAAAGACGCTCACAAGGCACAGGCACAACTAAGCCTATGAAACAAAAACTAACACGTAGGCATAAACTATGGACATGAAAGAACTGAGTTGGCAAGAAAAGAGCAGCATGAACTACGGCACGGACCGAGCAAAAACTGAGTAAAGTCGCCAGGACGACTGACTGAAAAAACAGGCTTAAATAATAGTCTGTGATTAGAGCAGGTGCGTGAGTCAAACTCGAAAGACAGGGGAGAGTCATCGGTCGTCATGGAAACTAAAACAAACAAGGGCGCACAAAAACAGGAACTAATGGAGTCCAAAAGTAACAGAACATAACCAAACAAAACATGATCAAACTTTTTCTGCAGGCGAGCTACTTTTCACTTGACCAAGTCGATGGCCTTTGTTAAGAAGGCCATCCATCCATTTCCTACCGCTTATTCCCTTTTGGGGTCGGGGGGGGGGGGGGGGGGGGGGGGCGCGCTGGCGCCTATCTCAGCTACAATCGGGCGGAAGGCGGGGTACACCCTGGACAAGTCGCCACCTCATCACAGGGCCAACACAGACAA
Source organism: Nerophis ophidion (assembly GCF_033978795.1). Taxonomy (NCBI): domain Eukaryota; kingdom Metazoa; phylum Chordata; class Actinopteri; order Syngnathiformes; family Syngnathidae; genus Nerophis; species Nerophis ophidion. The sequence continues at coordinate 70,570,210 of NC_084619.1, read as the reverse complement.
CATTCACACACTAGGGACCATGTAGTGTTGCCAATCAACCTATCCCCAGGTGCACGTCTTTGGAGGTGGGAGGGGCCTATCCCCAGGTGGATGTCTTTGGAGGTGGGAGGGGCCTATCCCCAGGTGCATGTCTTTGGAGGTGTGCCGGAGTACCCGGAGGGAACCCACGCATTCACGGGGAGAACATGCAAACTCCACACAGAAAGATCCCGAGCCTGGATTTGAACCCAGAACTGCAGGAACTTCGTATTGTGAGGCAGACGCACTAACCCCTCTGCCACCGTGAAGCCCTTGTTAACAAGGCAAAGGTGTTTAATAACAACACAAGCATGTTTAACACATATAGATTCCTTTGTTTCATGAAGACAAGAATATAAGTTGGTGTATTACCTGATTCTGATGACTTGCATTGATTGGAATCAGACAGTAATGATGATAACGTCCACATTTTCAAATGGAGGAGAAAAAAAGTCCTCCTTTCTGTCCGACACCACATGAGAGTGCTTGGTTTTTGGCATCTTATTTGTCCAGCTTCCATGCTCGTTTTTATCAACTTTGCAAGAAATACAATGGCGGTGCACGCCAGTTTTTTTAAGACATTTATTTTGTTAGCGCAGGCAGGATGAAGCAGGGCTTTTATTGTGAAGATAGGAAATGTGCAGTCGGCCTTTAGAGTTTTGACGGAAGGGACGGCGCGAAAGTCTGTTGAAATAAAAAGTGTTTCTCGCCTTCCTCTCTGTCATTTTTTCATAATAATGAACTGGCGGACTAAATGCAGATTCTCGGAAAACTGGCGTGCACAAGCGATCCCTCAGAAAGCTGGCGTGCACATCACTTGTGCACGCCAGCTTTCCGAGACTCTTATTTTGTTAGCGCAGGCAGCATGAAGCAGGGCTTTTATTGTGAAGATAGGAAATGTGCAGTCGGCCTTTAGAGTTTTGACGGAAGGGACGGCGCGAGAGTCTGTTGGAAATAAAAAGTGTTTCCCGCCTTCCCCTCGATCTCAGAAGATCTTTGGGTGCCGTGAATGTCAATCAAATGACGAAAGTGACGTATTTGCGAAGATCGATGATCACTTATTTTTAGGTCTATTTTTTTAAAGCCTGGCTGGCGCTCGACTGGTAGCTCGCGATCGACGTAATGAGCACCACTGATCTAGACAGCAGTTGGGTGTTCCAACAGGACAATGACCCCAAACACACCTCAAAAGTGGTCAAGGAATGGCTAAATCAGGCTAGATTCAGGCCTTCCCAAAGTCCTGACTTAAAGGTGTGGACAATGCTGAAGAAACAAGTCCAACACATTTAGCTGAACTGCAGCAATTTAGTGGTGCAAAATGTAAACAGAAGCTTGTGGATGGCTACCAAAAGCACCTTATTGCAGGTAAACTTGCCAAGGGACATGTAAGCAAATATTAACATTGCTGTACGTATACTTTTGATTGCTCACATCTTCAGTAGAGCCATAATAAATTCACAAAAGAAGCAAACTTCTTTTGTGAGCAACAAGTATGTGCTCCAATCACTACATCACAACAAAATAAGAGTTGTAGAAATGACTAGAAAGTGAAGACGGCCATGACATCATGTTCTTCACACGTGTACGTAGACTTTTGAGCAGGCCGATACAGTAAAAGATGCTTCATGAGAAGTCGGGCTTTTTTTTTTTTTTTTTTTTTTTTTTTTAAATCTTGTTTGCAGGTTTGATTCCCTGCGATGAAACTTCCCGGCACAAAGGAAGCACATCCTGTCTGACAGACAATTCCCCTTTAAATGATTTATTACAGCCTGTTAATTATGCAAATGATGTCCAAACAAACTCATCACCAGAACAATTAAGACAGCCGTTAATTAGTGGCCACTTCTCTCCTTGCTTCACTGGCGTTCAATTAAAAGGAGGGGGGGGGTAATGGGGCCTTGGAACAAGCGAGCTGTCTGCTGTCCGCTCCCCGGTGGGTCAGAGGTGGTCTGCAGACCGCCGCTGTCTAAGGTGTTTTGTCCCTCATCTATCGCCATGGAGACAGAGACTTCTATTAAACGTCACTCCGCATTAACTGCACGGCGCTCAGCGGCCGTCGCTTTTTCAGAAGTGGAAGCTGATCAATAATCACCTCCGCTTTCAAACATCATTATTTTACACCACTTCTCTTCAGAAAGAGCCTTTTTATTTCACCTGATTTTATCCTGCTTAAAGGAAAACTAGACGACCACAACGTACCCCCCAAAGCAGCTACTGTCTCTTTTGAATGCAATTTATTATAGATTGTTTTTTTTTTTTTTACAAACCCCGTTTCCATATGAGTTGGGAAATTGTGTTAGATGTAAATATAAACAGAATATTTGCAAATCCTTTTCAAGCCATATTCAGTTGAATATGCTACAAAAACAACATGTTTCATGTTCAAACTCATAAATTATTTTTTTTGGGGCAAATAATCATTAACTTTAGAATTGGATGCTAGCAACACGTGACAAAGAAGTTGGGAAAGGTGGCAATAAATACTGACAAAGTTGAGGAATGCTCATCAAACACTTATTTGGAAGATCCCACAGGTGTGCAGGCTAATTGGGAACAGGTGGGTGCCATGATTGGGTATAAAAACAGCTTCCCAAAAAATGCTCAGTCTTCCACAAGAAAGGATGGGGCGAGGTACACCCCTTTGTCCACAACTGCGTGAGCAAATAGTCAAACAGTTTAAGAACAACCTTTCTCAAAGTGCAATTGCAAGGGATTTAGGGATTTCAACATCTACGCTCCATAATATCATCAAAAGGTTCAGAGAATCTGGAGAAATCACTCCACGGAAGCACCATGGCCGGAAACCAACATTGAATGACCGTGACCTTCGATCCCTCAGACTGCACTGTATCAAAAACCGACATCAATCTCTAAAGGATATCACCACATGGGCTCAGGAACACTTCTGAAAACCACTGTCACTAAATACAGTTTGTTGCTACATCTGTAAGTGCAAGTTAAAGCTCTACTATGCAAAGCGAAAGCCATTTATCAACAACATCCAGAAACGCCGCCGGCTTCTCTGGGCCCGAGATCATCTAAGATGGACTGATGCAAAGTGGAAAAGTGTTCTGTGGTCTGACGAGTCCACATTGCAAAAAGTTTAAATGTTTTTTAAGGTGATGGTCATTTTTAAAAACTAATATCCATCCTCACCTATGGTCATGAGCTTTGGGTCATGACTGAACGGATAAGATCACGGGTACAAGCGGCCCAAATGAGTTTGGGTCTCTCCCTTAGAGATAGGGTGAGAAGCTCTGCCATCCGGGAGGAACTCAAAGTAAAGCCGCTGCTCCTTCACATCGAGAGTTGCCAGATGAGGTGGTTCGGACATCTGGTCAGGATGCCACCCGAACGCCTCCCTAGGGAGGTGTTTAGGGCACGTCCAGCCGGTAGGAGGCCACGGGGAAGACCCAGGACACTTTGGGAAGACTATGTCTCCCGGGAAGAGCTAGACGAAGTGGCTGGGGAGAGGGAAGTCTGGGTTTCCCGGCTTAGGCTGTTGCCCCCGCGACCCGACCTCGGATAAGCGGAAGAAGATGGATGGATGGATAATATCCACAAAGTTCAGGGGGCAGGTTGTGTTTTGTGTGACCATTTGTGTTAACTTTCTGTGCCGGTTGAAATGTTTTCCCTCCGCAATATGACTAGGAAAGGTTGTTTGGTTCGGGTCGTATAAGTAAATGCAGTGCGAGTACACATCACGGTCACTGGCCTGATTTCCTCACATTGTCCACAAGATGGAGACAAGCTGCCACCTGTCAGGTATTCAAATGTAGTAAGAAAGCACGGGCAGGTTGCTAGTTGGAATTTAACTTGTGTCATAGTCTCAATCAATTCCTTTTATTGTCATAATATCACTTAAGTCATACATGTTATGACTTAAGTGATAAACCGGCGAGCCCTGTTCTAGAGCTTTGGTCCTAGACAGGACAAGGACTTCCTGTATAAGAGGATTTTACAGGTGAAAAAGCCTTGGTGGAGGTATTTCACATTTGAATTTTACCAAGAGGTCCGAGGACTAAAGCCGACCGGGCGTTCCGCACCTTGCACCTTGGCGTCCGTCCTGTTGTCCTCGAGCTCGCTGCCGTCCACGTCCTGGCCCACGGACTCTGCGGGGAGAGATTCCGCCGGTGATTGATGCGTCGCACTTTTGCTCGTTAACTCAAAAAAAAAAAAAGGAAGTCAATTACGGCGCCAATGAAGAGTTTAGTCCGCTTGACGTGCAAACGCCAAAGAGGAACCGCTGTGTATGGAAATGTGGAAAAAAGGGTATCTCCTTTTTGTTTTTGCCGGTAAAACCACGGCTGTGCCGGAGCGACAGGAAGAAAAGCTCTGATTCACTGGGAAGGATCTATCCCAGAATATAAGACCACCTGACTTTTAGTAGGCTCCTTCTGGTGCAAAAACTTGTGCTCTTCAGATGACTCAAGTCCACCATGTCTTGCTTCTTCATTCCAGTTTGGACTATTTACACTCCATTTACCTAAGCCTCTGTCATTCCAAAAAGTTTTTACATGGACCAATAAAGGGAAAACTTTTAATGAGAAACGTTTTAAGGCCATTTTTGACAAAGTTTTTTTTCCAGACCATAAGGCGCACCGGATTAAAAGGTGCAATGTCAACCATTCAGGTCTCTTTTCATACAAAAGCATTCTAAGGCGCATTAAAGTGGTCGTATTAGGATTTTGTTCGACATAGAAAAGACTTCCTTGTGGTCTACATAAGGCGCACCGGATTAAAGGGCGCACTGTCAACCATTCAGGTCTCATTCCATACAAAAGGATTCTAAGACGCATTCAAGTGGTCGTATTAGGATTTTTTTTCTACATAGAAAATATATCCTTGTGGTCTACATAAGGCGCACCGGATTAAAGGGCGCACTGTCAACCATTCAGGTCTCATTCCATACAAAAGGATTCTAAGACGCATTCAAGTGGTCGTATTAGGATTTTTTTTCTATATAGAAAAGACTTCCTTGTGGTCTACATAAGGCGCACCGGATTAAAGGGCGCACTGTCAACCATTCAGGTCTCATTCCGTACAAAAGGATTCTAAGACGCATTCAAGTGATCGTATTAGGATTTTGTTCGACATAGAAAAGACTTCCTTGTGGTCTACATAAGGCGCACCGGATTAAAGGGCGCACTGTCAACCATTCAGGTCTCATTCCATACAAAAGGATTCTAAGACGCATTCAAGTGGTCGTATTAGGATTTGTTCTACATAGAAAAGACTTCCTTGTGGTCTACATAAGGCGCACCGGATTAAAGGGCGCACTGTCAACCATTCAGGTCTCATTCCATACAAAAGGATTCTAAGACGCATTCAAGTGGTCGTATTAGGATTTTTTTTCTACATAGAAAAGACTTCCTTGTGGTCTACATAAGGCGCACCGGATTAAAAGGTGCAATGTCAACCATTCAGGTCTCTTTTCATACAAAAGCATTCTAAGGCGCATTAAAGTGGTCGTATTAGGATTTTTTTTCTATATAGAAAAGACTTCCTTGTGGTCTACATAAGGCGCACCGGATTAAAGGGCGCACTGTCAACCATTCAGGTCTCATTCCATACAAAAGGATTCTAAGACGCATTCAAGTGGTCGTATTAGGATTTTGTTCTACATAGAAAATACTTCCTTGTGGTCTACATAAGGCGCACCGGATTAAAGGGCGCACTGTCAACCATTCAGGTCTCATTCCATACAAAAGGATTCTAAGACGCATTCAAGTGGTCGTATTAGGATTTTGTTCGACATAGAAAAGACTTCCTTGTGGTCTACATAAGGCGCACCAGATTAAAGGGCGCACTGTCAACCATTCAGGTCTCATTCCATACAAAAGGATTCTAAGACGCATTCAAGTGGTCGTATTAGGATTTTTTTTCTACATAGAAAAGACTTCCTTGTGGTCTACATAAGGCGCACCGGATTAAAGGGCGCACTGTCAACCATTCAGGTCTCATTCCATACAAAAGGATTCTAAGACGCATTCAAGTGGTCGTATTAGGATTTTGTTCGACATAGAAAAGACTTCCTTGTGGTCTACATAAGGCGCACCGGATTAAAGGGCGCACTGTCAACCATTCAGGTCTCATTCCATACAAAAGGATTCTAAGACGCATTCAAGTGGTCGTATTAGGATTTTGTTCGACATAGAAAAGACTTCCTTGTGGTCTACATAAGGCGCACCGGATTAAAGGGCGCACTGTCAACCATTCAGGTCTCATTCCGTACAAAAGGATTCTAAGACGCATTCAAGTGGTCGTATTAGGATTTTGTTCGACATAGAAAAGACTTCCTTGTGGTCTACATAAGGCGCACCGGATTAAAGGGCGCACTGTCAACCATTCAGGTCTCATTCCATACAAAAGGATTCTAAGACGCATTCAAGTGGTCGTATTAGGATTTTTTTTCTACATAGAAAAGACTTCCTTGTGGTCTACATAAGGCGCACCGGATTAAAGGGCGCACTGTCAACCATTCAGGTCTCATTCCATACAAAATGATTCTAAGACGCATTCAAGTGGTCGTATTAGGATTTGTTCTACATAGAAAAGACTTCCTTGTGGTCTACATAAGGCGGACCGGATTAAAGGGCGCACTGTCAACCATTCAGGTCTCATTCCACATAAAAGGATTCTAAGACGCATTCAAGTGGTCGTATTAGGATTTTTTTTCTACATAGAAAAGACTTCCTTGTGGTCTACATAAGGCGCACCAGATTGTGGTCTACATAACATGGAATGCTGATTCTTTTTTTGATGATGTTTTACAGACCGTCTTCAAGCCGCTGCAGGATGTGCTGTTTTGTGGGCGGTCTTATCTATGTGCCTCCACTTTGACTACGTCTTCATCCATGTTGTGGTGTTTAGCACTTCCATAGCGAGTCCACTGACAGATTAAAATGAATGTATTTCCTGGAATTGCCGTTGGGGCGCTAATTAATTTAAAACCTCTTTAGGGCATGCGGTCAATTTAGGCCTGCGCTTATAAATTTGAGTGTGATGTAAGGATACCATCATTAAAAGCACATTTAATTAAAAAAACCTTATTATTGTCTTACCTTTATTTATAAATGAAGTCCATGCGCGGCTCCTTCTGATCAAAAGCATTGATAACTTGTTTATAGAAGTCTTCCTTATCTTCCTTCAGTTTTAAAAGTCTCTCTGTCTCGATGGAGATCTTCCTTTATTACCTCCTGCTTCCATTGAAAGTCCAGTTTGGAAAACTGTTTTATTTTAGATATGTAATCCCCCATGTTAAAAGTGCAAGCGAGAGGAAAAAAATAAACGATCGCTGCTCACTCTTGCTGTCAAATATGAGTCATTTAATGACTCATATTTGACACACGCAGCTACGGTATATAAATAAAACATAGCTGCTTACTGTTCTTTTCAGCATATTCAATAGCTTGGACCTTAAATCCTACTGAATAGCTCTTAATCTTCTTCCCTTTATGCCATTTCAAATGATTGAAATCAGCCTCCTCCATTTTGAAAATGATGACAGGTGAAGTGTCACTCGTGACGTGACGCGTTTGACCCGGTGGAAATTCTAGACATGCGCTAATAAAAATAATATTTTGCAAAACGAGTTTGACCCGGCAGTAATTCAAGGAAATACGGTAAATACTGAGTCTTGGCACTGCTGATAATAATGGCGGACGTTGTAGTACCTGCAAAGGTGTTGGCGGCGTGCAGCAGGCCGTGTTCCGCCTGATCTCGGAGCTTCACTTCCTCCTCCAAGGCCTCCTGAAGTCTCCTCTTACTCCTCTTTTCCTTCTTCAGACGCTTCTGGATGAGAACTGCAAGAACGGAGAGGACGAGTCAATCTAAGAGTTTTGGCCCGGAGGTGAGACGGTACGCCTCGACGGAGACCTCGGCTTTTCTGCTCCACGCTGAGCTGCCTCTCCAGCGTCTCCCGCAGCTCGCGCTCTCGAACCAGCTCCATCTTCAGCTCCGTCCTCTCCAGGTGGTCCTGCTTCTCCTGCGCCCGGGCGTTGTCTATGGCAACCCTCAGCAGGCCCTGCTTGGAGACACACAGCACGTCAACAACAGGTTACACGCTGAGCACAACGACACAAATACTTTGCTTGGGCGTGCGAAAGGAAACGCCACGTTGACAAATTCTGCATAAAAAAATAACTAATTAGCGCCAGACGTATGACGTAGGTGATGCTAAATAAAAGATAGCAATTTCTTTCAAATCGTATAAGATTCGGAAGAAATATTTGACTGAATATGAATATTTAAAAAAAAAAAACCTCCTGTCTATTTTTTATTTTGAGTAATTAAAGTGTGGATTCTTATCAAATTGTAACAGGAACACAATTACTAATACAAATTGGAATGGGATATTGCAGAATAAAACCATTTAAAGTAGAATAAAACAATAGATATACAATTTCAATTAACTACAAAAAATCATAAAATGCTTTTATTTTAATTAAAGTAAGCAAAATGTAAATAGAGCTCGAACAAAAAAACAATTAAATCACTTTATTGTACTGATTAAAATGATTAATGTTATGAACGAATAAACAATAAATAATCTTATTTCAATTAAAGTAAGCAAAATGTTGTAAATAGAAATCGAACAAAAAACATATATAAATCCTATTATTGTACTAATTAAAATGATTAATATTTTGAACAAATAAACAATAAATCATTTTATTTTAATTAAAGTAAGCAAAATGTAAATAGAACTCAACAAAAAAAATTAAGAATCCTATTATTGTACTAATTAAAATGATTAATATTATGAAAAAATAAACAATAAATAATTTTATTTCAATTAAAGTAAGCAAAATGTAAATAGAATTCGAACAAAAAAAAATCTATAAATCCTATTATTGTACTAATAAAAATGATTAATATTTTGAACAAATAAACAATAAATCATTTTATTTTAATTAAAGTAAGCAAAATGTTGTAAATAGAAATCGAACAAAAAAAAATCTATAAATCCTATTATTGTACTAATAAAAATGATTAATATTTTGAACAAATAAACAATGAATCATTTTATTTTAATTAAAGTAAGCAAAATGTAAATAGAACTCGAACAACATTTTTTTAAGAATCCTATTATTGTACTAATTAAAATGATTAATATTATGAACAAATAAACAATAAATAATTTTATTTCAATTAAAGTAAGCAAAATGTAAATAGAAATCGAACAAAAAAAATCAATAAATACTATTATTGTACTAATAAAAATGATTAATATTTTGAACAAATAAACAATAAATCATTTTATTTCAATTAAAGTAAGGAAAATGTAAATAGAACTCGAACAAAAAACATATATAAATCCTATTATTGTACTAATTAAAATGATTCATATTTTGAACAAATACACAATAAATCATTTTATTTTAATTAAAGTAAGGAAAATGTCAATAGAACTCAACAAAAAAAAATTAAGAATCCTATTATTGTACTAATTAAAATGATTAATATTATGAACAAAAAAACAATAAATAATTTTATTTCAATTAAAGTAGGCAAAATGTAAATAGAAATCGAACAAAAAAAATCTATAAATCCTATTATTGTACTAATAAAATTGATTAATATTTTGAACAAATAAACAATAAATCATTTTATTTTAATTAAAGTAAGCAAAATGTAAATAGAACTCGAACAACATTTTTTTAAAGAATCCTATTATTGTACTAATTAAAATGATTAATTATATGAACAAATAAACAATAAATAATTTTATTTCAATTAAAGTAGGCAAAATGTAAATAGAAATAGAACAAAAAAAAATCTATAAATCCTATTATTGTACTAATAAAAATGATTAATTATATGAACAAATAAACAATAAATAATTTTATTTCAATTTAAGTAAGCAAAATGTAAATAGAAATCGAACAACATTTTTTTTAAGAATCCTATTATTGTACAAATTAAAATGATTAATTATATGAACAAATAAACAATAAATAATTGATTTAATTAATACATCCATAATGATTAAACAAATAAGATTACAAAGTTTATTAGAAAATACCATTGGAATTAATGAGATTAAAATGTGAATATTTTTTATCAAATATATTTTGTTAAAGTAAGCTATTACTAGTCAGACAAAAATATATAAATGTCATATTATATTATTACACTGACTTAAATCATTTTTGTAAATAACACAATAAATATTGTTTATAATTAATAATACATAAAAAATGTTAAATACAAAGCCAAATAGAAACAAAACAAAAACCAACTCAACGAATCTATAAATGTGAACAAATAAATATATATTTTGATGAAAATAAAAAACATATTTAAATAAAATAAATAAATCAAATGTCAAATTAATATATATATCCATCCATCCATTTTCAGCTGCTTATTATTCCCTTTTTGGGGTTGCATGAGGCGCTGGTGCCCATTTCAGCTACAATCGGGCGGAAGGCAGAGTACACCCTGGACAAGTCGCCCCCTCATCGCGGTGCTTAAAATATATATGTAAATAATAATAACAAATAATCATAATTATCATAATCCTAGAATATTTTATATACATAAATATAGACTTCAGAGCTTGAAATAAAACACACAAACAAAAAAACTAAACTAAAATATTAAAAAGTATATAATAATTTGATATAACATTCCTAATACATATATGTGTGTACAGTAACACTATCAATACAATCCAACACATTGAATTAATAATTCAATTAAAATGGTAGTAATATGAAAAGTATCTGGACTGCAGTTCTTGCTTCAAATATTTATTTTTCTTCTTCTTGGCATGTAAACCAAACCAGCGAGTTCTTTCATGGCAACAAAGAGCTGCAAATGTGAGAAGCAGGTCAGCGCACGCCCATCACAATTAAACTGCATCCTAAATGTGGACCTCCTCTCCTATTTGACTCTTCCAGGCGAGCCTCCAAAGAGACTCTGGTGGCCGTCGCCCTTCTATTCATCTCGGCCCACGATAATGGCAACAAAGAGCCTCACCTGGATGTTGGTGAGCAGACTCTCTATGGAGGACAAGCCTTCCGGGAAGATGAAGGGAGCGTGGTGGAGGCCTGCTGGGAGCTTCTGTCCCGCCGAATACGCCGCCGCCGCCTTCTCGCAGCTCAGCGGGGGGTTGTGGTAGACTTGTCTGTCAGCCGGGTGGGAGTCTGCAACACACACAAGCACACCTGCATCTCACCTCCATAGCAAACTCTCAACCACTCATTTCATTTCATTCAAGTGAGCTCACCGAGCTGGACGTTGAATGATGCGGACACGTTTGTTACTTGATACTTGCTGATACGCTTCTGCCTCCTGACTTTGCACGTATAAGTCACAGTAATTATCTGATACTTGTTCATATCAACAAATGTGCTGTTTTACAATGGAATAGAATAGAATAGAAAGTACTTTATTGTTCCCTGGGGGGAATTCAGCACCACAGTTCACACACAGTAAACAATAAACACTTAGGTATTTTTTACATAAGGATAATATAAATACAGTCTATTATTGAGCATTATTCACATGTGAATAACATAAATACAGTCTATTATACAGCATTATTCACATGTTAATAATATACTGTAAATAGTCTATAATACAGCATTATTCACATGTAAATAATATAAATACAGTCTATTATACAGCATTATTCACATGTGAATAATATAAATACAGTCTATTATACAGCATTATTCACATGTGAATAACATAAATACAGTCTAGTATACAGCATTATTCACATGTGGATAATATAAATATAGTCTATTACACAGCATTATTCACATGTGAATAACATAAATACAGTCTGTTATACAACATTATTCACATGTGGATAATATAAATATAGTCTATTACACAGCATTATTCACATTTGAATAATATAAATACAGTATTATTCCCTTGTGAATAACATAAATACAGTCTACTATACAGCATTATTCACATGTAAATCATATAAATACAGTCTATTATACAGCATTATTCACATGTGAATAATATACTGTAAATACAGTCTATTATACAGCATTTTTCACATGTAAATAATATAAATACAGTCTATTATACAGCATTATTCACATGTGAATAACATAAATACAGTCTATTATACAGCATAATTCACATGTGAATAACACAAATACGGTTTATTATACAACATTATTCACATGTGAATAATAAATACAGTCTATTATACAGCATTATTCACATTTGAATAATATAAATACAGTATTATTCCTATGTGAATAACATAAATACAGTCTATTATACAGCATTATTCACATGTGAATAATATACATATAGTCTATTATACAGCATTATTCACATGTAAATAACATAAACACAGTCTATTATACAGCATTATTCACATGTGAATACCATACATACAGTCTATTATACAGCATCATTCCCATGTGAATAACATAAATGCGGTCTATTATACAGAATTATTCAAATTTGAATAATATAAATACAGTATTATTCCCATGTGAATAACATAAATACAGTCTATTATACAGGATTATTCACATGTGAATAACATAAATACAGTATATTATACAGCATTATTCACATGTGAATAACAAATACAGTCTATTATACAGCATTATTCACATGTGAATAACATAAATACAGTCTATTATACAGCATTATTCACATGTGAATAACATAAATACGGTCTATTTTACAGCATTATTCACATGTGAATAACATAAATACAGTCTATTATACAGCATTATTCACATGTGAATAATATAAATACAGTCTATTACACAGCATTATTCACATGTAAATAGTATAAATACAGTCTCTTATACAGCATTATTCACATGTGAATAATATAAATACAGTCTATTACACAGCATTATTCCCATGTGAATAACAAATACAGTCTATTATACAGCATTATGCACATGTAAATAACATAAATACAGTCTATTATACAGCATTATTCACATGTGAATAATATAAATACCGTCTATTACACAGCATTATTCACATGTAAATAGTATAAATACGCTCTCTTATACAGCATTATTCACATGTGAATAACATAAATACGGTCTATTACACAGCATTAGTCACATTTGAATAATATAAATACAGTATTATTCCCATGTGAATAACATAAATACAGTCTATTATACAGCATTATGCACATGTAAATAACATAAACAGTCTATTATACAGCATTATTCACATGTGAATACCATACATACAGTCTATTATACAGCATTATTCACATGTGAATAACATAAATACGGTCTATTGTACAGCATTATTCACATGTGAATAACATAAATACAGTCTATTATACAGCATTATGCAAATGTAAATAACATAAACACAGTCTATTATACAGCATTATTCACATGTGAATACCATACATACAGTCTATTATACAGCATTATTCACATGTGAATAACATAAATACAGTCTGTTATACAGCATTATTCACATGTGAATAACATAAATACAGTCTATTATACATCATTATTCACATGTGAATAACATAAATACGGTCTATTGTACAGCATTATTCACATCTGAATAATATAAATACAGTATTATTCCCATGTGAATAACATAAATACAGTCTATTATACAGCATTATTCACTTGTGAATAATATAAATACAGTCTATTATACAGCATTATTCACATGTGAATAATATACTGTAAATACAGTCCATTATACAGCTTTATTCACATGTGAATAATATAAATACGGTCTATTATACAGCATTATTCACATGTGAATAACATAAATACAGTCTATTATACAGCATTATTCACATGTGAATAATATAAATATGGTCTATTATACAGCATTATTCACATGTGAATAACATAAATACAGTCTATTATACAGCATTATTCACATGTGAATAACATAAATACAGTCTATTATACAGCATTATTCACATGTGAATAACATACATACAGTCTATTATACAGCATTATTCCCATGTGAATAACATAAATACGGTCTATTATACAGCATTATTCACATGTGAATAACAAAAATACGGTCTATTATACAGAATTATTCAAATTTGAATAATATAAATACAGTCTATTATAAAGCATTATTCCCATGTGAATAACATAAATACCGTCTATTATACAGCATTATTCCCATGTGAATAACATAAATACGGTCTATTATACAGAATTATTCAAATTTGAATAATATAAATACAGTCTATTATACAGCATTATTCCCATGTGAATAACATAAATACAGTCTAGTATACAGCATTATTCACATGTGAATAACATAAATACAGTCTATTATACAGCATTATTCACATGTGAATAACATAAATACAGTCTATTATACAGCATTATTCACATGTGAATAACATAAATACAGTCTATTATACAGCATTATTCACATGTGAATAACATAAATACAGTCTATTATACAGCATTATTCACATGTGAATAACATAAATACAGTCTATTATACAGCATTATTCACATGTGAATAACATAAATACAGTCTATTATACAGCATTATTCACATGTAAATAATATAAATACAGTCTATTATACAGCATTATTCACATGTGAATAATATAAATACAGTCTATTATACAGCATTATTCACTTGTGAATAACATAAATACATTATACATTTACATTAAGTGTACAAGTCGAAAGGAACATATGCATTATACAGTCTGATTGGTCTCGGTATGAAGGACTTCCTGTGTCGAAAAGTACAGTGTTTTATTTCAATATATTTAAACACAGTGTAACTGTTCAAACGGTGTGTAATGTTCCAGTGGCCTAAACTATCAAATATACTTGTTGAATAAACCCTCTGTCTTGTTTTAATGTATACTTAGGCCTACCACGTGACTGTAATTGTATGTTGGTCATGGTCCTGCTTGTCAAACTTCATTTTTTTCGGAAGTTTTTCAACCTCTGCTGCAGAAAAACTAACCAACATCAGCAGCAGCAGAAGTCATTTTTACTGCAACTTTGCACATTTTGTCAGCTGCTGTGCAACACGTTCAAATGTGAGTCCTTGTGTGTGCTAACTCCTACGTGAACACATGAACACCGGCAGATTCCATGTGTGCTAACTCCTACATGAACACCAGCAGATTCCATGTGTTAACTCCTACATGAACACATGAACACCAGCAGATTCCATGTGTGCTAACTCCTACATGAACACATGAATACCAGCAGATTCCATGTGTGCTAACTCCTACATGAACACATAAACACCGGCAGATTCCATGTGTGCTAACTCCTACATGGACACATGAACACCAGCAGATTCCATGAGTGCTAACTCCTACATGAACACATGAATACCAGCAGATTCCATGTGTGCTAACTCCTACGTGAACACATGAACACCGGCAGATTCCATGTGTGCTAACTCCTACATGAACACCAGCAGATTCCATGTGTTAACTCCTACATGAACACATGAACACCAGCAGATTCCATGTGTGCTAACTCCTACATGAACACATGAATACCAGCAGATTCCATGTGTGCTAACTCCTACATGAACACATAAACACCGGCAGATTCCATGTGTGCTAACTCCTACATGGACACATGAACACCAGCAGATTCCATGAGTGCTAACTCCTACATGAACACATGAATACCAGCAGATTCCATGTGTGCTAACTCCTACATGAACACCAGCAGATTCCATGTGTGCCAACTCCTACATGAACACATGAACACCAGCAGATTCCATGTGTGCCGACTCCTACATGAACACATGAACACCAGCAGATTCCATGTGTGCTAACTCCTACATGAACACATGAACACCAGCAGATTCCATGTGTGCTAACTCCTACATGAACACCAGCAGATTCCATGTGTGCTGACTCCTACATGAACACATGAACACCAGCAGATTCCATGTGTGCTAACTCCTACATGAACACCAGCAGATTCCATGTGTGCTAACTCCTACATGAACACATGAACACCAGCAGATTCCATGTGTGTTAACCCCTACATGAACACCAGCAGATTCCATGTGTGCTAACTACTACATGAACACATGAACACCAGCAGATTCCATGAGTGCTGACTCCTACATGAACACCAGCAGATTCCATGTGTGCCGACTCCTACATGAACACATGAACACCAGCAGATACCATGTGTGCTAACTCCTACATGAACACATGAACACCAGCAGATTCCATGAGTGCTAACTCCTACATGAACACATGAACACCAGCAGATTCCATGTGTGCCGACTCCTACATGAACACATGAACACAAGCAGATTCCATGTGTGCTAACTCCTACATGAACACATGAACACCAGCAGATTCCATGTGTGCTAACTCCTACATGAACACCAGCAGATTCCATGTGTGCTAACTCCTACATGAACACATGAACACCAGCAGATTCCATGAGTTCGAACTTCTACATGAATACCAGCAGATTCCATGTGTGTTAACTCCTACATGAACACATGAACCCCAGCAGATTCCATGTGTGCTGACTCCTACATGAACACATGAACACCAGCAGATTCCATGTGTGCTAACTCCTACATGAACACCAGCAGATTCCATGTGTGCTAACTCCTACATGAACACATGAACACCAGCAGATTCCATGAGTTCGAACTTCTACATGAATACCAGCAGATTCCATGTGTGTTAACTCCTACATGAACACATGAACCCCAGCAGATTCCATGTGTGCTGACTCCTACATGAACACCAGCAGATTCCATGTGTGTTAACTCCTACATGAACACATGAACACCAGCAGATTCCATGAGTGCTAACTCCTACATGAACACATGAACACCAGCAGATTCCATGTGTGCAAACTACTACATGAATACCAGCAGATTCCATGTGTGCTAACTCCTACATGAACACATGAACACCAGCAGATTCCATGTGTGCTAACTCCTACATGAAGACATGAACACCAGCAGATTCCATGTGTGCTAACTCCTACATGAAGACATGAACACCAGCAGATTCCATGTGTGCTAACTCCTACATGAACACATGAACACCAGCAGTTTCCATGTGTGCTAACTCCGACATGAACACATGAACACCAGCAGATTCCATGTGTGCTAACTCCTACATGAAGACATGAACACCAGCAGATTCCATGTGTGCTAACTCCTACATGAACACATGAACACCAGCAGTTTCCATGTGTGCTAACTCCGACATGAACACATGAACACCAGCAGATTCCATGTGTGCAAACTACTACATGAATACAAGCAAATTCCATGTGTGCTGACTCCTACATGAACACATGAACACCAGCAGATTCCATGTGTGCTAACTCCTACATGAACACATGAAGACCAGCAGATTCCATGTGTGCTAACTCCTACATGAACACATGAACACCAGCAGATTTCATGTGTGCAAACTACTACATGAATACCAGCAGATTCCATGTGTGCTAACTCCTACATGAACACATGAACACCAGCAGATTCCATGTGTGTTAACTCCTACATGAAAACATGAACACCAGCAGATTCCATGTGTGTTAACTCCTACATGAACACATGAACACCAGCAGATTCCATGAGTGCTAACTCCTACATGAACACATGAACACCAGCAGATTCCTTGAGTGCTAACTCCTACATGAACACCAGCAGATTCCATGAGTGTTAACTCCTACATGAACACATGAACACCAGCAGATTCCATGTGTGCAAACTACTACATGAATACCAGCAGATTCCATGTGTGCTAACTACTACATGAATACCAGCAGATTCCATGTGTGCTAACTACTACATGAATACCAGCAGATTCCATGTGTGCTAACTCCTACATGAACACATGAACACCAGCAGATTCCATGTGTGCAAACTACTACATGAATACCAGCAGATTCCTTGTGTGCTAACTCCTACATGAACACATGAACACCAGCAGATTCCATGTGTGCAAACTACTACATGAATACCAGCAGATTCCATGTGTGCAAACTACTACATGAATACCAGCAGATTCCATGTGTGCTGACTCCTACATGAACACATGAACACCAGCAGATTCCATGTGTGCTAACTCCTACATGAACACATGAAGACCAGCAGATTCCATGTGTGCTAACTCCTACATGAACACATGAACACCAGCAGATTCCATGTGTGCTAACTCCTACATGAACACATGAATACCAGCAGATTCCATGTGTGCTAACTCCTACATGAACACATGAACACCAGCAGATTCCATGTGTGCTAACTCGTACATGAACACCAGCAGATTCCATGTGTGCTAACTCCGACATGAACACATGAACACCAGCAGATTCCATGTGTGCTAACTCCTACATGAACACATGGACACCAGCAGATTCCATGTGTGCTAACTCCTACATGAACACCAGCAGATTCCACGAGTGCTAACTCCTACATGAACACATGAACACCAGCAGATTCCATGTGTGCTAACTCCTACATGAACACATGAACACCAGCAGATTCCATGTGTGCTAACTCCTACATGAACACCAGCAGATTCCATGTGTGCTAACTCCTACATGAACACATGAACACCAGCAGATTCCATGTGTGCCAACTCCTACATGAACACATGAACACCAGCAGATTCCATGTGTGCAAACTACTACATGAACACCAGCAGATTCCATGTGTGCTAACTCCTACATGAACACATGAACACCAGCAGATTCCATGTGTGCAAACTACTACATGAATACCAGCAGATTCCATGTGTGCTAACTCCTACATGAACACATGAACACCAGCAGATTCCATGAGTGCTAACTCCTACATGAACATTTGAACACCAGCAGATTCCATGTGTGCTAACTCCTACATGAACACATGAACACCAGCAGATTCCATGTGTGCTAACTCCTACATGAACACATGAACACCAGCAGATTCCATGTGTGCTAACTCCTACATGAACACATGAACACCAGCAGATTCCATGTGTGCAAACTACTACATGAACACCAGCAGATTCCATGTGTGCTAACTCCTACATGAACACATGAACACCAGCAGATTCCATGTGTGCTAACTACTACATGAATACCAGCATATTCCATGTGTGCTAACTCCTACATGAACACATGAACACCAGCAGATTCCATGAGTGCTAACTCCTACATGAACACATGAACACCAGCAGATTCCATGAGTGCTAACTCCTACATGAACACATGAACACCAGCAGATTCCATGAGTGCTAACTCCTACATGAACACATGAACACCAGCAGATTCCATGAGTGCTAACTCCTACATGAACACATGAACACCAGCAGATTTCATGTGTGCAAACTACTACATGAATACCAGCAGATTCCATGTGTGCTAACTCCTACATGAACACATGAACACCAGCAGATTCCATGTGTGTTAACTCCTACATGAAAACATGAACACCAGCAGATTCCATGAGTGCTAACTCCTACATGAACACATGAACACCAGCAGATTCCATGAGTGCTAACTCCTACATGAACACATGAACACCAGCAGATTCCATGTGTGCTAACTCCTACATGAACACATGAACACCAGCAGATTCCATGTGTGCCGACTCCTACATGAACACATGAACACCAGCAGATACCATGTGTGCTAACTCCTACATGAACACATGAACACCAGCAGATTCCATGAGTGCTAACTCCTACATGAACACATGAACACCAGCAGATTCCATGTGTGCCGACTCCTACATGAACACATGAACACCAGCAGATTCCATGTGTGCTAACTCCTACATGAACACATGAACACCAGCAGATTCCATGTGTGCTAACTCCTACATGAACACCAGCAGATTCCATGTGTGCTAACTCCTACATGAACACATGAACACCAGCAGATTCCATGAGTTCGAACTCCTACATGAATACCAGCAGATTCCATGTGTGCTAACTCCTACATGAACACATGAACACCAGCAGATTCCATGTGTGCTAACTCCTACATGAACACCAGCAGATTCCATGTGTGCTAACTCCTACATGAACACATGAACACCAGCAGATTCCATGAGTTCGAACTCCTACATGAACACCAGCAGATTCCATGTGTGTTAACTCCTACATGAACACATGAACACCAGCAGATTCCATGTGTGCTAACTCCTACATGAACACCAGCAGATTCCATGTGTGCTGACTCCTACATGAACACATGAACACCAGCAGATTCCATGTGTGCTAACTCCTACATGAACACCAGCAGATTCCATGTGTGCTAACTCCTACATGAACACATGAACACCAGCAGATTCCATGTGTGCCAACTCCTACATGAACACATGAACACCAGCAGATTCCATGTGTGCAAACTACTACATGAACACCAGCAGATTCCATGTGTGCTAACTCCTACATGAACACATGAACACCAGCAGATTCCATGTGTGCAAACTACTACATGAATACCAGCAGATTCCATGTGTGCTAACTCCTACATGAACACATGAACACCAGCAGATTCCATGAGTGCTAACTCCTACATGAACATTTGAACACCAGCAGATTCCATGTGTGCTAACTCCTACATGAACACATGAACACCAGCAGATTCCATGTGTGCTAACTCCTACATGAACACATGAACACCAGCAGATTCCATGTGTGCTAACTCCTACATGAACACATGAACACCAGCAGATTCCATGTGTGCAAACTACTACATGAACACCAGCAGATTCCATGTGTGCTAACTCCTACATGAACACATGAACACCAGCAGATTCCATGTGTGCTAACTACTACATGAATACCAGCATATTCCATGTGTGCTAACTCCTACATGAACACATGAACACCAGCAGATTCCATGAGTGCTAACTCCTACATGAACACATGAACACCAGCAGATTCCATGAGTGCTAACTCCTACATGAACACATGAACACCAGCAGATTCCATGAGTGCTAACTCCTACATGAACACATGAACACCAGCAGATTCCATGAGTGCTAACTCCTACATGAACACATGAACACCAGCAGATTTCATGTGTGCAAACTACTACATGAATACCAGCAGATTCCATGTGTGCTAACTCCTACATGAACACATGAACACCAGCAGATTCCATGTGTGTTAACTCCTACATGAAAACATGAACACCAGCAGATTCCATGAGTGCTAACTCCTACATGAACACATGAACACCAGCAGATTCCATGAGTGCTAACTCCTACATGAACACATGAACACCAGCAGATTCCATGTGTGCTAACTCCTACATGAACACATGAACACCAGCAGATTCCATGTGTGCCGACTCCTACATGAACACATGAACACCAGCAGATACCATGTGTGCTAACTCCTACATGAACACATGAACACCAGCAGATTCCATGAGTGCTAACTCCTACATGAACACATGAACACCAGCAGATTCCATGTGTGCCGACTCCTACATGAACACATGAACACCAGCAGATTCCATGTGTGCTAACTCCTACATGAACACATGAACACCAGCAGATTCCATGTGTGCTAACTCCTACATGAACACCAGCAGATTCCATGTGTGCTAACTCCTACATGAACACATGAACACCAGCAGATTCCATGAGTTCGAACTCCTACATGAATACCAGCAGATTCCATGTGTGCTAACTCCTACATGAACACATGAACACCAGCAGATTCCATGTGTGCTAACTCCTACATGAACACCAGCAGATTCCATGTGTGCTAACTCCTACATGAACACATGAACACCAGCAGATTCCATGAGTTCGAACTCCTACATGAACACCAGCAGATTCCATGTGTGTTAACTCCTACATGAACACATGAACACCAGCAGATTCCATGTGTGCTAACTCCTACATGAACACCAGCAGATTCCATGTGTGCTGACTCCTACATGAACACATGAACACCAGCAGATTCCATGTGTGCTAACTCCTACATGAACACCAGCAGATTCCATGTGTGCTAACTCCTACATGAACACCAGCAGATTCCATGTGTGCTAACTCCTACATGAACACATGAACACCAGCAGATTCCATGAGTTCGAACTCCTACATGAATACCAGCAGATTCCATGTGTGCTAACTCCTACATGAACACATGAACACCAGCAGATTCCATGTGTGCTAACTCCTACATGAACACCAGCAGATTCCATGTGTGCTAACTCCTACATGAACACATGAACACCAGCAGATTCCATGAGTTCGAACTCCTACATGAACACCAGCAGATTCCATGTGTGTTAACTCCTACATGAACACATGAACACCAGCAGATTCCATGTGTGCTAACTCCTACATGAACACCAGCAGATTCCATGTGTGCTGACTCCTACATGAACACATGAACACCAGCAGATTCCATGTGTGCTAACTCCTACATGAACACCAGCAGATTCCATGTGTGCTAACTCCTACATGAACACCAGCAGATTCCATGTGTGCTGACTCCTACATGAACACATGAACACCAGCAGGTTCCATGCAGTAAAACAAACAGGTCCAGATGCTACTTTAGTTGAGTCGCCCCACATTTCTATGATTTACATCTTCCTCATTTGTTGAGTGATTCTCTTGTCAACACATAAAGTCGCATATTAAATGGCTGTTTACTCTCATCTTTGCTCCCGCTTTTTAGGGCTTTGGACATTTTCTTCTGTTCCTGAGTTTTATGCGATGGCATCACGCCTGCTGACCATGCATCACAGCAGCCTGACACCTCCCATAAAAGCAGCAAGGAGGGGAAGGAGAGCGGGAAGAATCTGCATCCTGGACCACCATCTGTTTGTCATCCACCTGCCTGGTGATGCACATCCTGACCACCAGGGGGGTGGAAGAGTTGTCATTGTAGCGGGAAGAAGACGTTGACAACTTCTTCAATCACGTCCTGACCTTGAGCTGCTCAAATAAAACATTGAAGCAACATGCTTTTGGACAATGTTGATTCAACGTTGGGTTCTGACGTTGATTTAACCATTGAACTAATATTCTACAACACAAATACAAACCCCGTTTCCATATGAGTTAGATGTAAATATAAACAGAATACAATGATTGGCAAATCCTTTTCAAGCCACATTCAGTTGAATATGCTACAAAGACAACATATTTGATGTTCAAACTCATAAACTTTGTTTTTTTTTTGCAAATAATAATTAACTTTAGAATTTGATGCCAGCAACACGTGACAAAGAAGTTGGGAAAGGTGGCAATAAATACTGATAAAGTTGGGGAATGCTCATCAAACACTTATTTGGAACAGGCTAATTGGGAACAGGTGGGTGCCATGATTGGGTATAAAAACGGCTTCCCAAAAAATGCTCGGTCTTTCACAAGAAAAGATGGGGCGAGGGTCACCCCTTTGTCCACATCTGCGTGAGCAAATAGTCAAACAGTTTAAGAACAACCTTTTCTGAAAGCGCAATTGCAAGAAATTTAGGGATTTCAACATCTACGCTCCATAATATCAAAAGGTTCAGAGAATCTGGAGAAATCACTCCACATAAGCGGCATGGCCGGAAACCAACATTGAATGACCGTGACCTTCTATCCCTCAGACGGCACTGTATCAATAACCAACATCAATCTCCAAAGGATATCACCACATGGGCTCAGGAACACTTCAGAAAACCACTGTCACTAAATACAGTTGGTCGCTACATCCAGAAAACGCCGCCGGCTTCTCTGAGCCCGAGATCATCTAAGATGGACTGATGCAAAGTGGAAAAGAGTTCTGTGGTCTGACGAGTCCACATTTCAAATTATATTTGGAAACTGTGGACGTGGTGTCCTCCGGAACAAAAAGGAAAACAACCATTTGGATTGTTATAGGCGCAAAGTTGAAAAGCCAGCATGTGTGATGGTATGGGGGTGCATTAGTGCCCAAGGCATGGGTAACTTACACATCTGTGAAGGCACCATTAATGCTGAAAGGTACATACAGCTTTTGGAACAACTTATGCTGCCATCTAAGCGCCGTCTTTTTCATGGACGCCCCTGCTTATTTCAGCAAGACAATGCCAAGCCACATTCAGCACGTGTTACAACAGCGTGGCTTTGTAGTAAAAGAATGCAGGTACTTTCCTGGCCCGCCTGCAGTCCAGACCTGTCTCCCATGGTAAAATGTGTGGCGCATTATGAAGCGTAAAATACGACAACAAGACTGTTGAAGGACTGAAGCTCTACATAAAACAAGAATGGGAAAGAATTCCACTTTCAAAGCTTCAACAATTAGTTTCCTCAGTTCCCGAACGTTTATTGAGTGTTGTTAAAAGAAAAAGGTGATGTAACACAGTGGTGAACATGCCCTTTCCCAACTACTTTGGCACGTGTTGCAGCCATGAAATTCGAAGTTAATTATTATTTGCAAAAAAAAAAAAAAGTTTATGAGTTTGAACATCAAATATGTTGTCTTTGTAGCATATTCAACTGAATATGGGTTGAAAAGGATTTGCAAATCATTGTATTCTGTTTATATTTACATCTAACACAATTTCCCAACTCATATGGAAATGGGGTTTGACAACGTTTAATCAATGACGTTGATTTAATCATTGAATTTTGTTCATTCCCCCAACCAACAACGTGGTTTCAACGTTGAACATCAATTCCCAAAACAACTATTTTGCAACGTTGTTTCAAAGTCACTTTTAAAGGACACGTACGTACAACCAACGTCTGGGACATACTGTATATTGTTGTTTTGGTTTGTTTTTCTTTAACTCCGACACTCCTGGAGGGCATCCAGGCGAGGCGGTGGGCCAGAGGGGTGGGGGGGTCTGGAGGACCCACGCACGCTCACGCGGCTTAAAGGTGCACTTTTTTTTTCATACCCTGACACTTTTTCCCCCCTTCTTCCCCGTGACAAATGACAGCCTTTTCTGCACTTAGCTGACCGCAGCATCTTTGCATCCTCACGTCTTGGCACTTGTCACGTTCAAGGTGTTTCACAGATGAGGAGCCAGCCCTCCATCACACACACACACACACACACACACACACACACACACACACACACACACACACACACACACACACACACACACACACACTATCCTCTATTACTTTCTAGCTAAGAGCATTGCTCTGCAGAGAAAGGTAATTAGCAGGTGCTGGCGAGCTCAGCGGAGGGCAACCAACGACACTCCTGTGGTACGCGCATACACACACACATACACACACACACACACACACACACACACACACACACACACACACACACACACACACACACACACACATACACACACACATATATACATACACACTGGCAGCACGCTGTAGTGCTCAGTCAGCAGCGTGGGCTCCCCTGGCTCCTTGGATGTGACTGATCCTTTATTGAGTTACTGTTTTACGCCTACTTTACCTCTCACACACACACACACACACACACACACACACACACACACACACACACACACACACACACACGTTTGATCATTTACCCATCTCCCTAACCAAGGTCACCGTCTTGTTTTCCCTCCCCGCCTCCCTCCTCTTCCTAAACTTCATTGCTCACCCCCCCCCCCCTTATTCCTCTCCCGGCCGTCCCCAGGGGGCCACGGAGCATCGCCACGTGAAGACTGCCAGTCAGCGGAAGGGCGGAGGATGGAGGAGGTAAAAGGGGGGGGGGAATAAAAATGTGCTGATGTTTGGTTAATGGGAGTGAGGTGTCAGGGATGGCCTCTGATCTGTGGTTGAAAGCGGGGGAAACAGCGCACACAGGCAAAAAAAGGCTTCACACACACACACACACACACACACACACACACACACACACACACACACACACACACACACACACACACACAATGGATTGACAGAATGACAGCGCCGACGTGCCCTTTGAAAACAGGGCCTCCTGCTACCCATGTAATCCTGCAAATGTACGCCGGCTTCATTTGCATGCAGGGTGGGGGGGGCAAAAAAAAATCAATGGAAAGTCAATTGCATAAATGTCCACCAGGGGCCACTTCTGTCAATATGTTCACAGCCAGCTGACAGCCCTACCTGGGATGTGATCAGGGGAGATTCGATTACAAAATAATGCGATTCGGTATTTAGAATACATTTGCACACGGGCGTGGCCCCCCCGCCGCTTTTTATTTTTCTGCTGACTGCTCGTCCTTGAGCGAGTCCTCATTAAGCTAATGCAAAGCTCCCTGACGGAGAAGCAAACAAACTGACGTGAAGGAACCGCGCCAACCTGGGTTCTAACCACAGCCCGGGGCGGGGCGGCGTCGCAGATGAGGTCCGGGCGGAGGGGCCGCCCTGGCTTTTTAGACCTCACTGATCCTGGCCTCCACGGCGACACAATAAAATCAGGTTCTTCCAAGTATAATTATCACTGGAGGACGAGGAATAGGTAAACATGCTTCACTTCACTTCAATTTACCATGAATTGGCAACCCTCCCGGATTTTCCGGGACACTCCCGAAATTCAGCGCCTCCTCCGAAAACCTCCCGGGACAAATTTTCTCCCGAAAATCTCCCGAAATTCAGGCGGAGCTGGAGGTTCCACGCCTCCTCCAGCTCCATGCGGACCTGAGTGAGGACAGCCTGTTTTCACGTCCGCTTTCCCACAATATAAACAGCGTGCTCGCCCACTGACATTTTAACTGTAGAATGATCGAGGCCGAGTACTTGGTTTCTTATGTGCGTTTATTGTTAGGCAGTTTCATCAACGTCCTCCCAGCGTGGTAACAACACACAACAACAGCAGTCACGTTTTCGTCTACCGTAAAGCAGTTCGTCTGCCGTAAACAGCAATGTTGTGACACTCTTAAACAGGAAAATACTGCCATGTACTGTACATGCATATGCGACAATAACCTCTACAGCTCTTCCTCTCTTAACCACGCCTCGCCCCCCCAACCACGCCCCCACCTCCCAACTTAAAGAAGTTGAAAAACTTATTGGGGTGTTACCATTTAGTGGTCAATTGTACGGAATATGTACTGTACTGTGCAATCTACTAATAAAAGTTTCAATCAGTTAAAAAAACTACACACCGTAGGACAGACCTGGGCAACTATTTTGACTCGGGGGCTAAATTTAGAGAAAAAAATGTGTCTGGGGGCCGGTACATCTATCGTACTTTCTTGAATTGCCGCCGGGTATATAGTATGCGCCTGCCTAGAATTACTGCCGGATTAAAATCGTTTCGCAAAATGTTATTTTTATTAGCGCATGTCCAGAATTTCCGCAGGGTCAAACTCGTCACGTCACGAGTGACACTTCCCCTGTCATCATTTTCAAAATGGAGGAATGCTGATTTCAATCATTTGAAATCGCGAAAAGGGAAGAAGATTAAGAGCTATTCAGTAGGTTTTAAAAGAACAATAAGCAGCTATGTTTTATTAATATACCGTAGCTGCGTGTGTCAAATATGAGTCATTAAATGACTCCCGCTTCCTGGTGGTAGAGGGTGCTAGCGATCCTTCTTGCGACTACTCGGCTGCAGAAGAAGTGACAACAAGCAGCGATCGTTTATTTTTTTCCTCTCGCTTGCACTTTTAACATGGAGGATTACATATCTAAAATAAAACAGTTTTCTAAACTGGACTTTCAATCGAAGCAGGAGGTAATAAAGGCCGATCTCCATCGAGACAGAGAGACTTTTAAAACTGAAGAAAGATAAGGAAGACTTCTATAAACAAGTTATCGATGCTTTTGATCAGAAGGAGCTGCGCATGGACTTCATTTATAAGTAAAGGTAAGACCATAATAACGTTTTTTTTTTATTAAATGTGCTTTTCATGATGGCATCCTTACATCACACTCAAATTTATAAGCGAAGGCCTAAATTTACCGTAAGGCTTTGGTAAACGCCAGAGTGAGAAGAGGTTTTAAATTAATTAGCGCCCTGTCGGCAATTCAAGGAAATACGGTATTAACAGTAAATGAACACGTTTTTACAGTTTGTCCCCCATTTTGTTGAAGAAAATGATCGAATGAGAAATGACACAATGTTGTTTGTTTGTTTACTTACTACTAAAAGACAAGTTGTCACGTATGTTCACTATTTTATTGAAGGACTAAATTACAATAATAAACATAAGTTTAATGGACCCTAAGGTTTTTGTTAAAATAAGTACAATCTGAATAAAGGTCCCCTTTATTTAGAAAAGTATGGAAATGCATTTTGCCATCGGTACCAAAGTATTGGTAACGGGACGACCTGGGTCTGCAGGTACCAGCCGTCCAGGTGACAGAGTTGTTTTTGGCCCACATGCATGGATTATGCAAAGTATCCAAACACCTTATTGGCAGCCTTTGTTCCCTGGTCATTGATTTGTCCCTGGAATAATCATTAGGGATTAAACATTCACAAGATTAATGGCCGCCACAAGAAGGTGTGACACAAAAAACAACTCTTTGACCCACAAGCATAGATGTTAGCATGCTGATGGTAGCCACCTAAAGCTAACTTGATGTACAATTGAGGGGGACCACGTTCTACTTGTTCATTTCAAACACAATGCTGATAAAGTTATGTTAAATTAAATTCAGTTGAATATGCTACAAAGACAACATAATTTCATGTTCAAACTCATAAACTTAATTTTTTTGTGTGCAAATAATCATTAACTTTAGAATTTGAAGCCAGCAACACGTGCCAAAGAAGTTGGGAAAGGTGGCAATAAATACTGATAAAGTTGAGGAATGCTCATCAAACACTTATTTGGAACATCCCACAGGTGTGCAGGCTAATTGGGAACAGGTGGGTGGCATGATTGGGTATAAAAGCAGCTTTCCCAAAAATAGCTCAGTCTTTCACAAACAAGGATGGGGCGAGGTACACCCCTTTGTCCACAACTGCGTGAGCAAATAGTCAAACAGTTTAAGAACAACCTTTCTCAAAGTGCAATTGCAAGAAATTTAGGGATTTCAACATCTACGCTCCATAATATCATCAAAAGGTTCTAAGGATCTAGAGAAATCACTGCACATAAGCGGCATGGCCCGACACCAACATTGAGAGACCGTGACCTTCGATCTCTCAGACGGCACTGTATCAAAAACCGACATAAATTTCTTAAGGATATCACCACATAGGCTTAGGAAGACTTCAGAAAACCACTGTCACTAAATACAGTTCGTTGCTACATCTGTAAGTGCAAGTTAAAGCTCTACCATGCAAAGCAAAAGCCCTTTATCAACAACATCCAGAAACGCCCGAGATCATCTAAGATGGACTGATGCAAAGTGGAAAAGTGTTCTGTGGTCTGACGAGTCCACATTTCAAATTGTTTTTGCAAATATTCGAACCAAAGGGGAAGCGAACTATCCAGACTGTTATCAACGCAAAGTTGAAAAGCCAGCATCTGTGATGGTATGGGGGTGCATTAGTGCCCAAGGCATGGGTAACTTACACATCTGTGAAGGCATCATTAATGCTGAAAGGTACATACAGCTTTTGGAACAACATATTCTGCCATCAAGGACGCCCCTGCTTATTTCAGCAAGACAATGCCAAGCCACATTCAGCACGTGTTACAACAGCGTGGCTTTGTAGTAAAAGAGTGCGGGTACTTTCCTGGCCCGCCTGCAGTCCAGACCTGTCTCCCATTAAAAATGTGTGGGGCATTATGAAGCGTAAAATAGGACAGCGGAAACCCCGGACTGTTGAACGACTGAAGCTCTACATAAAACAAGAATGGGAAAGAATTCCACTTTCAAAGCTTCAACAATTAGTTTCCTCAGTTCCCAAACGTTTATTGAGTGTTGTTAAAAGAAAAGGTGATGTAACACAGTGGTGAACATGCCCTTTCCCAACTACTTTGGCACGTGTTGCAGCCATGAAACTCTAAGTTAATTATTATTTGCAAAAAAACAAGGTTTATGAGTTTGAACATCAAATATCTTGTCTTTGTGGGTTGAAAAGGATTTGCAAATCATTGTATTCCGTTTATATTTACATCTAACACAATTTCCCAACTCCTATGGAAACGGGGTTTGTTCTTCCAAACAGTCATTTTCTCACCTTTGTCGGCGCGCCCCTTCTTGACGTCCTTGCTGTATTCCACGCAGTCGGACTCTCTGAGGGCCGAGTGTGCCAGCACACAGTGACTGAGTGCCAGGCCATCATGGAGTTGATCTGAGGTGTTCACAAGCAGCGTGAGCACTGAACACTGACACACGTGCACAACACACACTTTGCAGGACCCACGTATGTTTTCTGTCGGGCGTTCTGTGTGACAGGGCGAACTGGACACGCTGCTGCTGTGATTGGACGACATCTGAGCTTCCTCCAGCGAGGGGCAGGGGGAGGGGCTGTCGTGCATGCGCTCCTGCGGGGGGCGAGTGAGAGCTGTCAGTCATACTCAATGTCAGGCAGCCACAACATTAGGTACACCTGCAGCGGCTGTGCCTCCGCCTCGTTTTCTTACTTGCCAACGTCCAGACCTCTGAATTCAGGAGATTGGGGGGGGGGGGTATGTGGTGCTGAGGTGGGGGGTGGGAGTCAGGGGTGGTATATATTTTCAAGTATTTTTTCTATATATATATCAGGGTTTACCGCAGCACTTTGTTGTTAAGGCGGCCGCCTTAACAACAAAGCGCCACCGCCAAAACTAAAGTCTTTTAAAAAGTAAAACTGAAGGAAGTTTTCAAATCAAGCATGATGAGTTGAGTATATGTCAGCATGTGGCCCCACTTTTAACTCTTTGATTTTCAAGGAAAAAAATGATTTTCAAGGAAAAAAGTGATTTTCAAGGTAAAAGATGATAGATGTAAATATAATCCTTTTCAACCCATATTCAGTTGAATATGCTACAAAGACGACATATTTGATGTTTTTTGCAAATAATAATTAACTGAGAATTTCATGGCTGCAACACGTGCCAAAGTAGTTGGGAAAGGGCATGTTCGCCACGGTGTTACATCACCTTTTCTTTTAATAACACTCAATAAACGTTTGGGAACTGAGGAAACTAATTGTTGAAGCTTTGAAAGTGGAATTCTTTCCCATTCTTGTTTTATGTAGAGCTTCAGTCCTTCAACAGTCCGGGGTCTCCGCTGTCGTATTTTACGCGTCATAATGTGCCACACATTTTCCATGGGAGACAGGTCTGGACTGCAGGCGGGCCAGGAAAGTACCCGCACTCTTTTTTTACGAAGCCACGCTGTTGTAACACGTGCTGAATGTGGCTTGGCATTGTCTTGCTGAAATAAGCAGGGGCGTCCATGAAAAAGACAGCACTTAGGTTGCAGCATATGTTGTTCCAAAACCTGTATGTACCTTTCAGCATTAATGGTGCCTTCACAGATGTGTAAGTTACCCATGCCTTGGGCACTAATGCACCCCCATACCATCACAGATGCTGGCTTTTCAACTTTGCGTCGATAACAGTCTGGATGGTTCGCTTCCCCTTTGGTCCGGATAACACAATGTCGAATATTTCCAAAAACAATTTGAAATGTGGACTCGTCAGACCACAGAACACTTTTCCACTTTGCATCAGTCCATCTTAGATGATCTCGGGCCCAGAGAAGCGGGCGGCGTTTCTGGATGTTGTTGATAAATGGCTTTCGCTTTGCATAGTAGAGCTTTAACTTGCACTTACAGATGTAGCAACAAACTTTATTTAGTGACAGTGGTTTTCAGAAGTGTTCCTGAGCCCATGTGGTGATATCCTTTAGAGATTGATGTTGGTTTTTGATACGGTGGCGTCTGAGGGATGGAAGGTCACGGTTATTCAATGTTGGTTTCCGGCCATGCCGCTGACGTGGAGTGATTTCTCCAGATTCTCCGAACCTTTTGATGATATTATGGAGCATAGATGTTGAAATCCCTAAATTTCTTGAAATTACGATTTGAGAAACGTTGTTCTTACACTGTTTGACTATTTGCTCACGCAGTTGTGGACAAAGGGGTGTACCTCGCCCCATCCTTTCTTGTGAAAGACTGAGCATTTTTTGGTAAGCTGTTTTTATACCCAATCATGGCACCCACCTGTTCCCAATTAGCCTGCACACCTGTGGGATGTTCCAAATAAGTGTTTGATGAGCATTCCTCAACTTTGTCAGTATTTATTGCCACCTTTCCCAACTTCTTTGTCACGTGTTGCTGGCATCAAATTCTAAAGTTAATGATTATTTGCAAAAAAAAAAAATGTTTATGGGTTTGAACATCAAATATGTTGTCTTTGTAGCATATTCAACTGAATATGGCTTGAAAAGGATTTGCAAATATTCTGTTTATATTTACATCTAACACAATTTCCCAACTCATATGGAAACGGGGTTCGTATTAGTGCACTTTTGTGCATGATGTCACTAAGATGACATTTCGAAACAACACACAATTAAAGTGCACTTTTTGTACAGAACGCCACTACAATAGTTTAAAACCAATAAAGTGCACTTTTGTGCATGATGTCACACACAATATTTCAAAAAGTGTACAAAAAAAAACGTGAATGGAGTTTGTGGATCGGGTCATTGGTTGAGAAATGTGGGAATTGTGCAAGTTAAAAAAAAATGGCCTATTCATTTTCAATGGGAAAAATGACCCGGAATTCTGGGTAATCTTTGATATTTTTTTTCAATGTTTTTTGGGGAGCTCACAATTCCTGCTGGTGTTTATGTCCGCCATGTTTTGTAGGACTCTTGAAGCATTACAAAGAGAGAGTTCTGTGAGTGCTCATAAGATGTTCTGTCTGCTACTCATGAAGACTTTGGAGTTTTGCACGTCAAGAAGAAAAAGGAGAATTGTGTGTTGCTCACCTTAATGACGGAGGGGGGGGGCCCGGGCGGGGGCGTTGGCGTGGAGCTGCGCCAGGTTGGCGATGCTGGCCAGCGTGCTCAGTCGGTTCATCTGGCCCATCGCCATGGAAACGGAGGCGGGTGCCAGACTGGCCGGGATGAGGGGATGTGACATCATCATGAAGGGCAACTGGTCCAGAACTAAAATGGGCGGAGACAAAACTGCTTGTAACTTCCGTTAGGAATGTCGTAGGTACATGAAACAAAAACTTTTATGTAGGTCTGACTTAGACCTAGGTTTCATACACAGACCTCTTTCAGCAAAAATCAACAGGAAGTTGGCAAAAACCCCTTCAAAACAAAAGATTCCTTAAAAATGTCATTTTTGCCTCTTTGAGCTGTAATTTGACCCATTTAAAATGCTTCAAAACTCACCAAACTAGACAAGAAGATCAGGACTGGCGAAAATTGCGATCTAATAAAAAAAAAAAAAACAACCCCAAAGCTCAAAATTGCGCTCTAGCACCCACTAGGAATAAAACAGACAAAACTGCTTCTAGGAAGAAAACACAAGACAAAACTGCGTGTAACTTCCAGTAGGAATGACGTAGAGACATGAAACAAAAACCTCTATGTAGGTCTCACTTAGACCTATATTTCATATATTGACAAGCCCCAGCAAAAATCAACAGGAAGTTGGCAATTACCCCTTCAAAACAAAAGTTTTGTAAAAACCGGTCACCTTTTTTCAAACATTATCTCCTCTGAGCGTGTTTGTCGTGTCGGCTTCAAACTACTACAGGAGAGAGATTGAACCCTTCTGATTAAAAGTTGATGAAAGAGTTTTAATTACTGCTACGGTTTTGATTTTATGAGCCTTCAAACAACTGCTGCTGCGCTGATGCCGTCTCAAGATGGCCGCTTAAAATACAGAGAAGGTAGGTACTGTGCGGGTAAAGATGTGTTGACTGGGTGAAAGAAGGAGGCACCAGTTTGACTCCAAGATACAGAGAAGGTAGGTAATGTGCAGGTAAATATATGTTGTCTGGGTGATGGCAGGAAGCACCAGCGTGTATGGGTGAAAGAAAAAAGCACCAGTGTGACCCCAGGATGCAGGGAAGGTAGGTAATGTGCAGGTAAAGATATGTTGAATGGGTAAAGGCAGGAAACACCAGCAAAATTCGGTCCTGTCCATCGCTGCTTGCAGCTTTAATTTAAATGTATGTTTCAATAAAAAAAAACAACGCAAAAGTGATATTTTGACGCGAAAAATTAATGTTTTATCAAGCATTTTAAAGACTATCAAGATTTAGTTGTTGCCAAACTAATCCCTGGGTATATGTAGCAACTACATAGCTAGTATGTTCACACTTTATATGTATTCATTTATTTGGTGTGGACACTGTGGACCTAATCAATAATCCCTTGGCTTATTTTATTGTGGGTTCTGTTCAATTGTATTATTTATTTAACAGACTGCTGGTTAATAATGAGCCACCAGTCTATCTCAAATGCTCATTAAAAAGGATGCAACACTTGGCATAGAAAGTGCCATCCATCTTCTTCCACTAATCAGTGGAGTCGCGGGGGCAGCAGCCTAAGCAGAGAAGCCCGGACTTCCTTCTCCCAGACACTCGGTCCAGCTCCTCCCGAGGTGTTCCCAGGCCAGGTCTTCCCAACCCGTCCTGGGTCTTCCCCGTGGTCTCTTGCCAGTCGGACAACAAAATACTTGTTATATTCCGACACGTCTTCAAAGCCTTCCAAGTGCTCCTCATCCCTTCCTAACCCATCTATTGTCCGCAAAGCTATATTTAAGCCAGGAATGGACTCTCTCTAAAAGGGAAATCCTTTCTGTCAACAACACCCGTGTGGCTTGTTGTCCTCCCTCTGGTCATGACACAAACACTCCTGATTGGGGCGCCACATCAATATTTATCATTTAATAAAGACACAGGCAAACAACAAAAGACACACACGGGGAGGAAGTGGAACAAAGGAAGCTGATGGCGGTGCTGGTGCTGGGCCAGCAATGCATGCTGGGTAATTATCATGCACACAAAGGGCTGCGGGAAACAAGGATGGACGCCATTCTGCACAATTGTCATAAATAATGAGGAAGGAGGGAGACGGGGGGATGAAGGGTGGGCGGGTAAGGAATGAAAAGGTGGAATGAAAGTGAAAGAAAAGTAGAAGAGAGGAACAAAGACAATGTGAGAGAAAAGTGGTGGAGAAGGGAAGGATTGAAAGGAGAGAGGAAAAGAAAGCAATTGATGAAAAAAGAAAAGGAAAGAAGGGAGAAAGAAAAGGAATGAGAAGGTAGAGAAAACAATTCAAGCGGATTGAAAACAAACAAAGGGAAGGAAGTAGTTAAGAGGAATAGAAATGAAAAGAGGAAGCAATTGAAGGACGAACACAAAAGGAAGAAAGGCGAGGAAAAGAAAAGAAAAGATAATCGGAAAGAAAAGGGAATAAGCGGTAGAAAATGGATGGATGGAAAGAAAACAGAAACATCAAAGCCAAGGAAGAAAAACAAAAATGTCAACATGAGAGAAATAGAGATGAAGCAGAAAAGTTAGATTCAAGAAGCAAGTAAGGCAGCACATGAAGGCAGAAGACTTGAAAATCAACTCTTACTTTGAAAATCAGTTTTTCCTTGAAAAATAACTTTTACTTTGACAATTATTTTTTTTCTTGAAAATCATTTCCTTAAAAATCATTTTCCCCCCATGAAAAACAACTTTTACCTTGAAAATAATTTTTTTCCTTGAAAATCAACTTTTACCTTGAAAATGTTTTCCTTAAAAATCAACTTTTACCTTGAAAATTATTTTTTTCTTTGAAAAACATGTTTTTCAAAGAAAAACAACTTTTACCTTGAATTTTTTTTCTTGAAAATCATTTTTTACTTTGAAAATCTTTTTTTCCTTTGAAAAACAACTTTTACCTTGAAAATATTTTTTTCCTTGAAAATCAACTTTTACATTGGAAATAATTTTTTCCCTTGAAAATCATTTATTTCCTTAAAAAACAACTTTTACCTTGAAAATTATTTTTTTCTTGAAAATGATTTTTTTCCTTAAAAAACAACTTTTACCTTGAACATTTATTTTTTCTTGAAAATCATTTATTTCCTTGAAAATCATTTTTTTCCCCATGAAAAACAACTTTTACCTTGAAAATCATTTTTTCCTTGAAAATCAACTTTTACCTTGAAAATAATGTTTTCCTTAAAAATCAACATTTACCTTGAAAATTATTTTTTTCTTTGAAAAACATGTTTTTCCTTGAAAAACAACTTTTACCCTGAAAATATTTTTTTTCTTGAAAATCATTCTTTTCCTTGAAAATATATTTTTCCTTTGAAAAACAATTTTTACCTTAAAAATTTTTTTTTTTCCCTTGAAAATCAACTTTTACCGTGAAAATCATGTTTTTGTTTGAAAAACAACTTTTTCCTTGAAAATATTTTTTTTCCCTTGAAAATAATTTTTTCCCCTTGAAAAACAGAGAGAGAAGTAGAGAGGGAAGACCACGTAGATGAAGGACGGACAAGAATGAACGATAGCAGCAAATACATGAAAGCAAGGAAGTTGAGTCAGTGAAGACAGGAAGAAGTAAGAAATGAAGGGAGGAAGAAAGAGAAAGGAAGTAGATGGAGGAAGAGAAGGCAGGTGGAGGATGAGATAGAGTCCATTAAAGAAGAAGGAGTATAGGAGGACAGGATGGACATAGGACATAGGACAGTGTGAAAGTAATTAACTAAGTGAGTCAATAAGCAAGAAAGTAAGTCAATAATTAAGTAAGTCAGCAACTAAATAAGTAAGTAATTAGGTAAGTAAATAAGTAACTATATAAGTAAGTAAATAAGTAATTAAGTATGTAAGTAAATAAATGAGCAAGTAACTAAATATATAATTAATTAAGTAAATAAGTAAGGAAGTATGTAAGTAAATAAGTACAAAAGCAAGTAAATAAGGAAGGAAGTAATTAGGAAGTAACTAAAAACTTCATCAAATAAATCAATTATTAAGTAAGTAAAAAATATGTAATTCAATTAGTAAATATGTAAGTATGTAAGTCAGCAAATAAAAAAGTAAGTAAATAAATAAGTAAATAAATCAGTAACCATGCAAGTAAATAATTAAGTAATTAAATAAATAAGTAAGTGAATAAAAAGTAAGAAAATAAGTAAGTAATGAAGTATATAAGTAGGTTAGTAAATAACTAACCAAGTAAATAAGTAAGTAAATAATTAAGTAAGTAATTAGGAAGCAACTAAAAACGTAAGTAAATAAATCAATGACTAAGTAAGTAAATAAATAAGTAAATATGTAAGTACATAAGTCAGTAAATACAAAAGCAAGTAAATAAACAACTAAGTAAATAAATCAGTAAACATGTAAGTAAATAAGTATCTCAAAAATTAAGTAATTAAATAAATAAGTAAGTAAGTAAGTAAGTAAGTAAGTAAGTAAGTAAGTAAGTAACTAACTAAACTAAACTTCAACTTTGACTGGATCTTGATGGGCTCCACAGGGGTCATTTTCTCTTTGAAGTCCATGACCAGGTCCTTGGTCTAGTCCACATTAAGGAGCAGATGCTTAGCCTGAGACCACTCCAAGAACATGTGGATTGTAAGTGTGGTGTGGTTCTGTGGACTAAAGAACATGTGGATTGTAAGTGTGGTGTGGTTCTGTGGACTAAAGAACATGTGGATTGTAAGTGTGGTGTGGTTCTGTGGACTAAAGAACATGTGGATTGTAAGTGTGGTGTGGTTCTGTGGACTAAAGAACATGTGGATTGTAAGTGTGGTGTGGTTCTGTGGACTAAAGAACATGTGGATTGTAAGTGTGGTGTGGTTCTGTGGACTAAAGAACATATGGATTTTTAGTATGAGGTGTGGTTCTGTGGACTAAAGAACATGTGGATTGTAAGTGTGGTGTGGTTCTGTGGACTAAAGAACATGTGGATTGTAAGTGTGGTGTGGTTCTGTGGACTAAAGAACATGTGGATTGTAAGTGTGGTGTGGTTCTGTGGACTAAATAACATGTAGAATGTAAGATTGGTGTGGTTCTGTGGACTAAAGAACATGTAGATTGTAAGTGTGGTGTGGTTCTGTGGACTAAAGAACATATGGATTTTTAGTATGAGGTGTGGTTCTGTGGACTAAAGAACATGTAGATTGTAAGTGTGGTGTGGTTCTGTGGACTAAAGAACATGTGGATTGTAAGTGTGGTGTGGTTCTGTGGACTAAAGAACATGTAGATTGTAAGTGTGGTGTGGTTCTGTGGAGTAAAGAACATGTGGATTTTAAGTATGAGGTGTGGTTCTGTGGACTAAAGAACATGTGGATTGTAAGTGTGGTGTGGTTCTGTGGAGTAAAGAACATGTAAATTGTAAGTGTGGTGTGGTTCTGAGGACTAAAGAACATGTGGATTGTAAGTGTGGTGTGGTTCTGTGGACTAAAGAACATGTGGATTGTAAGTGTGGTGTGGTTCTGTGGACTAAAGAACATGTGGATTTTAAGTGTGGTGTGGTTCTGTGGACTAAAGAACATGTAGATTTCAAGTGTGGTGTGGTTCTGTGGAGTAAAGAACATGTGGATTTTAAGTATAAGGTGTGGTTCTGTGGACTAAAGAACATGTGGATTGTAAGTGTGGTGTAGTTCTGTGGACTAAAGAACATGTGGATTGTAAGTGTGGTGTGGTTCTGAGGACTAAAGAACATATGGATTGTAAGTGTGGTGTGGTTCTGTGGACTAAAGAACATGTGGATTGTAAGTGTGGTGTGGTTCTGTGGACTAAAGAACATGTAGATTGTAAGCGTGGTGTGGTTCTGTGGACTAAAGAACATGTGGATTGTAAGTGTGGTGTGGTTCTGTGGACTAAAGAACATGTGGATTGTAAGTGTGGTGTGGTTCTGTGGACTAAAGAACATGTAGATCGTAAGCGTGGTGTGGTTCTGTGGACTAAAGAACATGTGGATTGTAAGTGTGGTGTGGTTCTGTGGACTAAAGAACATGTGGATTGTAAGTGTGGTGTGGTTCTGTGGACTAAAGAACATGTAGATTGTAAGCGTGGTGTGGTTCTGTGGACTAAAGAACATGTGGATTGTAAGTGTGGTGTGGTTCTGTGGACTAAAGAACATGTGGATTGTAAGTGTGGTGTGGTTCTGTGGACTAAAGAACCATGGAACCATGATACAATGGGGGCAGCAAACAGGGCGACTATGTACTTCCATTCCCCAGTCCTGTAGGCCCCGCCCCCATCAGTAGCAGCCATGTCCCTCCCATCATTCTCTCTTTCATTAAAAACATCAAAAGTCAAAGTGGCTCTCTAATGTTTATCCAAACAAACCATTACTGTAAACAAACACTTGCTGCAAATTTCCCAGAAGATCTTGTTAAACGCACAAATGGCTGCTCGCGCTCTTCCCGGGACCTACAAGGTGTCACGCTCAGCATTTGTGTACATGTGTGTGTGTGTGTGTGTGTGTGTGTGTGTGTGTGTGTGTGTGTGTGTGAGTGAGTGTGTGTGTTGTGGCAATGCTTACTTAATGGGGACATCGCTCTGTTTACACACTCACCTTTAGGGGACTTCTGACGGTATGGGGACCAGAAAAACAGGTCCCCTAAAGGGAAACCTTTTGACTTCTGACGGTATAGGGACCACAAAAACAGGTCCCCTAGAGGGAAACCTTTTTAAATGATGGATCCATTCTGAAGATGCCTAAGTGATTTTTAAGCTTTGGCCTATAAGTAAGGGTCCTCAGTAGTCCCGAACAAATGTGTGTGAATTATGCAAAATGATTTAAATTTGGTCTCCATGAACCATATTAACTCTTTTTTTTCCCCAGGATCCCCAGTGAGAATGATCATCATTACTTCATCAATCCAGAGATTTAAAGATGTGTATTAGCTAACTGGGCAGTGGCCATTTTACCTCATTTTTTTAATGCCTCCACAATCTGTAGAAAGGGTGGTCCCCACAAGTCACGATCAACAACTTGTGTGTGTGTGTGTGTGTTCAAGTTTTCTTATAAAACTGCAACTTTTAGAGTAAAATTCCAAATTTTATTGTAATATTGCACAACTATTCAGTTTTTCTTGTCAAATTTTGACTCGTGTTGGGTAAAATTATGACTTTTATTGTAATACTGCCAAAATTCTATGTTTTTCCCGTTGTGAAATTCCAACTCATTTTTCGCAACAAGCTTTTTTTAATGTATTTTTCGGAGGTCTATAGAAAGTAACAAATAAAAGATTGTGTTCGTGTGTGTGTGTGTGTGTGTGTGTGTGTGTGTTCAAGTTTTCTTATAAAATTGCGACTGTTAGATTAAAATTCCAACTTTTATCGTAATATTGCACAAATGTTTAGTTTTGATTGTAAAATTTTGACTCGTGTTGGGTAAAATGACGACTTTTATTATAATACTGCCAAAATTCTAAGTTTTTCTTGTGAAATTGTAACTAATTTTTCACAAGTTTTTTTAAAATATATTTTTCCAAGGTCTCAAGAAGGTAACACATGCAAGAACGTGTGTGTGTGTGTGTGTGTTCATGTTTTCTTATAAAATTGCGACTGTTAGAGTAAAATTCCAACTTTTATCGTAATATTGCACAACTGTTCAGTTTTTCTTGTCAAATTTTGACTCGTGTTGGGTAAAATGACGACTTTTATTATAATACTGCCAAAATTCTATGTTTTTCCTGTGAAATTGTGACCGTTTTCCTGTGAAATTCCAACTCATTTTTCGCAACAAGCTTTTTTTAATGTATTTTTCGGAGGTCTATAGAAGGTAACAAATAAAAGAATGTGTGTGTGTGTGTGTGTGTGTGTGTGTGTGTGTGTGTGTGTGTGTGTGTGTGTGTGTGTGTTCAAGTTTTCTTATAAAATTGCGACTGTTAGAGTAAAATTCCAACTTTTATCGTAATATTGCACAAATGTTCAGTTTTGATTGTAAAATTTTGACTCGTGTTGGGTAAAATGACGACTTTTATTATAATACTGCCAAAATTCTACGTTTTTCTTGTGAAATTGTAACTGATTTTTTTATATATTTTTCCGAGGTCTCAAGAAGGTAACACATACAAGAATGTGTGTGTGCCTGTGTGTGTGTGTGTTTGTGGTTGTGTGAGATCCTACATACGCCTTTGTAGTGGTGCGAGAACTAGAAGGGGGCCTAGGCCTTCCCATAAGGCCGTGGGTGGTGCTATGGAAAACAAAACATGTTGTATTCACGTGTGTGTGTGTGTGTTTCCACTTGACTCTACCATTAAGAGTGATTGAGGTGGTAATGTGTGCTGGTAACCATGCCACCTAACTACACACAGATGGTTAACAGCCTTGTTTACACATTTGAGCGCCACAGTAGCAATACTAGTGAGGGTATCAAATAAAGTATTACACACACACACACCTCCTTATAAGCCCCGTCATCTGTCCAAACACACTGATGACGCTTTAACCTGTCGATAACAGCGGGTGGAAGGCAAAGGGGGGGGGGATTGTGCATCCGCCTTACTTGCGTGTGTGTGTGTGTGTGTGTGTGTTGCATCATTGATTGTGCAGCGTTTGTCGTTTGCATTCAAGGTAGTGAATTAGAGAGAAGACTATTGATTGGTCTTCAGCCTCTCATCTTATTCAGCCCGCTATCTGTCCTTCAGCCTCTTCCCAAAGCTCTGCTTTTATCTAAAAAAAAAAACAACTAAGTTAATGCGTGCGATTAATCACAAAAAACTATCGCGTTACTCGTGTATATATACACAGATTAATCACGCAAGTTATTATACCGTATTTCCTTGAATTGCCGCCAGGTATATAGTATGTGCTTGCCTGGAATTTCCCCCGGGTCAAACTCGTCACGTCACCTGTCATCATTTTCAAAATGGAGGAGGCTGATTTCAATCATTTGAAATGGCATAAAGGGAAGAAGATTAAGAGCTATTCAGTAGGATTTAAGGTCCAAGCTACTGAATATGCTAAAAAGAACAGTAAGCAGCTATGTTTTATTAACATACCGTAGCTGCGTGTGTCAAATATGAGTCATTAAATGACTCCCGCCTCCTGGTGGTAGAGGGCGCTAGTGATCCTTCTTGCGACTACTCGGCTGCAGAAGAAGTGACAACAAGCAGCGATCGTTTATTTTTTCCTCTCGCTTGCACTTTTAACATGGAGGATTACATATCTAAAATAAAACAGTTTTCTAAACTGGACTTTCAATCGAAGCAGGAGGTAATAAAGGAAGAGCTCCATCGAGACAGAGAGACTTTTAAAACTGAAGAAAGATAAGGAAGACTTCTATCAACAAGTTTTTGATCAGAAGGAGCTGCGCATGGACTTCATTTATAAGTAAAGGTAAGACCGTAATAACGTTATTTTTAATTAAATGTGCTTTTCATGATGGTATCCTTACATCACACTCAAATCTATAAGCGCAGGCCTAAATTTACCGCATGCCTTTGGTAAGTGGCGGAGTGAGAAGAGGTTTTAAATGAATTAGCGGTAGTTCAATGTCCAACAAAGGACATTGCTCCTGATGTCGGATGTTCAACCTGAGCCACATTGACAGACTCCTTCCTCTCTGCGAGGAAACGGCGGCGACCGATGTCACGTCCTGCTTTTAATCAGCCGGGCGTAAACACAGCTGCGCAACTGGTATCGACAGATGTGCGAGAGGACAAAACAATGATGTCGTGACAGAGCAATTAAAGGTTTTGTGTTTGTGGACGACAGATGACACCCACCCACTCCGGGACTGTGGTCCCCGTTCTCTCCATTGGGGCCGCCATGGTGTTGCTGGTTGCTGTGGTAACCGCCCATCTCCAGCTTGATCTTCTTGGCCAAAGCGGACAGATCTGCGAGGGAGACAAATAAAAAGTTATAGACGTCCATCTAGTTTTCATGTTTATTCACATAGAAATGAGCATGAGAGGCAGTACCTAACATTCGCCAGCAGATGGGGCTGTGGCAAAAAAAGCTTTGGTACATGTTTCCTTCCTGCCTGTCTGACTCTGACTGGGTTCCAAGCGACTCTCCTTGTCCTTTATTGGCTGCGTTGGCACGACACAAAATAATTGCGAGCCAGGAATTCTACCTAGCAACAAGCGATTGCGCAATTGGGGCGTCGAGGGTAGAATTCTGCTGATTCGTCAAAAGTTATTTCATTTGGTATACAGATAAAGCAATTACAATTGTACATTCATTCATAACACTAGCAATACTATTAATAATAATAGGAATAAATACAGTAATACATTTAGAAATTATTATAGTATATTAATAATTAATAAATACAATAGTGATTATTTGAGTTGTTTTATTTTAAATCAAATTCCATTGTCTTCAATAAAATTGAGGATAAAAAAAATGTATGTCGTTTTTTTGTCATTTTAGTTTTGAAGAATCCAAATCTAATCTTATCCGATTTATTTTACAGTATGTAAACATTTTAATTGATTCATGTCATTTAAATATAGTATTGCCAATTCATTAATTTATTAGCTCTAATAAACCCTAATTAATTAATTTAATGGCTCCGATTAACCCTATTTTAGTGTTTATTTTCTGTAAAAAACAAACATTTAATAATTCAAAAAAGGCTTTAAAAAGCAATACATCTGTATTATTATGTGGTCAATGTATGGAACAACATTTACAGAGAATATCTTTAAAAGTAAGCGGTAGAAAATGGATGGATGGATGGATGGATGGAACACCTATATTTTCCACCAAACTAGTTAGTAGTAGTGTTGTCCCCGTACCAATATTTTGATAATTTTCGGTACTTTTCACTACTTTTTTAAATAAAGGGCACCACAAAAACATTTCATTATTGTCTTTATTTGAACAAAAAAATCTTACTGTACATGAAACATAAATTTACTATTGTCATTTAGTCCTTAAATAAAATAGTGAACATACTAGAAAACTTGTCTTTTAGTAGTAAGTAAACAAACAAAGACTCCTAATTAGTCTGCTGACGTACGCAGTAACATATTGTCTCATTTATACACCTATTATTTTCTACACATTATAAGGGACAAACTGTAAAAAAAAAAAATTATTAATCTACTTGTTCATTTACTGTTAATATCTGCGTATTTTCTCTTTTAACATGTTCTATCTGCACTTCTGTTAAAATGTAATAATCACTTATTCTCCTCTTCTTTGATACTGGACATTAGTCTTGGATGATACCACACATTTATGTATCGATCCGATACCAAGTAGTTACCGGATCACACATTGGTCATATTCAAAATCCTCATGTGTCCAGTGACGTATTTAATGACTTTATAAACATTATATACATTTTAAAAAAAGATTAAAAAAGATGTGATGTCAAAAAATATCGAGTAGTATCGACTAGATACGCTCCTGTACTTGGTATCATTACAGTGGATGTCAGGTGTAGATCCACCCATGTCATTTGTTTACATTCTGTTAGCGATGAGCTATTGTATCCTCCTACGGTGTGTAGTGAAGCATGTTTATCTAGTCCTCGTCCTCCAGTGATAACGATACTTGTAATAAACTTATTTTAGCTGCTAGCTAGTTAGCCATGTCTTACAGCACTTTTTCCTGAGAGTGTTTCAGTGTTATAACTTCACCTTTATCTTTACTTTTTACACCAAAATGGGTCCGTTCTCCCTTTTCTGTCTACACTGTGTCTGCTTGTAAGTACTCTGTGATTGTGCGCTGCCGAACATGCTCCTCGACTCGTAAAAACAGCAATAGCACAATGTGACGACGACGGGAGGCGGGTGGTTGGATGACCAG
This sequence comes from Nerophis ophidion, assembly GCF_033978795.1. Taxonomy (NCBI): domain Eukaryota; kingdom Metazoa; phylum Chordata; class Actinopteri; order Syngnathiformes; family Syngnathidae; genus Nerophis; species Nerophis ophidion. The sequence goes on along the minus strand of NC_084619.1, from coordinate 70,525,724 downwards.
TACTCCCTAGAGGAAGTATAGTACCAAATATGATTCATTAGTATTACGGTACTATACTATTACCGGGATAGGGTACAAACCTAGTTGGTAGTACAACGTCAGACAGATGTAACTAAACACGAGCTCCCGGACGGAGGTAAGACTAAGAGGCAGAGATGGAGAATAAAGCGGATCAATAGGCGTCAGATGGATGGCCTGAGTGGAAGATGAAGTGCGGTGGACGTGCAGGAAGACATTCATTTAGTTTGTCAGCCAATCAAGCAGGACATTCATCTCTCCCACCTGGAGCACACAGGTTGGCGCTCACCACCCTTACCCACAATGTGTCAATCCGTGGACTCTGGGGTTTGTTTTTCCGCAAGGCAAAGGAAAGTTGGCACGGGCAAGACGTGAATGTGAGCACATATTTACTAATAACACTAACAAACTACAAAAAAAAGAAGCAAACAAAAGGCGCGCACAATGGCGGAGAACAAACATGACTAATGAAAACAAAAGACTAGCATAAAGGCAGAACTATGGACAAAAGACACTAACTCTGGCATTAACAAACACAACTTACATGGCATGACAAGAAGCAAAACTTTGGATTGGCATGAGCGACGTGAGTAGAGGTATTGTAAAGTCGTTTAAATAATGGTGTGGTGATTAGTGACAAGTGTGCGAGTGCAAAACGTGAGACAGGCGCGTGACATAAGGACAGGTGAAAACTAATGGGTAGTCGTGGAAACAAAACAGGGCTTCACGGTGGCAGAGGGGTTAGTTCGTCTGCCTCACAATACGAAGGTCCTGAGTAGTCAGGGTCTCTGTCACAGTTTGTTTGTGACGAACCCCAAGATGCAGAGATGGAGGCAGGCATGGAGTGAGAAAACATGATTTAACATAAAATACTAGAACAAAACCAAACAAAGGGTACAAACAAAAAGCGCGCACGTGGGCGGATAACAAACAAAAAAGGCCTAGCGTGGAAGCTAGCAGGTATCTAGCAGGATATAGAAGTCGTACTTATAATAATGTACTATGTCAAAGGGGGCAGGAAATTATAAGATTTTCTTCATCCTCCTCCTTCTCAGGAATTGTGTGAATTTAAATTGTATAATTGTGATATAATTATGTATCGTTCTAAATGCACATCAATGAATGAGACAAATAAAAATGAAATGAAATGAAATAATAAAAAAACAAACTGGAAGCAGGGAACAAAAGACAGTAAGCTAAAAACATCTAACTAAATATAGCTTACCGCAGCCCTGCATTGACTCGACAAGATACGACACGACACGACAGGTAGCAATGACAAGAGCGACAAGAAGTGACATCGACAAGACAATGATCCAAAACTGACTGGAGGTACAAAGCAGGTAAAAAATAGGAGTGGGCTGATTGACACCAGGTGTGGCCAGGTGGCAATCAGCCGCAGCTGAGGTGAAACAGCGCTCGTGGAGAAAGACAGGAAACTAACAAAACAAGAGCGCTGACAGGAACTAAAAACAGGAAATACTAAACACACACAGAGGAAAAACTAAAACACAAACAAATTGTCAGTGGCAAGCCTGACAGGTTCAGGATCTTTCTGTGTGGAGTTTGCATGTTCTCCCCATGACTGCGTGGGTTCCCTCCGGGTACGCCGGCTTCCTCCCACCTCCAAAGACATGCACCTGGGGATAGGCTCCTCCCACCTCCAAAGACATGCACCTGAAGATAGGCCCCTCCCACCTCCAAAGACATGCACCTGGGGATAGGCCCCTCCCACCTCCAAAGACATGCACCTGAAGATAGGCCCCTCCCACCTCCAACGACATGCACTTGGGGATAGGCCCCTCCCACCTCCAAAGACATGCAACTAAGGATAGGCCCCTCCCACCTCCAAAGACATGCACCTGGGGATAGGCCCCTCCCACCTCCAAAGACATGCAACTAAGGATAGGCCTCTCCCACCTCCAAAGACATGCACCTGGGGAATGGCCCCTCCCACCTCCAAAGACATGCAACTAAGGATAGGCCCCTCCCACCTCCAAAGACATGCACCTGGGGATAGGCCCCTCCCACCTCCAAAGACATGCAACTAAGGATAGGCCCCTCCCACCTTCAAAGACATGCACCTAGGGATAGGCCCCTCCAACATCCAAAGACATGCACCTGGGGATAGGCCCCTCCCACCTCCAAAGACATGCAACTAAGGATAGGCCCCTCCCACCTCCAAAGACATGCAACTAAGGATAGGCCCCTCCCACCTCCAAAGACATGCAACTAAGGATAGGCCCCTCCCACCTTCAAAGACATGCACCTAGGGATAGGCCCCTCCAACATCCAAAGACATGCACCTGGGGATAGGCCCCTCCCACCTCCAAAGACATGCACCTGGGGATAGGCCCCTCCCACCTCCAAAGACATGCACCTGGGGATAGGCCCCTCCCACCTCCAAACACATGCACCTGGGGATAGGCCCCTCCCACCTCCAAAGACATGCAACTAAGGATAGGCCCCTCCCACCTCCAAAGACATGCACCTGGGGATAGGCCCCTCCCACCTCCAAAGACATGCAACTAAGGATAGGCCCCTCCCACCTCCAAAGACATGCACCTGGGGATAGGCCCCTCCAACATCCAAAGACATGCACCTGATGATAGGCCCCTCCCACCTCCAAAGACATGCACCTGGGGATAGGCCCCTCCCACCTCCAAAGACATGCACCTGGGGATAGGCCCCTCCAACATCCAAAGACATGCACCTGATGATAGGCCCCTCCCACCTCCAAAGACATGCACCTGGGGATAGGCCCCTCCCACCTCCAAAGACATGCACCTGGGGAAAGGTTGATTGGCAACACTAAATGGTCCCTAGTGTGTGAATGTTGTCTGTCTATCTGTGTTGGCCCTGTGATAAGATGGCGACTTGTCCAGGGTGTACCCCGCCTCCCGCCTGATTGTAGCTGAGATAGGCACCAGCGCCCCCCGCGATCCCAAAGGGAATAAGCAGTAGTAAATGGATGGACGGACAGAAACAAAACAAACAAGGAAGTGCAAAAACAGGAACCGAGTGTCCAAAAAACAAACAGCACATGGCCAAACAAAAACATGATCAACAAACATGCAGGAAGTGCAGACACTTTTCTTTTTTAATCGAGGTGGTGCTCTTCCTTTGCAAATTAGGACACGCAGTGAGGGGACCTCCACCCCTTGAATAAACGTGCATGAGGCAGAAAATGAAATATGTCTGGCACTAATGCGGACAAACACGGCCGATGATTAAAGTTGGACGGAGCACACGACTGTGCAAACACCGGCCAGGAAACACAAACAAGGCCTAAAGTCTTCATTTCCTGATCTGGGCTGCAAACTCCACCTCTTCTTCTCAGAGCTCACACATGTGGACAGCCGCCACAAATTGTCCCTTTTCTTCTCTTCCGGCACTCCCGTCTTTCTCCTGACGTTACCTTTTCAAATGTCAGCGACACAGCGGGCCGCCGTGTTGCGTGTGTGTGTGTGTGTGTGTGCGTGTGTGTGCGTGGGCAAGAAAGACACACTGAAGGAGACATGGCATCAAAAAGATTCCAGCGGCCTTTTAACGCTGAAAAGTCCTCGCTCTGCCTTCTCATGGGGGCCGCCTCTAATCAGGAGCAATGACATTGCCGCCGTGCCCTCTCCTTCAGGTGGGAATCCCAGATCTTTTCCCAGAGAGAAGCGCCCATGCAAACACACACAAACACACACACACGCACACACACACACACCTTTGAAGAAGAAGAGGAAGTGTTTGATAGAAAAATGGCTTCTTCGGAGTTGCAGAATGAAAAGACGGCGTCGCAAGAGACGAGGGCAACTTTGGAGATGACGGACAATGACTTCTCCCCCTCGCACACGACGCGGCGACAAAACACACAATCCTGCATCTTGCAGACTTCAATAAACATAGGGCTGGGCGATACCGTGTTTCCTTGAATTGCCGGCGGGGCGCTAATTAATTTTAAAACCTCTTCTCAGTCCGGCGCTTACCAAAGGCATGTGGTAAATTTAGGCCTGCGCTTCAAAATTTGAGTGTGATGTAAGGATACCATCATGAAAAGCACATTTAATAAAAAAACAACGTTATTATAAATGAAGTCCATGCGCAGCTCCTTCTGATCAAAAGAATCGATAACTTGTTTATAGAAGTCTTCCTTATCTTTCTTCAGTCTCAAAAGTCTCTTTCTCGATGGAAATCTTCCTTTATTACCTCCTGCTTCGATTGAAAGTCCAGTTTAGAAAACGGTTTTATTTTAGATATGTAATCCTCCATGTTAAAAGTGCAAGCGAGAGGAAATAATAAACGATCGGTGCTTGTTGTCACTTCTTCTGCAGCCGAGTAGTCGCAAGAAGGATCACTAGCGCCCTCTACCACCAGGAGGCGGGAGTCATTTAATGACTCATATTTGACACACGCAGCTACGGTATATTAATAAAACATAGCTGCTTACTGTTCTTTTTAGCATATTCAATAGCTTGGACCTTAAATCCTACTGAATAGCTCATAATCTTCTTCCCTTTATGCGATTTCAAATGATTGAAATCAGCCTCCTCCAATTTGAAAATGATGACAGGTGAAGTGTCACTCGTGACGTGACGAGTTTGACCCGGTGGAAATTCTAGGCATATGGTAATAAAAATTATATTTTGCGAAACGAGTTTGACCCTGCAGTAATTCTAGGCAGGCGCATACTAAATACCCGGCGGCAATTCAAGGAAATACGGTATTTGGTGATATTGGAGTATACCTTCTCACGCAGTTGCTTTTAGCTGCTGGCATTACACTACAGAGAGCCATGTTGTTTTTAGAGACCCACTAAAAACCCTAGTCAAGGATTCTCTATATGCCAAGAGAGCCATGTTGTTTTTAGAGACCCACTAAAAACCCTAGTCAAAGATCCTCTATATGCCAAGGGAGCCATGTTGTTTTTAGGGACCCACTAAAAACCCTAGTCAAAGATCCTCCAAATGCCAAGAGAGCCATGTTGTTTTTAGGGACCCACTAAAAACCCTAGTCAAAGATCCTCTATATGCCAAGAGAGCCATGTTGTTTTTAGGGACCCACTAAAAACCCTAGTCAAAGATCCTCTATATGCCAAGAGACCCATGTTATTTTTAGGGACCCACTAAAAACCCTAGTCAAGATCCTCTATATGCCAAGAGAGCCATGTTGTTTTTAGGGACCCACTAAAAACCCTAGTCAAAGATCCTCTATATGCCAAGAGAGCCATGTTGTTTTTAGAGACCCACTAAAAACCCTAGTCAAAGATTCTCTATATGCCAAGAGAGCCATGTTGTTTTTAGGGACCCACTAAAAACCTTAGTCAAAGATCCTCTATATGCCAAGAGAGCCATGTTGTTTTTAGGGACCCACTAAAAACCCTAGCCAAAGATCCTCTATATGCCAAGAGAGCCATGTTGTTTTTAGGGACCCACTAAAAACCCTAGTCAAAGATCCTCTATATGCCAAGAGACCCATGTTGTTTTTAGTGACCCACTAAAAACCCTAGTCAAAGATCCTCTATATGCCAAGAGAGCCATGTTGTTTTTAGGGACCCACTAAAACCCCTAGTCAAAGATCCTCTATATGCCAAGAGAGCCATGTTGTTTGTTAGAGACCCACTAAAACCCCTAGTCAAAAGATCCTCTATATGCAAGAGATGCGTTTTGTTTTTAGGAACCACAAAAAACCCTAGTCAAAGATCCTCTACAGGCCAAGAGAGCCATGTTGTTTTTATGGACTTACTAAAAACCCTAGTCAAAGATGTCCTCTACAGGCCAAAAGAGCCATGTTGTTTTTAGGAAGCCACTAAAAACCCTAGTCAGAAGATCCTGCTACAGGCCAAAAGAGCCTTGTTGTTTTTAGGGGACACACTAAAACCCTAGTCAAAGATCCTCTATATGCCAAGAGACCCATGTTGTTTTTAGGGACCCACTAAAAACCCTAGTCAAAGATCCTCTATATGCCAAGAGAGCCATGTTGTTTTTAGGGACCCACTAAAAACCCTAGTCAAAGATCCTCTATATGCCAAGAGAGCCATGTTGTTTTTAGAGACCCACCAAAAACCCTAGTCAAAGATCCTCTATATGCCAAGAGATGCGTGTTGTTTTTAGGAACCCACAAAAAACCCCTAGTCAAAGATCCTCTACAGGCCAAGAGAGCCATGTTGTTTTTATGGACTTACTAAAAACCCTAGTCAAAGATCCTCTACAGGCCAAGAGAGCCATCTTGTTTTTAAAGACCTACTGCAAACCTAGTCAAAGATCCTCTATATGCCAAGAGAGCCATGATGTTTTTAGGGACCCACTAAAAACCCTAGTTAAAGATCTCCAAATGCCAAGAGAGCCATGTTGTTTTTAGAGACCCACTAAAAACCCTAGTCAAAGATCCTCTATAAGCCAAAAGAGCCATGTTGTTTTTAGGGACCCACTAAATACCCTAGTCAAAGATCCTCTATATGCCAAGAGAGCCATGTAGTTTTTAGGGACCCACTAAAAACCCTAGTCAAAGATTCTCTATATGCCAAGAGAGCCGTGTTGTTTTTAGGGACCCACTAAAAACCCTAGTCAAAGATCCTCTATATGCCAAGAGAGCCATGTTGTTTTTAAAGACCTACCGCAAACCCTAGTCAAAGATCCTCTATATGCCATGAGAAACATGTCGTTTTTAGGGACTTACTAAAAACCCTAGTCAAAGATCCACTATATGCCAAGAGAGCCGTGTTGTTTTTAGTGACTTACTAAAAACCCTAGTCAAAGATCCTCTATATGCCAAGAGAGCCATGTTGTTTTAAGGGACCCACTAAAAGCCCTAGTCAAAGATCCTCTATATGCCAATAGAGCCATGTTGTTTTTAGGGACCCACTAAAAACCCTAGTCAAAGATCCACTATATGTCATGAGAGCCGTGTTGTTTTTAGGGACCCACTAAAAACCCTAGTCAAAGATCCTCTATATGCCAAGAGACCCACGTTGTTTTTAGTGACCCACTAAAAACCCTAGTCAAAGATCCTCTATATGCCAAGAGAGCCATGTTGTTTTTAGGGACCCACTAAAACCCCTAGTCAAAGATCCTCTATATGCCAAGAGAGCCATGTTGTTTTTAGAGACCCACTAAAAACCCTAGTCAAAGATCCTCTATATGCCAAGAGATGCGTTTTGTTTTTAGGAACCCACAAAAAACCCTAGTCAAAGATCCTCTACAGGCCAAGAGAGCCATGTTGTTTTTATGGACTTACTAAAAACCCTAGTCAAAGATCCTCTACAGGCCAAAAGAGCCATGTTGTTTTTAGGAAGCCACTAAAAACCCTAGTCAAAGATCCTCTACAGGCCAAAAGAGCCTTGTTATTTTTAGGGACCCACTAAAAACCCTAGTCAAAGATCCTCTATATGCCAAGAGACCCATGTTGTTTTTAGGGACCCACTAAAAACCCTAGTCAAAGATCCTCTATATGCCAAGAGAGCCATGTTGTTTTTAGGGACCCACTAAAAACCCTAGTCAAAGATCCTCTATATGCCAAGAGAGCCATGTTGTTTTTAGAGACCCACCAAAAACCCTAGTTAAAGATCCTCCAAATGCCAAGAGAGCCATGTTGTTTTTAGAGACCCACTAAAAACCCTAGTCAAAGATCCTCTATAAGCCAAAAGAGCCATGTTGTTTTTAGGGACCCACTAAATACCCTAGTCAAAGATCCTCTATATGCCAAGAGAGCCATGTAGTTTTTAGGGACCCACTAAAAACCCTAGTTAAAGATCCTCCAAATGCCAAGAGAGCCATGTTGTTTTTAGAGACCCACTAAAAACCCTAGTCAAAGATCCTCTATAAGCCAAAAGAGCCATGTTGTTTTTAGGGACCCACTAAATACCCTAGTCAAAGATCCTCTATATGCCAAGAGAGCCATGTAGTTTTTAGGGACCCACTAAAAACCCTAGTCAAAGATCTCTATATGCCAAGAGAGCCGTGTTGTTTTTAGGGACCCACTAAAAACCCCTAGTCAAAGATCCTCTATATGCCAAGAGAGCCATGTTGTTTTTAAAGACCTACCGCAAACCCTAGTCAAAGATCCTCTATATGCCATGAGAAACATGTCGTTTTTAGGGACTTACTAAAAACCCTAGTCAAAGATCCACTATATGCCAAGAGAGCCGTGTTGTTTTTAGTGACTTACTAAAAACCCTAGTCAAAGATCCTCTATATGCCCAAGAGAGCCATGTTGTTTTTAGGGACCCACTAAAAGCCCTAGTCAAAGATCCTCTATATGCCAATAGAGCCATGTTGTTTTAGGGACCCACTAAAAACCCTAGTCAAAGATCCACTATATGTCATGAGAGCCGTGTTGTTTTTAGGGACCCACTAAAAACCGTAGTCAAAGATCCTCCATATGCCAAGAGAACCGTGTTGTTTTTAGGGACCCACTAAAACCCCTAGTCAAAGATCCTCTATATGCCAAGAGAGCCATGTTGTTTTTTATGGACTTACTAAAAACCCAAGTCAAAGATCCTCTATATGCCAAGAGAGCCATGTTGTTTTTAGAGACCCACTAAAAACCTAGTCAAAGATCCTCTATATGCCAAGAGAGCCATGTTGTTTTTAGAGACCCACTAAATACCCTAGTCAAAGATCCTCTATAAGCCAAAAGAGCCATGTTGTTTTTAGGGACCCACTAAATACCTAGTCAAAGATCCTCTATATGCCAAGAGAGCCATGTAGTTTTTAGGGACCCACTAAAAACCCTAGTCAAAGATTCTCTATATGCCAAGAGAGCCATGTTGTTTTTAGGGACCCACTAAAAACCCTAGTCAAAGATCCTCTATATGCCAAGAGAGCCATGTTGTTTTTAAAGACCTACCGCAAACCCTAGTCAAAGATCCTCTATATGCCATGAGAAACATGTCGTTTTTAGGGACTTACTAAAAACCCTAGTCAAAGATCCACTATATGCCAAGAGAGCTATGTTGTTTTTAGGGACTTACTAAAAACCCTAGTCAAAGATCCTCTATATGCCATGAGAGCCATGTTGTTTTTAGGGACCCACTAAAAACCCTAGTCAAAGATCCTCTATATGCCAAGATAGTGCTGGTGTTTCCAAGGAGCTGCTAGTCAAAGATCCTCTATATGCCAAGATAGTGCTGGTGTTTGAGTCAAAGATCCTCTCCGTGACAGAAGAGTGTCGGTGGTCACCTGCTGCAGGCATGATGCCGGCGTGCATCAGAGCGCCGTGGGCCATCATGTGGTGCGTGCCGCCCTCGCTCACAGTCTGCAGCCTCTTGGGCGGTCGTCCGGGTCTGGAACTGCGGAAGAGAAGATTGCTTATTAGCCACTCCGCTCTCTCGGAGTCCCGCTGAGAAGCAGCGACTGGCCTTTAAGTCGAGAAAGTCAAGGAAGAAAGAGGCGGCAAGCAAGAAGGCTGCAGCACAACAACAAATCTGCCCTCCCACCTCCGCAGTACAAAGACTTCCCTCTGGCATCAATAAAGCGCCTCATTACACTTCATCTTACTCCTCCGTGTGTTTGCTTAGTAAATGTGAGCGGAGCCACCTCCCCCCCCACCTCACTCGCTGCTCTTCTTTTCATATCTCTTCACCAAAATGGTTGCATATTGTAAATATTCCAACACAGTGTAACTGTTCGAACTGCGTGTAATGTTACATCCGCCAAATATTAAACATGTTAAAATAAACCTCGGGTTTGTTTTTAATGAATACGAGCTATCGCAAGGAATTTAGGGATTTTACCATTTACGGTCCGTAAAATCATCAAAAAGTTCAGAGAATCTGGAGAAGTCACGGCACGTAAGTGATGATATCACGACTTTTGATCCCTCGGGCGGGTACTGCATCAAAAACCGACATCAGTGTAAAGGATATCACCACATAGGCTCAGGAACACTTCATAAAACCACTGTCAGTAACTACGGTTGGTCGCTATGTCTGTAAGTGCAAGTTAAAGCTCTACTATGCAAAGCCAAACCCATTTATCAACAACATCCTGAAACGCCGCCGGCTTGGCTGGGCCCGAGCTCATCTAAGATGGACTGATGCAAAGTGAAAAGTAGTTCTGTGGTCTGACGAGTGCACATTTCAAATTATATTTGGAAACAGAGGACGTGGTGTCCTCCGGAACAAAGAGGAAAATAACCCCTTCGGATTGTTATAGGCGCAAAGTTCAAAAGCCAGCATCTGTGATGGTATGGGGGTGCATTAGTGCCCAAGGCATGGATCTGTGAAGGCACATTAATGCTGAAAGGTACATACAGGTTTTGGAGCAACATATGTTGTCATCCAAGCAACATTATCATGGACGCCCCTGCTTATTTCAGCAAGACTTCGTAAAAAAAGATGTGCGGTACTTTCTTGGCCCGCCTGCAATCCAGACCTGTCTCCCATGGAAAATGTGTGGCGCATTATGAAGCGTAAAATACGACAGCGGAGACCCCGGACTGTTTGAACGACTGAAGCTCTACATAAGTGACGTGAATTATATTTATATAGCGCTTTTTCTCTAGTGACTCAAAGCGCTTTACATAGTGAAACCCAATATCTAAGTTACATTTAAACCAGCGTGGGTAGGCACTGGGAGCAGGTGGGTAAAGTGTCTTGCCCACGGACACAACGGCAGCGACTAGGATGGCGGAAGTGGGAATCGAACTGGCAACCCTCAAATTGCTGGCACGGGCCGCTCTACCATAACGCCTCGGTTGGTATAGCTCGGCATATAAAACAAGAATGGGATAGAATATCCACTTTCAAAGCTTCAACAATTACTTTCCTCAAACGTTTATTGAGTGTTGTTAAAAGAAAAGGTGATGTAACACAGTGGTGAACATGCCCTTTCCCAACTACTTTGCCACGTGTCGCAGCCATGAAATTCTAAGTAATTTTTATTATTAAGTTTATGAGTTTGAACATGAAATATGTTGTATTTGTAGCATATTCAACTGAATATGGGTTGAAAATGATTTGTAAATCATTGTATTCTGTTTATATTTACATCTAACACAATTTCCCAACTCATATGGAAAGGGAGGTTTGTACTCCATTGCATACCAAAGTGTGGCGTGAGTGCGCCTTATGTGTGTTGCTGTAGTGGGGAGATGGGAGATGTGGAGATGTGGAGATGGAAGATGGGGAGATGTGGAGATGTGGAGATGGAAGATGGGAGATGTGGAGATGTGGAGATGTGGAGATGTGGAGATGTGGAGATGGGGAGATGGGAGATGGAAGATGGGAGATGGGGAGATGATGGAGATGTGGAGATGGAATATGTGGAGATGGAAGATGGGGAGATGTGGAGATGTGGAGATGGAAGATGGGGAGATGTGGAGATGGGAGATGTGGAGATGGAAGATGGGAGATGTGGAGATGGAAGATGGGAGATGTGGAGATGGGGAGATGTGGAGATGGAAGATGGGAGATGTGGAGATGTGGAGATGTGAAGATGGGAGAGATGTGGAGATGGAAGATGGGGAGATGTGGAGATGGAAGATGGGGAGATGTGGAGATGGAAGAAGGGAGATGTGGAGATGGGGAGATGTGGAGATGGAAGATGGGATGTGAGATGTGGAGATGGAAGATGGGGAGATGTGGAGATGGAAGATGGGGAGATGTGGAGAGGAATATGGGAGATGTGGAGATGGAAGATGGGAGATGTGGAGATGGAAGATGGGGAGATGTGGAGATGGAAGATGGGGAGATGTGGAGATGGAAGATGGGGAGATGTGGAGATGTGGAGATGGAAGATGGGAGATGTGGAGATGGAAGATGGGAAGATGTGGAGATGGAAGATGGGGAGATGTGGAGATGGAAGATGGGGAGATGTGGAGATGGAAGATGGGGAGATGTGAGATGGAAGATGGGAGATGTGGAGATGGAAGATGGGGAGATGTGGAGATGGAAGATGGGGAGATGTGGAGATGGAAGATGGGGAGATGTGGAGATGGAAGATGGGAGATGTGGAGATGTGGAGATGAAGATGGGAGATGTGGAGATGGAAGATGGGGAGATGTGGAGATGGAAGATGGGGAGATGTGGAGATGGAAGATGGGGAGATGTGGAGATGAAGATGGGGAGATGTGAGATGGAAGATGGAGTGTGGAGATGTGGAGATGGAATATGCGAGATGTGGATGGAAGATGGGAAGATGGGAGATGTGGAGATGGAAGATGTGGGAGATGTGGAGATGGAGATGGGGAGATGTGGAGATGGAAGATGGGGAGATGTGGAGATGTGAAGATGGGGAGATGTCGAGATGGAAGATGGGGAGATGTGGAGATGGAAGATGGGGAGATGTGGAGATGGAAGATGGGGAGATGTGGGGATGGAAGATGGGGAGATGTGGAGTATGGGGAGATGGAAGATGGGGAGATGTGGAGATGGAAGATGGGGAGATGTGGAGATGGAAGATGGGCTGATGTGGAGATGGAAGATGGGGAGATGTGGAGATGAAGATGGGGAGATGTGGAGATGGAAAGATGGGGAGATGTGGAGATGGAAGATGGGGGAGATGTGGAGATGGAAGATGGGGAGATGTGGAGATGTGGAGATGGGGAGATGTGGAGATGGGGAGATGGAAGATGGAAGATGGAAGATGGGGAGATGTGGAGATGGAAGATGGGGAGATGTGGAGATGGAAGATGGGGAGATGTGGAGATGTGGAGATGGGGAGATGGGGAGATGTGGAGATGGAAGATGGAAGATGGGAGATGTGGAGATGGAAGATGGGGAGATGTGAGATGGAAGATGGGGAGATGTGGAGATGGAAGATGGGGAGATGTGGAGATGTGGAGATGGAAGATGGGGAGATGTGAGAGATGGAAGATGGGGAGATGTGGAGATGTGGAGATGGAAGATGGAAGATGGAAGATGGGAGATGTGGAGATGGAAGATGGGGAGATGTGGAGATGGAAGATCAGGGGAGATGTGGAGATGGAAGATGGAAGATGGGGAGATGTGGAGATGGAAGATGGGGAGATGTGGAGATGGAAGATGGGGAGATGTGGAGATGGAAGATGGGGAGATGTGGAGATGTGGAGATGGAAGATGGGGAGATGTGGAGATGGAAGATGGGGAGATGTGGAGATGTAAGATGGCTGATGTGGAGATGGAAGATGGGGAGATGTGGAGATGGAAGATGGGGAGATGTGGTGATGGAAGATGGGGAGATGTGGAGATGGAAGATGGGGAGATGGGGAGATGTGGAGATGGGGAGATGTGGAGATGGAAGATGGGGAGATGTGGAGATGGAAGATGGAAGATGGAAGATGGGGAGATGTGGAGATGGAGATGGGGAGATGTGGAGATGGAAGATGGGAGATGTGGGAGATGTGGAGATGGGGAGATGGGAGATGTGGAGATGGAAGATGGAAGATGGGGAGATGTGGAGATGTGGAGATGGAAGATGGGGAATGTGGAGATGGAAGATGGGAGATGTGGAGATGTGGAGATGGAAGATGGAAGATGGAGATGGGAGATGTGGAGATGGAAGATGGGGAGATGTGGAGATGGAAGATGGGGAGATGTGGAGATGTGGAGATGGAGGAGATGGAGATGTGGAGATGGAAGAATGGGAGATGTGGAGATGAGATGGGGAGATGTGAGATGTAAGATGGGAGATGTGGAGATGGAAGATGGGGAGATGTGGAGATGGGGAGATGGAAGATGGAAGATGGAAGATGGGAGATGTGAGATGGAAGATGGGGAGATGTGGAGATGGAAGATGGGGAGATGTGGAGATGTGGAGATGGGGAGATGGGAGATGTGGAGATGGAAGATGGGGAGATGTGGAGATGTGGAGATGGAAGATGGGGACGATGTGGAGATGGAAGATGGGGAGATGTGGAGAGATGGGGAGATGGAAGATGGGAGATGTGGAGATGTAAGATGGGAGATGTGGAGATGGGGAGATGGGGAGATGTGGAGATCTGGAGATGGAAGATGGGGAGATGTGGAGATGGAAGACAGGGAGAAGCTGTCAGACATCACCTGGCCTCTGACTAAATGCTGCCAATGTCCTGCCAATGAGGAATAAGACACGGGCCACATCAAGCATCTCCTCTCCCAACTAACTAACAAACACACTTCACAACATCCGCCTGTGCCCGCCAGAGGGGACACGAGGAGGCGTGGCGCGGCCAAAGAAAGTGTGAAGAAGAGGTGGAGGAGATTAAACTCAAAAAAAAGAGAAACGAAAAAAAAAAAAGTGGGCGAAAGATGAGCAGCAGCAGCCGCTTTCTAGCGCGGGGGTGTCTTTCAGCAGATTTTAATTAGAATCTAATCCAGCCGTCATTAAGGCACCATAAACGAAGCTGTCAGTCAGGAGATTAATGGCGCCTCATTTGCATATTGCATATAATTCATCAATTACCCGGCAGAAAGGACCAATCCCCTGTTGACACACCCACTGGCGGAGAGAGATTATGTAGCCGCTAACTGGGAGGAAAAACAGGTAGCATCCACGCACGTGTGTGTGTGTGTGTGTGTGAGTGTGTGTGAAGTGTTCAAAGGTTAATTTGATGAGCCGATGAGCTCCACAGTTCCTGCCCTCGGTTTTAATGAGTTGTTATTATTGTCTCTTATTATGGGCCCGGACCGACTGGGATGTGACAGCTGACATCACACACACACACACACACACACACACACACACACACACACACACACACACACAACACACACACACACACACACACACACACACACACACACACACACACATTTAGGTTTCCACATAGGAATGTGCAATAGGTACAGTATCCATCCATCCATCCATCCATACAGCTGACATCACACACACACACACACACACACACACACACACACACACACACACACACACACACACACACACACACACACACACACATTTAGGTTTCCACATAGGAATGTGCAATAGGTACAGTATCCATCCATCCATCCATCCATCTTCTTCCGCTTATCCGAGGTCGGGTCGCGGGGGCAACAGCCTAAGCAGGGAAGCCCAGACTTCCTCTCCCCAGCCACTTCGTCTAGCTCTTCCCGGGGGATCCCGAGGCGTTCCCAGGCCAGCCGGGAGACATAGTCTTCCCAACGTGTCCTGGGTCTTCCCCGTGGCCTCCTACCGTACTAGGTACAGTATGTGTTGGCAAATGTGTGTATTTAAGTTATTTTGGGGGACAAAGTCATAGAATCTGTTGTGTTTGTCCTCTGTCACTTTTTCCCAGAGTCATGCAAACATAAAACTAAGTCACAACTGTTAAAGGCCTACTGAAATGAGATGTTCTTATTCAAACGGGGATAGCAGGTCCGTTCTATGTGTCATACTTCATCATTTCGCCATATTTTTCCTGAAAGGATTTAGAAGAGTAAACTTTGCAACTTTAGGTCGCTAATAAAAAACCTTGCCTGCACCGGAAGTATCAGGCAAGGTTTACAAA
Source organism: Nerophis ophidion (assembly GCF_033978795.1). Taxonomy (NCBI): domain Eukaryota; kingdom Metazoa; phylum Chordata; class Actinopteri; order Syngnathiformes; family Syngnathidae; genus Nerophis; species Nerophis ophidion. The sequence goes on along the minus strand of NC_084619.1, from coordinate 70,510,310 downwards.
ATAAAAAAAAGGCGATTGAAGATGTTATTAGACACATTGACTATGATAATTCTGGAAAATCCCTTATCTTCCCATTGTGTTAGTGTTTTAGTGAGATAAATAGTACCTAGGGGTGTGGCCACGTGTACGTGTGTTGACCCGGTGTCTCTGAGACAAGTCACGCTGCTGGAAGCTCCGCTCATGTCTCCGGTAAGAGCCGACTTATTACCACAATTTTCCACCGAAGAACTGCTGGTTGACATTTGGTCGGGATCCATGTTCGCTTGACCGCTCTGATCCATAGTAAAGCTTCGCCTTCAGGATTTTTAAACAAGGAAACTGTGTTTGTGTGGCTAAAAGCTTCCACCTTCATCTTTCTACTTTGACTTCTCAATATTAATTGAACAAATTGCAAAACATTCAGCAACACAGATGTCCAGAATACTGTGGAATTATGCGATTAAAAACAGACTACTTATTGCTTGGATCAGGCTGAGAAAAAAATGTCCGCTACAACCTGAGGCGTCAAACGCACGAGTCATCATACCGCGACGTTTTCAACATGACACTTGGCGGGAAATTTAAAATTGCAATTTAGTAAACTAAAAAGGCCGTATTGGCATGTGTTGCAATGTTAATATTTCATCATTGATATATAAACTATCAGACTGCGTGGTCGCTAGTAGTGGCTTTCAGAAGGCCTTTAAACTAAAGTAAAAATAAAGTAAAACTACTCTCGCAAGAGAACGTGAAAGAGTTTGCAAAGTGGTGTTTTAGCTACATTTGTACATGATTTACTGGCATATGCAAGAACACAACGGGGTTAACCACATTTCAACCTAATGACAAAATAAAGTAAAACTACTCTCGAGAAGGAACATGGTGATGTTTATGGAGTTACTTACGGGGGTCTAGAATTTCCACCGGGTCAAACTCGTCACGTCACGACTCAAATTGGAGGAGGCTGATTTCAATCATTTGAAATCGCATAAAGGGAAGAAGATTAAGAGCTATTCAGTAGTATCTAAGGTCCAAGCGATTGAATATGCTAAAAAGAACAGTAAGCAGCTATGTTTCATTAATATACCGTAGCTGCGTGTGTCAAATATGAGTCATTAAATGACTCCCGCCTCCTGGTGGTAGAGGGCGCTAGTGATCCTTCTTGCGACTACTCGGCTGCAGAAGAAGTGACAACAAGCAGCGATCGTTTATTTTTTTCCTCTCGCTTGCACTTTTAACATGGAGGATTACATATCTAAAATAAAACCGTTTTCTAAACTGGACTTTCAATCGAAGCAGGAGGTAATAAAGGAAGATCTCCATCGAGACAGAGAGACTTTTAAAAGTGAAGAAAGATATGGAAGACTTCTATAAACAAGTTATTGATCAGAAGGAGCTGCGCATGGACTTCATTTATAAGTAAAGGTAAGACCATAATAACGTTATTTTTAATTAAATGTGCTTTTCATGATGGTATCCTTACATCACACTCGAATTTATAAGCGCGGGCCTAAATTTACCGCATGCCTTCGGTAAACGCCGGCGTGAGAAGAGGTTTTAAATTAATTAGCGCCCCGGCGGCAATTCAAGGAAATACGGTAAAATAATGTTAAATGAAGGTGTTTGCAAAGTGATAAAGTTAACTATTGGTGTTTTAAGTACAGTTCAACATCACTAACTGTCGGTCAGGAATAAACAGAAGTTCATCAGTGTTGAATCCAAGCACGAGAGTGTTTACAGGTCAACTTGTGGCATTTTAAGTCAAATCCTAACAAGTGTCTTACTGGTGGAAATATAAGAAAACACTGAGAAAAGTGAAGTGTTGATAGGTTGTAGGAGCACAATAAATCTATCTGGTTATCATCACACGTCTCCACGGCAACACAAAGTGCATGTAGTGCTGCACAAAAGCAGGATGCACATTTTTAGTGGTCCGTTTGAAGGTAACACGCCTCCAACTGATAAGACCACTTCAAATGGGGGGGGGGGGGAAATAAGTTTTTATTGCAGCCGCTTCCTCTTCCCTCACAAATGTTTACTTGCACACGCTAATTAATGTCCTGATGGCTGCCTGCACCTTGTTTGCTGCACTCACATCCACACAGGACAAACCTCTTTTTGGCTTTACTCTTTAACTGTGTGTTGATACATCAAAGTGACCCGCACGGGGAGGTCTTATGTGTGTATGTGTGTGTGTGTGTGTGTGTGTGTGTGTGTGTGTGTGTGTGTGAGCCAGGTTGAAGAGCGCTGGGTTCCCTGAGGTAGGATTAATGAAAAAGCCTTTCATGGAAAAGTCATCAAGCTGAGGGGATGGAATGAGAGAGAGGAGGGGGGAAGAGAAAACAGTGCATTTTCTGTGTGTGTGTGTGTGTGTGTGTGTAAGGTGTGCACAGAGGAGGGGGTGTATGCCTTATGACCTCTTTGTCTCAAACTTTAATTAAAATCTCACCCAGACGTCCTCCCTCATGCCAGCACTGGCCACACACACACACACACACACACATTAAAATGGCATAATAGTACATTGAAGTCTAACCTTCATACTTCCTATGTGTGTGTGTGTGTGTGTGTGTGTGTGTGTGTGTGTGTGTGTGTGTGTGTGTGTGTGTGCAGAGTAGCCAGAAATTGTACTCAAGTAAGAGTACTGTTACTTTAAATGGGTTGTACTTGTATAGCGCTTTTCTACCTTCAAGGTACTCAAAGCGCTTTGACACTACTTCCACATTCACCCATTCACACACACATTCACACACTGATGGAGGGAGCTGCCATGCAAGGCGCCAACCAGCACCCATCAGGAGCAAGGGTGAAGTGTCTTGCTCAGGACACAACGGACGTGACGAGGTTGGTACTAGGTGGGATTTGAACCAGGGACCCTCGGGTTGCGCACGGCCACTCTACCACTGCGCCACGCCGTCCCCTTTAGAGATGTATTACTCAAGTAAAAGTAAGGAGTAGTCACCCAAATATTTACTTGAGTAAAAGTAAAAAGTATGTGGTGAAACAACTACTCAAGTACTGAGTAACTGATGAGTAACCTGTTTGTTTAATGATGATGGCAACAAGTAATGCACAAAAAACATAAAAATAGCAATGAAGACATTCAGAGCCAGGGATATCTCTTAAGCAACTAAAACAATAATATATATTAAATAATATAGTATTGAAAAAAATGTGAAAATTAATTTTACCTTTGCAATCTCATTATACTATTAGCTAAGTTTTATATTCATAAATGTAAGTTTCTGAATACCCGACCTGTTTTTTGTGCCCTTAAAACAGATATAGAACTCTACATCAAAACACTCTACCCCTAACAAGCAAAAAGCTGTGACAACGATGATGTTCCAAATTTAAGTTATTTACTGAGACTGAGTGAGCCTATGGCTTTGCACTTTGTTTACTTTATATATATATATATATATATATTTTTTTTGCATTCTATTTTAGTTACATTGAATTTACAACCCCCCTGGCGTTGTTTTGTACGTTTTTTTATACTGTTTTGTACTTAATTTGATTATTATTTTCAACTGTTGGTAAATGTTAAAATGTATAAATAAAGGTGTAATAAAAAAATAAAAAAGTGTGCAGTTAATCATGTGACCCCCTGGCTCTGTTTGATTGGTGAAACGGAGTCAAACGTCAGCAGTGACTGCATTTGATTGGTGAAACGGAGTCAAACGTCAGCAGTGACTGCATTTGATCGGTGAAACGGAGTCAAACGTCACCAGTGACTGCATTTCATTGGTGAAACGGAGTCAAACGTCAGCAGTGACTGCATTTGATTGGTGAAACGGAGTCAAACGTCAGCAGTGACTGCATTTGATTGGTGAAACGGAGTCAAACATCACCAGTGACTGCATTTGATCGGTGAAACGGAGTCAAACGTCACCAGTGACTGCATTTGATTGGTGAAACGGAGTCAAACGTCAGCAGTGACTGCATTTGATCGGTGAAACGGAGTCAAACGTCACCAGTGACTGCATTTCATTGGTGAAACGGAGTCAAACGTCACCAGTGACTGCATTTGATTGGTGAAACGGAGTCAAACGTCAGCAGTGACTGCATTTGATTGGTGAAACGGAGTCAAACGTCAGCAGTGACTGCATTTGATTGGTGAAACGGAGTCAAACGTCAGCAGTGACTGCATTTGATCGGTGAAACGGAGTCAAACGTCACCAGTGACTGCATTTCATTGGTGAAACGGAGTCAAACGTCAGCAGTGACTGCATTTGATTGGTGAAACGGAGTCAAACGTCAGCAGTGACTGCATTTGATTGGTGAAACGGAGTCAAACGTCAGCAGTGACTGCATTTGATTGGCGAAACGGAGTCAAACGTCAGCAGTGACTGCATTTGATTGGTGAAACGGAGTCAAACGTCACCGGTGACTGCATTTGATCGGTGAAACGGAGTCAAACGTCACCAGTGACTGCATTTGATTGGTGAAACGCAGCCATGTGATAGATCCTACTTTAAAAGGTCTGTCTGACAAAACAAAACAAACAAAGCGTGCATTAACAGATCGATAAAAATCAGTAGCGAGTAGCAAGCTGAATGTAGATAAATGGAGCGAAGTAAAAGTAGTGTTTCTTCTCTATCAATATACTCAAGTAAAAGTAAAAGTATGTTGCATTAAAACTACTCTTAGAAGTACAATTTATCCCAAAAGTTACTCAAGTAGATGTCACGGAGTAAATGTAGCGCGTTACTACCCACCTCTGTGTGTGTGTGTGTGTGTGTGTGTGTGCGCAACTTGAAACGGCAAATGTTGCAGCTGTGACTTTGCGCAGGTGGAAGAGAAAGAAAAGCTAACAGAAGATGACAGATCAGTCCACAGTCAGGAGTGAGGAGAAAGGTAATGAAAAGAGAGGAAGTGTTGGAGTCAAAACAAGTGGAACGCTACAGGCGCTGATAGGGAGCAGCTGTGTGTGCGTGTATGTGTGTGTGTGTGTGTGTGTGTGTGTGTGTGCGTGTGTGTGTGTGTGTTCAGTAGTGGCCAACATGTATTTACTCAACTGCAGAGAGGACCATGAGCTACTGCAATAATCCCACAAAAAGGTACTAATAGTAATAGTGGTGTGGCAAAGATATGGTGCACACTTGTGTGTTTCATGGCAGAGGGCAAAGGTTTGATTCCCGGCTAAGGTGAGGAGGGGCTTTCGCTGGAGGTAAAAGAATACTTGGGTAAGGTAGAACACCACAGAGAATAATACTTATTACTTCCATCCATCCATCCATCTTCTTCCGCTTATCCGAGGTCGGGTCGCGGGGGCAGCAGCCTAAGCAGGGAAGCCCAGACTTCCCTCTCCCCAGCCACTTCGTCTAGCTCTTCCCGGGGGATCCCGAGGCGTTCCCAGGCCAGCCGGGAGACATAGTCTTCCCAACGTGTCCTGGGTCTTCCCCGTGGCCTTACTTTGAGTTCCTCCCGGATGGCAGAGCTTCTCACCCTATCTCTAAGGGAGAGACCCAAACTCATTTGGGCCGCTTGTACCCGTGATCTTATCCTTTTGGTCATGACCCAAAGCTCATGACCATAGGTGAGGATGGGAACGTAGATCGACCGGTAAATTGAGAGCTTTGCCTTCCGGCTCAGCTCCTTCTTCACCACAACGGATCGGTACAACGTCCGCATTACTGAAGACGCCGCACCGATCCGCCTGTCCATCTCACGATCCACTCTTCCCTCACTCGTGAACAAGACTCCTAGGTACTTGAACTCCTCCACTTGGGGCAGGGTCTCCTCCCCAACCCGGAGATGGCACTCCACCCTTTTCCGGGAGAGAACCATGGACTCGGACTTGGAGGTGCTGATTCTCATTCCGGCTGCGAACCGATACTTATTACTTATGTAGGAAAATATTTAGGTAGAAGATTACGTAGGAAGAAGAATACTAGGGTAGAAGAATCGGTAGGTAAAAATATACCTGGGGAGACAAATACTTATGTTGAATAATATGTAGGTAGAAGAATCCATGGGTAAAAGAATACTTATGTAGAATAATACTTAGGTAAATTAGTACTTAAGTGAAATAACACGCAGAAGAAAGTTTGGGTAGAATAATACTTCAGTAGAAGAATGAGTATGTCGAAGAATACTTAAGTAGACAAATGTGTATGTCGAAGAATACTTGGACATAAGTTTGATTAATTACCTATAGTGTCTCACCAGCACTGGCTTCCTGTGCACTTAAGATGTGACTTTAAGGTTTTACTACTTACGTATAAAATACTACACGGTCTAGCTCCATCCTATCTTGCCGATTGTATTGTACCATATGTCCCGGCAAGAAATCTGCGTTCAAAGGACTCCGGCTTATTAGTGATTCCCAAAGCCCAAAAAAAGTCTGCGGGCTATAGAGCGTTTTCATTTCGGGCTCCAGTTCTCTGGAATGCCCTCCCGGTAAAAGTTTGAGATGCCACCTCAGTAGAAGCATTTAAGTCTCACCTTAAAACTCATTTGTATACTCTAGCCTTTAAATAGACTCCCTTTTTAGACCAGTTGATCTGCCGTTTCTTTTCTTTTTCTCCTATGTCCCACTCTCCCTTGTGGAGGGGGTCCGGTCCGATCCGGTGGCCATGTACTGCTTGCCTGTGTATCGGCTGGGGACATCTCTGTGCTGCTGATCCGCCTCCGCTTGGGATGGTTTCCTGCTGGCTCCGCTGTGAACGGGACTCTCGCTGCTGTGTTGGATCCGCTTTGGACTGGACTCTCGCGACTGTGTTGGATCCATTGTGGATTGAACTTTCACAGTATCATGTTAGACCAGCTCGACATCCATTGCTTTCCTCCT
>NC_084619.1:70436035-70493535 GCF_033978795.1 Nerophis ophidion | reverse complement strand
ACGTCAGCAGTGACTGCATTTGATTGGTGAAACGCAGGCATGTGATAGATCCTACTTTAAAAGGTCTGTCTGACAAAACAAAACAAACAAAGCGAGCATTAACAGATCGATAAAAATCAGTAGCGAGCTGAATGTAGACAAATGGAGCGAAGTAAAAGTAGTGTTTCTTCTCTATCAATATACTCAAGTAAAAGTAAAAGTATGTTGCATTAAAACTACTCTTAGAAGTACAATTTCTCCCAAAAGTTACTCAAGTAGATGTCACGGAGTAAATGTAGCGCGTTACTACCCGCCTCTGCATAGGCGTTCACATTTTGCCACAACACATATGAGGTAAAGTCCTAGTTGGAAATAAAGCCCAATCAACTCCTGAACTGCCATTTTTGACACACACCTCGAACCAGGGCGCACGCAACCACTGCTTTCACGTGCACACGAGATACAAACCCCGTTTCCATATGAGTTGGGAAATTGTGAACATCAAATATGTTGTCTTTGTAGCATATTCAACCGAATATGGCTTGAAAAGGATTTGCAAATCATTGTATTCTGTTTATATTTACATCTAACACAATTTCCCAACTCATATGGAAACGGGGTTTGTACATTTTTTGGAAACCAAAACAGCGTTCGGAACTCCCACACAAATGTGCTCCAAGTCCGTCACGATTGCGAGACCAACCCTGTTAATTGGATTTAGGCCTTGGCTCTGGTTTAAGTGCGGTGCTGTACATTTTGAGCAGGCATGTACAAAAGACAAACACTTCTGCTCCTGAAGCGCTGCACACAAAAAGTCTGTGAGAAGTTGCCCCCCCCCCCCCCCCCCCCCCCCCCCCACCGTGTCGCCTGTCGCTTCATTTCTGTTCTTCTGCGCCGTTGTTTTGAAGTTCAAACCCATTCATCAAATTGACTGGAACTTTCTCCCACAGCTCAATGTGCTCCCCGTCCGCTACAGGGCGGGTTCCAAAGTTCTGTTATTAGTTTTTAAAGGTCTTAATGGCCCTGCACCTCCTTATCCATCCGAACCTGCTTTTACCGTATCAACCCTGGCGGGTCCTGAGGTCCTCTGGCACTGACCTTTTATCTTCCCCAAATACCACAACAAAAGACCCACGGTGAGGCGGCATTTCGCCACTGTGGCCCCCACCTGTGGGAGAGGCTGCCCGAGGGGCCTCAGGACTGCAGAGAGCGATGACATTTTTTGAAAGAAGGTTAAAGACGAACCTTTTTAATCAGGCTTTTTACTCGTCATCTGTTTATTATTTTATTGTGTTGTTTTATTCCTTATTTAACCATAAAAAATCCAATCGACATCAAAAAAAAATTTTTCAAGGGAGTTTTTAAATAAAGGTTCAATTAAATAAATTAATTAATTCAAAAAAAATATATATATATATATTTATATTATTATTCTCTCAATGTTATGTTTTTACTAATGTAATATTTATATTATTTACATTTTAATTTTTACCTATATTTATCATATATTTTATACTACATATACGTATATTTTTGAATGGCTTTAATTTGAGTTTTTCTCGAGTGTGGACGCTTTAGAGGTGGCGTTTTTCCTCAAATCCTCAGTACCATGCCATCTTTTGTGTTTGCTTTGTTATTATCAATGATTGATTGACTGAAACTTTTATTAGTAGATTGCACAGTACAGTACATATTCCGTACAATTGACCACTAAATGGTAACACCCCAATAAGTTTTTCAACTTCTTTAAGTTGGGGTCCACGTTAATCAATTCTTGGTACAAATATATATATATATCTCCTCTTTTATTTATATAGCGCTTTTCTCTAGTGACTAAAAGCGCTTTACATAGTGAAACCCAATATTTAAATTACATTTAAACCAGTGTGGTGGCACTGGGAGTAGGTAGGTAAAGTGTCTTGCCCAAGGACACAACGGCAGTGACTAGGATGGCGGAAGCGGGAATCGAACCTGCAACCCTCAAGTTGCTGGCACGGCCACTCTACCAGCCGAGCTACACCGCCCCACCATATATATATATATATATATATATATATATATATATATATATATATATATATATATATATATATATATATATATATATATATATATATATATATATATAAAAGATGATAGTGTGTTAGTGTGTGTGTGTATTTATGTTTTCTTCTCTTCTATGATTATTAGGGACCAGGACCCCTATTGTATTTCTAAGGTTTTATTATTATTATTATACCGTTGCCTCTTTGAGCTGTAATTTGACCCCCTTAATTTGCTTCAAAACTCACCAAAATTTCCATACACACCAGGACTGGCAAAAATGGCGATCTAATCAAAAAACTAAAACCCAAAACTCACCTTTGCGCTCTAGTGCCCCGTAAGGAAAAAACACAGACAAAACCGCTTGTAACTTCCGTTAGAGACATGAAACAAAAACCTCTATGTAGGTCTCACTTAGACCTAGATTTCATACGCTCACCTCCTTCAGCAAAAATCAACAGAAAGTTGGCAAAAACCCCTTCAAAACAAAAGTTTCCTAAAAAATATATTTTTTGCCTCTTTGAGCTGTAATTTGACCCCCTTAAAATGCTTCAAAACTCACCAAACTGGACACACACATCAGGACTGACAAAAATTGCCATCTAATTGAAAAACCAAACCCCAGAACTCAAAATTGCGCTCTAGCGCCCCCTAGGAATAAAACACAGACATAACTGCTCCTAGGAAGAAAACACAGACAAAACTGCTTGTAACTTCCGGTAGGAATGTCATAGAGACATAGAACAAAAACCTCTATGTAGGTCTTACTTAGACCTACATTTCATTCATTTACATCCCTCAGCAAAAATCAACAGAAAGTTGGCAATTACCCCTTCAAAACAAAAGTTTAGTAAAAAAAGTTTAGTCGCCTTTTTTTCAAACATTATCTCCTCTGAGCGCGTTTGTTGTGTCGGCTTCAAACTTGCACAGGAAAGAGATTGAACCCTTCTGATTAAATTAAGCGCAAAGAGTCATTCTAACAGCTCAGGTTTTGATTTTACGAGCCTTCAAAAAACTGTTGCGCTGCTGCCGTCTCAAGATGGCCGCTTAAAAGCAGGAAGCACCAAGCGTGACCACACAATGCAGAGCAGGTAGGTACTGTGCGGGTAAAGATATGTTGACTGGGTGAAAGAAGGAGGCACCGGTTTGACTCCAGGATACAGAGAAGGTAGGTAATGTGCAGGTAAAGATGTGTTGTCTGGGTGATGGAAGGAAGCACCAGCGTGTATGGGTGAAAGAAAGAAAAAACCAGTGTGACCCCAGGATGCAGGGAAGGTAGGTAAAGTGAAGGTAAAGATATGTTGAATGGGTAAAGGCAGGAAACACTAGCAAAAGTCGGTCCCGTCCATCGCTGCTTGCAGCTTTAATTAGTAGTTTGTTTTTTGTTTTGTGTTTGCCACTTGCCTGTGCATAAAAAGTGCTATATGAATAACGTTTGATTTGATTTAGAAAAAGACCCATTGTGCAAATGGAAATTGTTTAGCTGAATGTTTGACAAAAAAAAAAAAAAATGCCCGCCATTGTGGCATCAGATGAAGAATCTTTGACAAGAGTTTTTGCAGAAGGTCCTTAAAAATACGATCACTGACTACTAAAAATGTGTCCCACAGAAACAAATTATTGAATTTTCTCGGGTTTTGTACGTTTTCCAAAAGATTCCATCTACCATGAAAATGTTGCCCCGGGTTTCGTACACCATGTTGGTTATCGTGGGGCCAAATATTGCACAAGAGTCAAGAGCCCGCTGGAACAATCAAACTAGCGATGGATATTGTTCACGTTTGAACTGATACGGTACCAATTTTCTGGTACATGGGAATCGATACCAGCATTTAACGGTACTAATTTTCAGTACTTTTGTGTGGGTTAATAAATAGTAATTGTTTTGAATAATTGCACTATTTAAAAATGAGCTCATTATGATAACGGCTGTCCAGTTGTTATATCTTGTTTTATCATCACATTTCGGAGTTTTAATTACAGTTGCAAGTCCAAGACATTAAATGGCAGTAGAGTATCGTTTATGGTGTGTTGTCCGTTCCGCCTTTGCTGTCTAGTCTTTTGTTGCGCCCTAAAAAGTGTTAATACAGTAAGTGTTATGCTTCTCTGGCACCAGCTTTTTGTTTGTAACATGCATCTTAGTTGTAGTTTTTATTAACACATTTGGAGGTGTTGAAATCGCCATGTAAAATCACTAGAGTTGGGTATCGAGTATCGATAAAAAAGACTGCATCCCTTTTCAGAGGTGGAATCTCCAACATTTAGGTTAGTTAAGCAATAACATTAGAGATAAGCTAATTGATACTGGGCTAAACAGTAACAGAAACATTACATGTTTGTTTATGTTTGCAGGGATATGGTGAAAACTCTCAACCCAAAATACATACCAACTTCCAGGGACTACCTGGCAAACACATTGATCATGGTACAAGAAGAATCGGAATCGAGGATCGTCAGGAAACGGAATAGAAACAAAGAATCGGAATCGTTCGAATTCAAACGATACCCAACCCTAAAAATCACTTATGCTAATCAGTAGCATGTCGATAGCAGCTCCGTTGTATACCAGCCTCAAGCTAGTGCATTTTTGGAAAAGCGGAGTCTTAAGTAAGTTACGTTTTTTGAGTCCATTTCTTTGTTTGCTGTTGGAAATTGCAACATTACCTCGAGGGGTCGTTTGGCTGAGTCCGCTCTCAGTGCTGCTGGAGTGATCGCCTAGTGCCGAAGTGCAAAAAACCGGCCATATCGTAATATAGTACCGTTTATCGTAATATTGGATTTTAAGTGAATCGTAAAATAGGACCGCCGGGATTCGCTCGGTGCCAAAAAGTACCAGATTTTGGTACCCACTCCTGTTGGTGAGTGCTAAATAACCCACCACGGGGCCAAAGAACTTTGACAAAGAAGGTGAGAAATGCCGTAGAATTACAATTAACTGGTTAATGTTGACAGCCCTAGTTAACACATGTGATCGGCTGATATTACTCATTTATGATTGGTATCAGGGGCATACGTTTCTTGAGTAAATTTCTTTGATTTGCGTTGAAAATTGCAACATTACCTCGAGGGGTCGTTTGGCTGAGTCCGCTCTCAGTGCTGCTGGAGTGATCGCCAAGTGCCGAAGTGCGAAAATGTTGTGAAATGGTATCGGGCATCTTAATATGGCGCCCTTGGATTCCATCCATCCATTTTTCTACCGCTTATTCCCTTTTGGGGTCGCGGGGGGCGCTGGCGCCTACCTCAGCTACAATCGGGCGGAAGGCGGGGTACACCCTGGACAATTCGCCACCTCATCGCAGGGCTAACACAGATAGACAGACAACATTCACACTCACATTCACACACTAGGGACCATTTAGTGTTGCCAATCAACCTATCCCCAGGTGCATGTCTTTGGAGGTGGGAGGGGCCTATCCCCAGGTGCATGTCTTTGGAGGTGGGAGGGGCCTATCCCCAGGTGCATGTCTTTGGATTTTACATGTATCGTAAAATAGTACCATCGGGATTCGCTCTGTGCCAAAAAGTACCAGATTTTGGTACCCATTCCTGTTGGTGAGTGCTAAATAACCCACCACGGGGCCAAAGAACTTTGACAAAGAAGGTGAGAAATGCCGTAGAATTACAATTAACTGGTTAATGTTGACAGCCCTAGTTAACACATGTGATCGGGTGATATTACTCATTTATGATTGGTATCAGGGGCATACGTTTCTTGAGTAAATTTCTTTGATTTGCGTTGAAAATTGCAACATTACCTCGAGGGGTCGTTTGGCTGAGTCCGCTCTCAGTGCTGCTGGAGTGATCGCCAAGTGCCGAAGTGCGAAAATGTTGTGAAATGGTATCGGGCATCGTAATATGGCGCCCTTGGATTTGACATGTATCGTAAAATAGTACCGTCGGGATTCGCTCTGTGCCGGAAAGTACCAGATATTGGTACCCATTCCTATTGGCGCTTTAGCTCGGTTGGTAGAGTGGCCGTGCCAGCGACTTGAGGGTTGCAGGTTCGATTCCCGCTTCCGCCATCCTAGTCCCTGCCGTTGTGTCCTTGGGCAAGACACTTTACCCACACTGGTTTGAATGTAACTTAGGTATTGGGTGTCACTATGTAAAGCGCTTTGAGTCACTAGAGAAAAAGCGCTATATAAATATAATTCACTTCACTATTGATGAGTGCTAAATAACCCACCACGGTGCCAAAGAACTTTGACAAAGAAGGTGAGAAACGCCATAGAATTACAATTAACCTGTTGATGTTATTGTTAATGGCTGATATTACTCATTTATGATTTGTATCAGGGGCATCAAACCCTGACTGGAACAGACAATGGTGGCACCGTAGCTTTAGTGCAGGGGTGCCCATTACGTCGATCGCGAGCTACCAGTCGACCGCGGGGGGTGTGTCAGTCGATCTCCAGCCAGGCTTTTAAAAAAAAATAGACCTAGAAATGAGTGATCATCAATCTTCACCAAGACGTCACTTAAATGACATTCACGGTACCGGAGGGTCTTGTGAGATGACGCTGGCTGCTGCAAGATCATTATTATGAAAATATGACCGAGAGGAAGGCGAGAAACACTTTTTATTTCAACAGACTCTCGCGCCGTACCTTCCGTCAAAACTCTAAAGGCCGACAGCACATTTCCTATCTTCACAATAAAAGCCCTGCTTCATGCTGCCTGCGTTAACTAAATACAGAGTCTCGGAAAACTGGCGTGCACAAGCGATCCCTCAGAAAGCTGGCGTGCACATCACTTGTGCACGCCAGCTTTCCGAGACTCTTATTTTGTTAACGCAGGCAGCATGAAGCAGGGCTTTTATTGTGAAGATGGGAAATGTGCAGTCGGCCTTTAGAGTTTTGACGGAAGGGACGGCGCCAAAGTCTGTTGAAATAAAAACTGTTTCTCGCCTTCCTCTCTGTCATTTTTTCATAATAATGAACTGGCAGCAGCCAGCGTCATCTCACAAGACCCTCGGGTGCCGTGAATGTCAATCAAGCAAGCTACGGAATTTGCCGCCAATGATTTCTTGTAAAGTGTATGGAAGCTGGATGAATTAGATGCCAAAAACCAACCACTTTCATGTGGTATTGTACAGAAAGGACAACTTTTTTTCTCCTCCATTTGAAAATGTGGGCGTTATCATCATTACTGTCTGATTCCAATCAATGCGAGTCATCAGAATCAGGTAATACACCAACTTATATTCTTGTCTTTGTGAAAGAAAGACATCTATATGTGTTACACATGCTTGTATTATCATTAAACACATTTAACTTGTTTACAAAAATGTCTCTTTCATAAATAAATAAATATAAATGATATATATAAATGAGGTAGATCCCCTCGGGTTGGTCAATTGAAAAGTAGCTCGCCTGAAGAAAAAGTGTGGGCGCCCCTGCTTTAGTAGATAGCAGGTGGCATAAAGCAGAAGAGTTGTGTCTTTACACCGCCAGCGCTTTGGGTTTCACGTCTTTGTGTGGCCAAATGTTGCAATGCACGCATGCTCCTTTTTTTAATAGTAACAAGAGCTCCGCTTTGTCACATTACACTTCTTTTGTGACACACACACACACAGCTTGACCCGATGTGTGAGCTTCTAATAGAGAATGAAACTTCCTTTGTGTGCATGAAAGAAAAGGACGGAGGATCAGGTTGCCTCCTACACGCTGTGTTGCCGAGCTGGAACTAATGTCATTTAGCAGCAGGGCCAAGCAAACACACAGCCGTGACGGTGTGTGTGTGTGTGTGTGTGTGTGTGTGTGATGCCTAAACTAGTCGGGGTGTAGCGGGACGTGTATTGGTAATCAGATTGTTCATTGGTTAGGGTGCAGAGAAGGAGGAAGCTACTTGCTGACGACTAAGTCTTACTGGTGGAATGAAGAACTTTCTGCAGCTGGTCGGCTCTCGTGCTGATGCTGCTCCTCAAAAGGCAAATGAATTAAAAAAAAATAGCTGACTGCGCCTGTAGTTCTTGTAAATGCTGCAAGAGTAAGGAAAGATCGTAACGAGTTGCTATTTAAAAACAACATGTGACTATCTCACATGAGTTTGAACTATATTATTAGTTTCCTTGGTTTTCCTATTATTTCCTGTCCAGCGCTCCTATTTTGCGTCTATTTCTCTTGCCAATTCCATCACCTGTCCCTGATTGGCAACCAGGGACTGGTGTGTTCCGGTTGCCAATCTGGATGCTTTCCGTGCCAGCCCTGTCCCTTGTCCTCTACACTGGATT
This sequence comes from Nerophis ophidion, assembly GCF_033978795.1. Lineage (NCBI taxonomy): Eukaryota > Metazoa > Chordata > Actinopteri > Syngnathiformes > Syngnathidae > Nerophis > Nerophis ophidion. Next base: position 70,485,281 of record NC_084619.1, on the reverse strand, counting down.
GGATCATTTTTGCTTTCTTTGCTTCTATGCTTCCCTTCCACTTGCATTCTGCACTATTTATTTATTTTGTCAAGAAATACATTTTACTGGCACCTCACCTGCCATCTCTGCATCCTGGGGTCCAGACCGACAACATACCAAACCAAAATGTAATCAATCGTAATTGTTTTTGCTTTTTTTGCGGTTTAGCTCGGTCGGTAGAGTGGCCGTGCCAGCAACTTGAGGGTTGCACGTTCGATTCCCGCTTCCGCCATCCTAGTCACTGCCGTTGTGTCCTTGGGCAAGACACGTTACCCACCTGCTCCCAGTGCCACCCACACTGGTTTGAATGTAACTTAGATATTGGGTTTCACTATGTAAAGCGCTTTGAGTCACTAGAGAAAAAGCGCTATATAAATATAATTCACTTCACTTCACTTCACTTTGTTTGCTGCTGCCGGCGTTCAGGGGTTCCGGTTTGGTGACCGCAGGATTAAGTCTCTGCTTTTTGCAGAAGATGTGGTCCTGATGGCTTCATCTGACCGGGATCTTCAGCTCTCACTGGATCGGTTTGCAGCGAACGGAATGAGAATCAGCACCTCCAAGTCCGAGTCCATGGTTCTCGCCCGGAAAAGGGTGGAATGCCATCTCCGGGTTGGGGAGGAGACCCTGCCCCAAGTGGAGGAGTTCAAGTACCTAGGAGTCTTGTTCACGAGTGAGGGAAGAGTGGATCGTGAGATCGACAGGCGGATCGGTGCGGCGTCTTCAGTAAAGCGGACGTTGTACCGATCCGTTGTGGTGAAGAAGGAGCTGAGCCGGAAGGCAAAGCTCTCAATTTACCGGTCGATCTACGTTCCCATCCTCACCTATGGTCATGAGTTTTGGGTCATGACCGAAAGGATAAGATCACGGGTACAAGCGGCCGAAATGAGTTTCCAGGTCTCTCCCTTAGAGATAGGGTGAGAAGCTCTGCCATCCGGGAGGAACTCAAAGTAAAGCCGCTGCTCCTCCACATCGAGAGGAGCCAGATGAGGTGGTTCGGGCATCTGGTCAGGATGCCACCCGAACGCCTCCCTAGGGAGGTGTTTAGGGCACGTCCAATCGGTAGGAGGCCACGGGGAAGACCCAGGACACGTTGGGAAGACTATGTCTCCCGGCTGGCCTGGGAACGCCTCGGGATCCCCCGGGAAGAGCTAGACGAAGTGGCTGGGGAGAGGGAAGTCTGGGCTTCCCTGCTTAGGCTGTTGCCCCCGCGACCCGACCTCGGATAAGCGGAAGAAGATGGATGGATGGATGTTTGCTGCTGCCATTGTGCATAACTTTTCCCTATGATTCCTGTGACCATCCAAGCTGCACTATTTCTTTAAAGAGGAACATTATCAGCAGACCTATGCAAGCGTCAATAAATACCTTGATGGTGCAGAAAAAAGACCATATACTTTTTTAACCGATTTCCGAACTATAAATGGGGGAATTTTGGCGAATTAAACGCCTTTCTGTTTATCGCTCTTTTTGCGATGACGTCAGAATGTGACGTCGCCGAGGTAACACAGCCGCCATTTTCATTTTCAACACATTGCAAACATTGGGTCTCAGCTCTGTTATTTTCCGTTTTTTCGACAATTTTTTGGAACTTTGGAGACATCATGCCTCGTCGGTGTGTTGTCGGAGGGTGTAACAACACTAACAGGGAGGGATTCAAGTTGCACCACTGGCCCGAAGATGCCAAAGTGTCTGCCACCAGACCCCCATTGAATGTACCAGAGTGTCTCCACATTTGACCGGCGATGACAGACATGGCACAGAGATGTATGGATAACCTGCAGATGCATTTGCAACGATAAAGTCAACGAAATCACAAAGGTGAGTTTTGTTGATGTTGACTTCTGTGCTAATCAGACATATTTGGTTGCGGCGTGACTACCAGGTAATTGATGCTAACATGCTAAGCTAATCGACGCTAACATGCTATTTACCGGCGGTGCTAAAGCAGACATGGCACAGAGATGTATGGATAACCTGCAGATGAATTTGCAACAATAAAGCCAACAAATTCACAAAGGTGAGTTTTGTTGATGTTGACTGCCAGGTAATCGATGTTAACATGCTATGCTAATCGATACTAACATGCTATTTACCGGCGGTCCTAAAGCAGACATGGCACAGAGATGTATGGATAACCTGCAGATGCATTTGCAACTATATTACGTTTCCTTCCACCCACATTTAATGCGAAAAAAACACTTACCAATCGAAGGATTTAAGTTGCTCGAGTGTCAAAAGATGCGAAAGTCCTGATCGTTTGGTCCGCACATTTTACCGGCGATGCTAACGGAGCTATTCGGCCATGCTATGGCTATGAATAGCGTCAATAGCTATTCGCTCAATAGCTTCAGTTTCTTCTTCAATACTTTCATACTGCAACCATCTGTTTCAATACATGCATAATCTGTTGAATCGCTTAAGCCGCTGAAATCCGAGCTAATGTCGCTATATCTTGATGTGCTATTCGCCATTCTTTGTTTACATTGGCAGCACTGTATGACGTCACAGGGAAATGGATAGTCACATCGCAAATAGCGAAAATCAAGCACTTTAAAGCTTTTTTTAGGGATATTCCGGGACCGGTAAAATTTTGAAAAAAAATTCAAAAAATACAACGAGCCACTGGGAACTGATTTTTATTGTTTTTAACCCTTTTGAAATTGTGATAATGTTCCCCTTTAATGTTGTTAATAAATAAATTTTACCTGCACTTTGCCTGCCATCTCTGCATCCTGGGTTCCAGACCAACAACAATTCACACGGAAATATAATCATTTTGCTTTGTTTGCTTCTGTGCCGCAAAGCTTTCCCGATGCTTCCTATGCACGATCTATTTATTTTTGTTAATAAATACATTTTACCTGCACTTCACCTGCCGTCTGTGCACCCTGGGGTCCAGACCGACAACAATCCAAACCAAAACGTGATCATTTTGCTTTGTTTGCTGCTGCCATTGTGGATAACTTTCCCCTATGATTCCTGTGACCATCAATGCTGCACTGTTTCTTTAATTTTGATGGATAAATTATACCTTCACTTTGCCTGCCATCTCTGCATCCCGGGTTCCAGACCAACGGAAATATAATAATTTGGCTTTATTTGCTTCTGTGCCGCAAAGCTTTCCCGATGTTTCCTATGCACTATTTCTATATTTTTGTTAATAAATACATTTTACCTGCACTTCGCCTGCCATCTCTGCATCCTGGGGCCCAGTCCGACAACAATCCACACCGAAACGTAATGATTTAGTTTTGTTTGCTTCCATGCTGCGTAGGTTTATCTATGCTTATTAAGCACTTCTATGCTACACTATTTATTTTTGCTAAAGCAGCACTAAGTAACTTTTCAGCCTTCATAAAATATTTCCCTCACTTTTGGGATGAGACATGGACTTACAGCTAGTTGAATGACACCTGTGTCACTTTCAATGACACCAAGCAAATTTGAGGAGGGTGGCAGGAACCGTGACAGACAAAAAACTCCAAACATGGTTAGCTTTACGGCATATGTCACTGCCCCTTTCTCCAATTTGTACAAAGAAAACTAAAAGAAAAAGAAAAACGCTCAAATCAAAATGACACAAGCAGCCACGCAACAAACTCAAAAGTACTGTATAAAGAAAAAAGTATGTGCAAATTACAAATATAAATTCTGAGTACCGTATTTCCTTGAATTGCCGCCGGGGCGCTAATTATTTTAAAACCTCTTCTCACTCCGGCGCTTACCAAAGGCATGCAGTAAATTTAGGCCTGCGCCTATAAATTTGAGTGTGATGTAAGGATACCATCATGAAAAGCACATTTAATAAAAAAAATACGTTAATATGGTCTTACTTTTACTTATAAATGAAGTCCATGCGCAGCTCCTTCTGATCAAAAGCATTGATAACTTGTTTATAGAAGTCTTCCTTATCTTTCTTCAGTTTTAAAAGTCTCTCTGTCTCGATGGAGATCTTCCTTTATTACCTCCTGCTTCGATTGAAAGTCCAGTTTAGAAAACGGTTTTATTTTAGATATGTAATCCTCCATGTTAAAAGTGCAAGCGAGAGGAAAAAATAAACGATCGCTGCTTGTTGTCACTTCTTCTGCAGCCGAGTAGTCGCAAGAAGGATCACTAGCGCCCTCTACCACCAGGAGGCGGGAGTCATTTAATGACTCATATTTGACACACGCAGCAACGGTATATTAATAAAACATAGCTGCTTACTGTTCTTTTTAGCATATTCAATAGCTTGGACCTTAAATCCTACTGAATAGCTCTTAATCTTCTTCCCTTTATGCCATTTCAAATGATTGAAATCAGCCTCCTCCATTTTGAAAATGATGACAGGTGTAGTGTCACTCGTGACGTGACGAGTTTGACCCGGTGGAAATTCTAGGCATATGCTAATTATTTGGCGAAACGAGCTTGAGCCGGCGGAAATTCTATACATGCACTAATAAAAATAATATATTGCGAAACGAGTTTGACCCAGCGTTAATCCTGAGCCGGCGGTAATGCTAAGCATGCGCTAATTATTTTGCGAAGTAATTCTAGGCAGGTGCATACTATATACCCGGCGGCAATTCAAAGAAATACAGTAGTCTAAGTCTACACATATCTCTTATGTTTGACTGCCATCTATCTACTGGTCACACTTATCATTCCACCATGTACCAAAAAAATTGTTTGGAGGTCGGTAAGCATAACCAGAATTATTCCGTACATTAGGCGCATCAGGTTTTTGAGAAAAAAAATTATATTTTAAGTGCGCCTGATAGTCCGGAAAATACGGTAATCGCACTTTCTGACGAAACACTCAAATTTCGATGTCCGGCTCCTGAGCCCTCGGGCCCTTGAAGCTGCTGCCCTTTTCCTTATGTAGTCCAATAGCCTTGCATTAATCCATGCAAGGAGGATTCTACTTCCAATCACATGTTAATCTCTTCCAACAAATCTAATTAAGGTTTTTTAAAAAACAGGTTTTCAGCGAATCCGTGCAACAAAGAAGGAGTTGCGTGGTCAGTGAGCCCAGCAGGGGGGCCCGGGGGAAGAACAAGGGACAAACAGGACCCTGGCGTGACTGTCGGTGCAGCGTCTTCATTTAAAAGCAGGCGAGCAGTTAGAGTGTTGACTTGTTCCGTCATTAGCTGCTGTTTGTCCCCGGGTGTAATGAGTGAGGACGTCTGTCTTAATGGCTAACCTGCCGTGACCCGACCGTGTCAGGCGGCCTTGACATTACCTTCTGCAAGATGTTCTTGGAAGCCGTCTTCGCAATTTCTTCCGGCGGGAAGTCGACACCGCCGCACAAACAAAGCCTCCAGTGAAAGAGTGGAGTCGTTTGAAGATTTCCGACGAGTTTGATGTTTTCGTAGATCTCATTAGCTTAAGACTGTCGGGGTGTTGCGCGGATAATGAGACACGGCGGAGGCCCGCGCACTTGCCGGCGTAGAACAACAGCGTTCCCATTAACACCTGACATGGGAGAACTCCCCAGAGAAGACAGGAGACGGATCTGGAGTTTGTCTTTTTTTTTTTTCTCCCGCTGCATGCTGGGTATCTCAGGTGCGCGCTTGCCTCCTTCGCACAGAAAAGATGGACTCCCGAGACGGATTTTACCCACCTGTAACGTTTACACGGCGACAATTCCTTTCGACGCGAGACTACAATCAGGTGTTCAACGTTCAACTCGCGTCCCCAGCATGCATTGCAGCGTGCCATTTATACACAAGTGTCGGGCTCTAAAGACGAAAACTTCCACTTTGTCTTCCAATTTTGCAATCATGTCATTCATTCAAAACAACAAAAACGACACACCATCAACATTTGGTCCCAAACAGGATCCTCAAACTGTGGTACCCCCAAAGAATCACCTAAAGAAATATTCTAACACAGTGTTACTGTTCAAACTGGGTGTAATGTTACAGTGGCCAAAAATATTGAATATACTTGTTAAATAAAACCTCTGCTTTGTTTTTCAATGAATACTTGGGCCTACTACGCTACTGTATTTTAATGTTGGTGGTATTTGGTACAAAAATAAAAAAATGAAAAAAAGTTTCAGAACCACTGCCCTAAAATGTATTCGTCATTCCTTTTTTTTTACTGCATATTTTCAACTACTTCAGACCCAACTGTCGCAAGGAACCTGATTGCCCTCTCAACGGAGGGTGCTTACAGACATCAGTCGTTTACCAAGCAAAGGTAACACGCAAGGACATTAACACATCCGACACGTACGTAGGATTAACCGAAGTAGCGTTCAAAACAAGATGGAATAATCACAACGCCTCCTTTAGAAACCAGGCTTTGCGGAATTCTACAGAACTCAGCAAGCACATTTGGAACCTCGAAGACAATAATGTTGAATATTCAATAACATAGCAAATTCTTGCATCCAGCACACCTTATAACAGTGGTAATAAAAGATGCAACCTATGCTTGAAAGAGAAACTGTTTATTATATATCACCCAGACCTGTCATCCCTCAACAAGCGCAGTGAAATCATTTCAACATGCCGCCACAGACGGAAACACCTCCTAGGTAACTTATGAGCCAATCACCAAACCCCTACGCCTGCCTGTACCCACCCACTCTGTGCCCTATATAAACCATTGTATGTGAATGCTTCCATTATTGAGGGAACCCCTCATGAAACAGTTCTGTAGAGACGAAGTAGTCTTGTGATTTTTCCCACACCTACATATATATATATATATATATATATATATATATATATATATATATAATTTTTTTATTACGTGCAAAGTAGAATATTGAGCATGGATGAGGTCAATTTTAATAAAAACATTGATTATGATGCATTATTGGAGCAATGACAGTTAAGTCCACCAATTTTTGACCCTGACGTCTCAAATTGGGCCATTTTTTAATTTTTCCCCCCTTTTACCTCATTCAATCTTGTCTTCAGCCTAACCATGTATTTAAAGTTAAAAAAAAATGTTTTAAGCATTGTTTTTTGGCACTTTTTGTAAAAACAACCAGATTGGGGGAAAAAAACTAAATATGTGATATTTATAAGGTGAAAAATGTGGGTTTATGTTGTTAGTCATAATTGGGTCAATAAAGACATAAGGGAAACTGGCTAACACAAGGCACACTGACAAAGCTTAATCTATTGTTACTATAACAATCTACAAGGTTAAAACAGTTCGCTTCTCTTTCTTCCCCTGCTTTCTTTTGTATTTCAAGTTCATGTTTTGTTTCATTTGAAACAACTGTATTGTTGATAATAGAAGTAATTTTTGTTATTATTCATTATCAATAGTGCTAATGGTATTTGTATTGCTCCACTTGTAGTGTAAAAATGTTCATTGTCATTTCTGTGTTATTAATATTTACTTCGCTAACTGCTTCTCGGCTATGACTTTTACCATCATAGTTGTACATATCCTGTTTGCTGATGCTGTTCTGTTGTTGTTATTGTTGTCTCTCTGTCTTATCTTAAAAAAAGGAAGACAGAGGGGGGGAAAATAAATAATAAATACAGATGCATAAAGGAATAATTCCAAAAACGTACACTTTTTTTACTCTTCAGTCCGAAATTGTAACTCGATCAAATACATTTTTTTTTACTTTCAACATGTCAAACCTTAACAACTTAGAACCAAATAAAACTTTCAATAATATTACCAACAAAGTGTTTTTTATTTGCTGGGGTTTATTGTTAATTAGGAACATAACTCAAAAAGGTTAAGTGTGAATTTTGATTCATCTTTAAGGAAATTTGATTTGTGGGGTGATCTTGGCCATTTCTACTCGTCACCTTACCTCAAGTAACTGTTTATGCACACGGCCCCGGCCTCGCCTCCACCCGCAGAGACAAAGAGGGTTCACTCTGTTTATTTCATTCAGCTCAAGGACAAAATATGTAATATAATCCAAACATGAGAAGCAAAGTGGAACATTGGGATGAGGTTATTTTGGAATTTGGAATGTGAAGATATTTGATTCCAATAACTTATATTTTGCACCCCTAGATTCCAAATTGGGCTCTCTCATAAAAGTCTACACTATCAAAATCATAAAACTAAGCAAAATGTACATATTTGGTTACAATGGTATGTGCTCAAAAAGTAGTTATACAAACCCCATTTCCATATGAGTTGGGAAATTTTGTATAAACGGAATACAATGATTTGCAAATCCTTTTCAACCCATATTCAGTTGAATGCACTAAAAAGACAAAATATTTGATGTACAAACTCATAAACTTTGTTTTTTTTTGCAAATAATAATTAACTTGGCTGCAACACGTGCCACAGTAGTTGGGAAAGGGCATGTTCACCACTGTGTTACATCACTTATTTCCAAAAACAATTTGAAATGTGGACTCATCAGACCACAGAACACTTTTACACTTTGCATGTGTCCATCTTAGATGAGCTCGGGCCCAGCGAAGCCGACAACGTTTCAGGGTGTTGTTGATAAATGGCTTTCGCTTTGCATAGTAGAGCTTTAACTTGCACTTACAGATGTAACGATGAACTGTATTTAGCGACAGTGGTTTTCTACAGTGTTCCTGAGCCCGTGTGGTAATATCCTTTAGAGATTGATGTCGGTTTTTGAGGGATGGAAGGTCACTTTGCGTCGATAACAGTCTGGATGGTTCGCTTCCCCTTTGGTCCGGATGACACGATGTCGAATATTTCCTAAAACAATTTGCAATGTGGACTCGTCAGACCACAGAACACTTTTCCAATTTGCATCAGTCCATCTTCGATGATCTCAGGCCCTGAGAAGCCGGTGGCGTTTCTGGATGTTGTTGATAAATGGCTTTCGCTTTGCATAGTAGAGCTTTAACGTGCACTTACAGATGTAGCGACGAACTCTATTTAGTGACAGTAGTTTTCTGAAGTGTTCCTGAGCCCATGTGGTGATATCCTTTAGAGATTGATGTCGGTTTTTGAGGGATGGAAGGTCACGGTCATTCAATGTTGGTTTCCCGCCCATGTGGAGTGATTTCTCCAGATTCTCTGAACCTTTTGATGATATTATGGAGCGTAGATGTTGAAATCCCTAAATGTCTTGCAATTACACTTTTAGAAAGGTTGTCTTTAAACTGTTTGACTATTTGCTCACACAGTTGCGGACAAAGGGGTGTACCTCGCCCCATCCTTTCTCGTGAAAGACTGAGCATTTTTTGGGGAAGCTGTTTTTATACCCAATCATGGCACCCACCTGTTCCCAATTAGCCTGTTCCAAATAAGTGTTTGATGAGTATTCCTCAACTTTATCAGTATTTATTGCCACCTTTCCCAACTTCTTTGTCACGTGTTGCTGGCATCAAATTCTAAAGTTAATGATTATTAAAAAAAAAAAAAAAAATGTTTATCAGTTTGAACATCAAATATGTTGTCTTTGTAGCATATTCAACTGAATATGGCTTGAAAAGGATTTGCAAATCGTTGTATTCCGTTTATATTTACATCTAACACAATTTCCCAACTCATACGGAAACGGGGTTTGTACACACATTGAAATATTGTATGTTTTTCCTAAGGTACAAATATGAAGTGATTGAGTCACCACATCCGCTGTCACAGAAGTGGTTATTAATCACGGCTTTACGATTATTTCATTTTGAAACGCTAATACTAATCCTTGGGAGTTTTTACCGCGGTTTATCATTAATACCGTTAATCGTTACATTAAACCAAATCCCCAAATGTCTTCTGGCTCCATTTTTTCCCGTGTTAGGTTTTGTTATTTTACACTGAGCGCGTTGCCAGTGGGTGAAAATGAACAAGGTGAGGGTATGATCCCCAGTTACGAAACTTAGGCTCGAAAGAAAAAAAAATGGACCCTCATGTGGACGTACCCTCATCTGCATTTAGTGGCAGGTGTAAATTGGATCACTCATGCCCCAAGGAGCAGGGGATTAGCTACCAAACAATACAAACTCCCCAAACGGGGGCTAATCCGCAAACTTCAGCTTGCACACCTCGTGCCGTTATGAGCATGCGGTCTTCCTCGGGAAGCCCGCAAATCCCAGCCAATTTAGCCCGCCTTTATCCAAACATCTCGGCGCTATATTGCGTTGATGACCCACGTGGTCGGTCACCGCCGGAGTTCTGCAAAACAGCTCATTTCCATAATCCCATCATAAATACAGAGAATTCATTTAATCATCTCCTCTGTTCTGATGCTCTGGGCTAAGGAGTGTTGATATGATAAGACAGTGAGTTATTAAGGGAGGAGAGAGAGAGAAGGGATCACAGAAGTGAGCCGGCGAGTGAGCTTGTCCTGATTTGAGCTGCCGCTCGGGGCCAAATGAAAATTAATTAATTTCTGTGAAGAATCAATTTCTAAGAATGACAGTGTCAGATCGGTGTGTGTACGTCAAACGCAGCGTGTCACCGAGAGCCGGAGATCGCCGCTCTCGATAACATGACAAACTTTGTGTTGGTTTTTTTTTTTTTGAACGAGGATTACTCGAGTTCATTATCGCCGCCGTCATAACTCTTATCGTGCGTTAAAATTATGATTAGCAACAGAGCAAGAAATTAAATGTGACAAGTAAAAAGAGACAACCGGCTCCGCTCACGTGGAGACGACACATCCTGGCCTATTACGGGATTAATTTGCCGTAATAGCGAACACTCTGGGCCGAGTGGCGAGGACTCCGGGTCGGGACGTTTGCGTGTTGAAAAGTGCAATCGCAGCAAAAAGGATGCAGAAACGACTAATATGTGACTCCTCTCTTTAAAAGAACATTTTAGTAGATTTTACTCAAGGCTCAGATGGCGTCTTCAGCAGACTATAAAAACTACCTGCATAATTAACTCAGCAGATGGCATTTTGGGTTGTAATTAGGGATGCACCGATTAATCGGTAACCGAATATATTTGGCCGAATATGGCAAAAAAAAGCCACATTCGGCCTTCGGTGGAATGAGTTAAAAACAAGGCCGAATAGTGGCGTGTGACGCAATTTTTTGACGCGGTGACGTTGGGATATGTTGTGTACCTGTATAAGTGTATGAGGTTACAAGCACACACTTAATTGAGATTTACTTGAGCCTTCTGTTTACATTATTAGCATATCTACTGTTGCTAAGCAGACTTTTGCAAAAATGACAATAATTCATTTGTTGTGGGTTTATCCACTTTAATGCACTTTATTTTTTTTTTGGAATGCATGTTTTGTTTGAAGGCCTAATAGAAATGAAAAACGTGCTTTTTTTGAAAAGCAAAGGCTACTGGAATATTAAAAAAATGTCAATATTCAATAAAAAAATTACTTTATTTGAAAAACATGTCTAAATATTTATTCTAGGCTATTTATACAGTGGCGAGGACTCTGGGTCGGGACGTTTGCGTGTTGAAAAGTGCAATCGCAGCAAAAAACATGCAGAAACGACTAATATGTGACTGCTCTTTCTCTCTCTCTCTCTCTGCGCTCTTTAAAAGTACATTTTAGTAGATTTTACTCAAGGCTCAGATGGCGTCTTTAGCAGACTATAAAAACTACCTGCATAATTAACTCAGCAGATGGCATTTTGGGTTGTAATTAGGGATGCACCGATTAATCGGTAACCGAATATATTTGGCCGAATATGGCAAAAAAAGGCCACATTCGGCCTTCGGTGGAATGAGTTAAAAACAAGGCCGAATAGTGGCGTGTGACGCAATTTTTTGACGCGGTGACGCAATCAACCAACGTACAGTGACGTTGGGATATGTTGTGTACCTGTATAAGTGTATGAGGTTACAAGCACACACTTAATTGAGATTTACTTGAGCCTTCTGTTTACATTATTAGCATATCTACTGTGGCTAAGCAGACTTTTGCCAAAAGGACAATAATTCATTTGATGTGGGTTTATCCACTTTAATGCACTTTATTTTTTTTGGGGAATGCATGTTTTGTTTGAAGGCCTAATAGAAATGAAAAACTTTGTGCTTTTTTTGAAAAGCAAAGGCTACTGGAATATTAAAAAAATGTCAATATTCAATAAAAAAATTACTTTATTTGAAAAACATGTCTAAATATTTATTCTAGGCTATTTATGCAGTGGCGAGGACTCTGGGTCGGGACGTTTGCGTGTTGAAAAGTGCAATCGCAGCAAAAAGCATGCAGAAATGACTAATATGCTCTCTCTCTCTCTCTGCGCTCTTTAAAAGTACATTTTAGTAGATTTTACTCAAGGCTCAGATGGCGTCTTCAGCAGACTAGAAAAACTACCTGCATAATTAACTCAGCAGATGGCATTTTGGGTTGTAATTAGGGATGCACCGATTAATCGGTAACCGAATATATTCGGCCGAATATGGCAAAAAAAAGCCACATTCGGCCTTCGGTGGAATGAGTTAAAAACAAGGCCGAATAGTGGCGTGTGACGCAATTTTTTCACGCGGTGACGCAATCAACCAACGTGCAGTGACGTTGGGATATGTTGTGTACCTGTATAAGTGTATGAGGTTACAAGCACACACTTATTGAGATTTAGTGGGGCCTCTGTTTACATTATTAGCCTGTTGTGTAGGCTACCTGTATAAGTGTATGAGGTTACAAGCACACACTTAATTGAGATTTACTTGAGCCTTCTGTTTACATTGTTAGCATATCTACTGTTGCTAAGCAGACTTTTGCAAAAATGACAATAATTCATTTGTTGTGGGTTTATCCACTTTAATGCACTTTATTTTTTTTTTGGAATGCATGTTTTGTTTGAAGGCCTAATAGAAATGAAAAACGTTGTGCTTTTTGAAAAGCAAAGGCTACTGGAATATTAAAAAAATGTCAATATTCAATAAAAAATTTACTTTATTTGAAAAACATGTCTAAATATTTATTGTAGGCTATTTATGCAGTGGCGAGGACTCTGGGTCGGGACGTTTGCGTGTTGAAAAGTGCAATGGCAGCAAAAAGCATGCAGAAATGACTAATAAGTGACTGCTCTCTCTCTCCCTCTGCGCTCTTTAAAAGTACATTTTAGTAGATTTTACTCAAGGCTCAGATGGCGTCTTCAGCAGACTATAAAAACTACCTGCATAATTAACTCAGCAGATGGCATTTTGGGTTGTAATTAGGGATGCACCGATTAATCGGTAACCGAATATATTTGGCCGAATATGGCAAAAAAAAAGCCACATTCGGCCTTCGGTGGAATGAGTTAAAAACAAGGCCGAATAGTGGCGTGTGACGCAATTTTTTGACGCGGTGACGTTGGGATATGTTGTGTACCTGTATAAGTGTATGAGGTTACAAGCACACACTTATTGAGATTTAGTGGGGCCTCTGTTTACATTATTAGCCTGTTGTGTAGGCTACCTGTATAAGTGTATGAGGTTACAAGCACACACTTAATTGAGATTTACTTGAGCCTTCTGTTTACATTATTAGCATATCTACTGTGGCTAAGCAGACTTTTGCCAAAAGGACAATAATTCATTTGTTGTGGGTTTATCCACTTTAATGCACTTTATTTTTTTTTTGGAATGCATGTTTTGTTTGAAGGCCTAATAGAAATGAAAAACGTTGTGCTTTTTTTGAAAAGCAAAGGCTACTGGAATATTAAAAAAATGTCAATATTCAATAAAAAAATTACTTTATTTGAAAAACATGTCTAAATATTTATTCTAGGCTATTTATGCAGTGGCGAGGACTCTGGGTCGGGACGTTTGCGTGTTGAAAAGTGCAATGGCAGCAAAAAGCATGCAGAAATGACTAATATGTGACTCCTCTCTCTCTCTCTCTCCCTCTGCACTCTTTAAAAGTACATTTTAGTAGATTTTACTCAAGGCTCAGGTGGCGTCTTTAGCAGACTATAAAAACTACCTGCATAATTAACTCAGCAGATGGCATTTTGGGTTGTAATTAGGGATGCACCGATTAATCGGTAACCGAATATATTCGGCCGAATATGGCAAAAAAAAAGCCACATTCGGCCTTCGGTGGAATGAGTTAAAAACAAGGCCGAATAGTGGCGTGTGACAAAATTTTTTGACGCGGTGACGTTGGGATATGTTGTGTACCTGTATAAGTGTATGAGGTTACAAGCACACACTTATTGAGATTTAGTGGGGCCTCTGTTTACATTATTAGCCTGTTGTGTAGGCTACCTGTATAAGTGTATGAGGTTACAAGCACACACTTAATTGAGATTTACTTGAGCCTTCTGTTTACATTATTAGCATATCTACTGTGGCTAAGCAGACTTTTGCCAAAATGACAATAATTCATTTGTTGTGGGTTTATCCACTTTAATGCACTTTATTTTTTTTTTGGAATGCAATTTTTGGTTTGAAGGCCTAATAGAAATGAAAAACGTTGTGCATTTTTTGAAAAGCAAAGGCTACTGGAATATTAAAAAAATGTCAATATTCAATAAAAAAATTACTTTATTTGAAAAACATGTCTAAATATTTATTCTAGGCTATTTATGCAGTGGCGAGGACTCTGGGTCGGGACGTTTGCGTGTTGAAAAGTGCAATCGCAGCAAAAAGCATGCAGAAATGACTAATATGTGACTCCTCTCTCTCTCTCTGCGCTCTTTAAAAGTACATTTTAGTAGATTTTACTCAAGGCTCAGATGGCGTCTTCAGCAGACTATAAAAACTACCTGCATAATTAACTCAGCAGATGGCATTTTGGGTTGTAATTAGGGATGCACCGATTAATCGGTAACCGAATATATTTGGCCGAATATGGCAAAAAAAGCCACATTCGGCCTTCGGTGGAATGAGTTAAAAACAAGGCCGAATAGTGGCGTGTGACGCAATTTTTTGACGCGGTGACGCAATCAACCAACGTACAGTGACGTTGGGATATGTTGTGTACCTGTATAAGTGTATGAGGTTACAAGCACACACTTATTGAGATTTAGTGGGGCCTCTGTTTACATTATTAGCCTGTTGTGTAGGCTACCTGTATAAGTGTATGAGGTTACAAGCACACACTTAATTGAGATTTACTTGAGCCTTCTGTTTACATTATTAGCATATCTACTTTGGCTAAGCAGATTTTTGCCAAAAGGACAATAATTCATTTGTTGTGGGTTTACCCACTTTAATGCACTTTATTTTTTTTATGGAATGCATGTTTTGTTTGAAGGCCTAATAGAAATGAAAAACGTTGTGCTTTTTTTGAAAAGCAAAGGCTACTGGAATATTAAAAAAATGTCAATATTCAATAAAAAAATTACTTTATTTGAAAAACATGTCTAAATATTTATTCTAGGCTATTTATGCAGTGGCGAGGACTCTGGGTCGGGACGTTTGCGTGTTGAAAAGTGCAATGGCAGCAAAAAGCATGCAGAAATGACTAATATGTGACTGCTCTCTCTCTCTCTCTGCACTCTTTAAAAGTACATTTTAGTAGATTTTACTCAAGGCTCAGATGGCGTCTTCAGCAGACTATAAAAACTACCTGCATAATTAACTCAGCAGATGGCATTTTGGGTTGTAATTAGGGATGCACCGATTAATCGGTAACCGAATATATTTGGCCGAATATGGCAAAAAAAAGCCACATTCGGCCTTCGGTGGAATGAGTTAAAAACAAGGCCGAATAGTGGCGTGTGACGCAATTTTTTGACGCGGTGACGCAATCAACCAACGTGCAGTGACGTTGGGATATGTTGTGTACCTGTATAAGTGTATGAGGTTACAAGCACACACTTATTGAGATTTAGTGGGGCCTCTGTTTACATTATTAGCCTGTTGTGTAGGCTACCTGTATAAGTGTATGAGGTTACAAGCACACACTTAACTGAGATTTACTTGAGCCTTCTGTTTACATTATTAGCCTGTTGTGTAGGCTACCTGTATAAGTGTATGAGGTTACAAGCACACACTTAATTGAGATTTACTTGAACCTTCTGTTTACATTATTAGCATATCTACTGTTGCTAAGCAGACTTTTGCAAAAATGACAATAATTCATTTGTTGTGGGTTTACCCACTTTAATGCACTTTATTTTTTTTTTGGAATGCATGTTTTGTTTGAAGGCCTAATAGAAATGAAAAACGTTGTGCTTTTTTTGAAAAGCAAAGGCTACTGGAATATTAAAAAAATGTCAATATTCAATAAAAAAATTACTTTATTTGAAAAACATGTCTAAATATTTATTCTAGGCTATTTATGCAGTGGCGAGGACTCTGGGTCGGGACGTTTGCGTGTTGAAAAGTGCAATGGCAGCAAAAAGCATGCAGAAATGACTAATATGTGACTGCTCTCTCTCTCTCTGCGCTCTTTAAAAGTACATTTTAGTAGATTTTACTCAAGGCTCAGATGGCGTCTTTAGCAGACTATAAAAACTACCTGCATAATTAACTCAGCAGATGGCATTTTGGGTTGTAATTAGGGATGCACCGATTAATCAGTAACCGAATATATTTGGCCGAATATGGCAAAAAAAAGCCACATTCGGCCTTCGGTGGAATGAGTTAAAAACAAGGCCGAATAGTGGCGTGTGACGCAATTTTTTGACGCGGTGACGTTGGGATATGTTGTGTACCTGTATAAGTGTATGAGGTTACAAGCACACACTTATTGAGATTTAGTGGGGCCTCTGTTTACATTATTAGCCTGTTGTGTAGGCTACCTGTATAAGTGTATGAGGTTACAAGCACACACTTAATTGAGATTTACTTGAGCCTTCTGTTTACATTATTAGCATATCTACTGTTGCTAAGCAGACTTTTGCAAAAATGACAATAATTCATTTGTTGTGGGTTTACCCACTTTAATGCACTTTATTTTTTTTTTGGAATGCATGTTTTGTTTGAAGGCCTAATAGAAATGAAAAACGTTGTGCTTTTTTTGAAAAGCAAAGGCTACTGGAATATTAAAAAAATGTCAATATTCAATAAAAAAATTACTTTATTTGAAAAACATGTCTAAATATTTATTCTAGGCTATTTATGCAGTGGCGAGGACTCTGGGTCGGGACGTTTGCGTGTTGAAAAGTGCAATGGCAGCAAAAAACATGCAGAAACGACTAATATGTGACTGCTCTCTCTCTCTCTGCGCTCTTTAAAAGTACATTTTAGTAGATTTTACTCAAGGCTCAGATGGCGTCTTCAGCAGACTATAAAAACTACCTGCATAATTAACTCAGCAGATGGCATTTTGGGTTGTAATTAGGGATGCACCGATTAATCGGTAACCGAATATATTTGGCCGAATATGGCAAAAAAAAGCCACATTCGGCCTTCGGTGGAATGAGTTAAAAACAAGGCCGAATAGTGGCGTGTGACGCAATTTTTTGACGCGGTGACGCAATCAACCAACGTGCAGTGACGTTGGGATATGTTGTGTACCTGTATAAGTGTATGAGGTTACAAGCACACACTTATTGAGATTTAGTGGGGCCTCTGTTTACATTATTAGCCTGTTGTGTAGGCTACCTGTATAAGTGTATGAGGTTACAAGCACACACTTAATTGAGATTTAATTGAACCTTCTGTTTACATTATTAGCCTGTTGTGTAGGCTACCTGTATAAGTGTATGAGGTTACAAGCACACACTTAATTGAGATTTACTTGAACCTTCCGTTTACATTATTAGCATATCTACTGTGGCTAAGCAGACTTTTGCCAAAAGGACAATAATTCATTTGTTGTGGGTTTATCCACTTTAATGCACTTTATTTTTTGGGGGGAATGCATTTTTTGTTTGAAAGCCTAATAGAAATGAAAAACGTTGTGCTTTTTTTGAAAAGCAAAGGCTACTGGAATATTAAAAAAATGTCGATATTCAATAAAAAAATTACTTTATTTGAAAAACATGTCTAAATATTTATTCTAGGCTATTTATGCAGTGGCGAGGACTCTGGGTCGGGACGTTTGCGTGTTGAAAAGTGCAATGGCAGCAAAAAGCATGCAGAAATGACTAATATGTGACTGCTCTCTCTCTCTCTGCGCTCTTTAAAAGTACATTTTAGTAGATTTTACTCAAGGCTCAGATGGCGTCTTCAGCAGACTATAAAAACTAGCTGCATAATTAACTCAGCAGATGGCATTTTGGGTTGTAATTAGGGATGCACCGATTAATCGGTAACCGAATATATTTGGCCGAATATGGCAAAAAAAAGCCCCATTCGGCCTTCGGTGGAATGAGTTAAAAACAAGGCCGAATAGTGGCGTGTGACGCAATTTTTTGACGCGGTGACGCAATCAACCAACGTGCAGTGACGTTGGGATATGTTGTGTACCTGTATAAGTGTATGAGGTTACAAGCACACACTTATTGAGATTTAGTGGGGCCTCTGTTGACATTATTAGCCTGTTGTGTAGGCTACCTGTATAAGTGTATGAGGTTACAAGCACACACTTAATTGAGATTTACTTGAGCCTTCTGTTTACATTATTAGCATATCTACTGTGGCTAAGCAGACTTTTGCCAAAAGGACAATAATTCATTTGTTGTGGGTTTATCCACTTTAATGCACTTCATTTTTTTTTTGGAATGCATGTTTTGTTTGAAGGCCTAATAGAAATGAAAAACTTTGTGCTTTTTTTGAAAAGCAAAGGCTACTGGAATATTAAAAAAATGTCGATATTCAATAAAAAATTACTTTATTTGAAAAACATGTCTAAATATTTATTCTAGGCTATTTATGCAGTGGCGAGGACTCTGGGTCGGGACGTTTGCGTGTTGAAAAGTGCAATGGCAGCAAAAAGCATGCAGAAATGACTAATATGTGACTCCTCTCTCTCTCTCTCTCTCTCTGCACTCTTTAAAAGTACATTTTAGTAGATTTTACTCAAGGCTCAGATGGCGTCTTTAGCAGACTATAAAAACAAGGCCGAATAGTGGCGTGTGACGCAATTTTTTGACGCGGTGACGTTGGGATATGTTGTGTACCTGTATAAGTGTATGAGGTTACAAGCACACACTTATTGAGATTTAGTGGGGCCTCTGTTTACATTATTAGCCTGTTGTGTAGGCTACCTGTATAAGTGTATGAGGTTACAAGCACACACTTAATTGAGATTTACTTGAACCTTCTGTTTACATTATTAGCATATCTACTGTGGCTAAGCAGACTTTTGCCAAAAGGACAATAATTCATTTGTTGTGGGTTTATCCACTTTAATGCACTTTATTTTTTTTTTGGAATGCATGTTTTGTTTGAAGGCTTAATAGAAATGAAAAACTTTGTGCTTTTTTTGAAAAGCAAAGGCTACTGGAATATTTAAAAAAAAGTCAATATTCAATAAAAAATACTTTAATTGAAAAACATGTCTAAATGTTTATCCATTTTCCATCCATTTTCTACCGCTTATTCCCTTTCGGGGTCGCGGGGGGCGCTGGCGCCTATCTCAGCTACAATCAGGCGGAAGGCAGGGTACACCCTGGACAAGTCGCCACCTCATCGCAGGGCCAACACAGATAGACAGACAACATTCACACTCACATTCACACACTAGGGCCAATTTAGTGTTGCCAATCAACCTATCCCCAGGTGCATGTCTTTGGAAGTGGGAGGAAGCCGGAGTACCCGGAGGGAACCCACGCATTCACGGGGAGAACATGCAAACTCCACACAGAAAGATCCTGAGCCTGGATTTGAACCCAGGACTGCAGGAACTTCGTATTGTGAGGCAGACGCACTAACCCCTCTTCCACCGTGAAGCCCTAAATGTCTAAATGTTTATTCTAGGCTATTTATGCAATATTTAAAAAATTGTGAAAAACTGCATTCATTATTCGGTATTCGGCCAAGCGTTTAAATTTTATTCGGCTTCGGCTCGGCCAGAAATTTTCATTTCGGTGCATCCCTAGTTGTAATATTTGAGTTGTGTCATGTAGCGTGTCAGGAAAGTCCTTACTCATTGCGTGTGTTCCTTACTGTGCTGACATTGCAAAAACATCAGTAGAAACAGCAAAGGTGAGGGAGATAATCCATTTTTTTAGATGCACTGTTACATGTGGTTGTTTCCCCAAGATGCAAAAAGGAGGTTAGAAAGAAGTTGATTTATTCCAATGACTAAAAAGGGAAACGTGCCGATGGCTACGGCAAAGCTTAACAACAAGACAAGCAAACAAAGGAGCAAGAAGCTGGTAAATATAAACCTGGATGATAAATAAATACCAAACGTAAGCAGAGTGTGGTGCAGGCAGCAATAAATAACTCTCTGACGAGTGACCAGGACGTCCCGACCACTAATCACAGGCAACTAAGAAAACAAACGAGGGTGCTGAAACAGAAATAAGTGAAGTGAAGTGAATTATATTTATATAGCGCTTTTTCTCTAGTGACTCAAAGCGCTTTACATAGTGAAACCCAATATCTAAGTTACATTTAAACCAGTGTGGATGGCACTGGGAGCAGGTGGGTAAAGTGTCTTGCCCAAGGACACAACGGCAGTGACTAGGTTGGCGGAAGCGGGAATCGAACCTGCAACCCTCAAGTTGCTGGCACAGCCACTCTACCAACCGAGCTAAACCGCCTAAAGATATACCAAACTAAATCTAACAAGACCCGGACAACGGATCATCAGGTGCATTGCAATTCTGACATGGATATTATAAAATCGATCAGTTAACGTCAATAATTTATGTATTTATTGTCAATAAAGTCATACAGACTGTTCTAAAATTTGGCTGACTACAGCGAGACATGCCACCAGCTCCTTATTGTCATTCAAATTGGAACTTTGCACTCCAGATAACAACGAAATTTTGTTGCATTAGCTCAGGGGTGCCCACACTTTTTCTGCAGGCGAGCTACTTTTCAATTGACCAACTCGAGGGGATCTACCTCATTTATATATATCATTTATATTTATTTATTTATGAAAGAGACATTTTTGTAAACAAGTTAAATGTGTTTAATGATAATACAAGCATGTGTAACACATATAGATGTCTTTCTTTCACGAAGACAAGAATATAAGTTGGTGTATTACCTGATTCTGATGACTTGCATTGATTGGAATCAGACAGTAATGATGATAACGCCCACATTTTCAAATGGAGGAGAAAAAAAGTTGTCCTTTCTGTACAATACCACATGAAAGTGGTTGGTTTTTGGCATCTAATTCATCCAGCTTCCATACACTTTACAAGAAAAACATTGGCGGCAAATTCCGTAGCTTGCTTGATTGACATTCACGGCACCCGAGGGTCTTGTGAGATGACGCTGGCTGCTGCCAGTTCATTATTATGAAAAAATGACAGAGAGGAAGGCGAGAAACACTTTTTATTTCAACAGACTTTCGCGCCGTCCCTTCCGTCAAAACTCTAAAGGCCGACTTCACATTTCCTATCTTCACAATAAAAGCCCTGCTTCATGCTGCCCGCGCTAACAAAATAAGAGTCTCGGAAAGCTGGCGTGCACAAGTGATGTGCACGCCAGCTTTCTGAGGGATCGCTTGTGCACGCCAGTTTTCCGAGACTCTGTATTTAGTTAGCGCAGGCAGCATGAAGCAGGGCTTTTATTGTGAAGATAGGAAATGTGCAGTCGGCCTTTAGAGTTTTGACGGAAGGTACGGCGCGAGAGTCTGTTGAAATAAAAAGTGTTTCTCGCCTTCCTCTCGGTCCATCCATCCATCCATCATCTTCCGCTTATCCGAGGTCGGGTCGCGGGGGCAGCAGCCTAAGCAGGGAAGCCCAGACTTCCCTATCTCTAGCCACTTCGTCTAGCTCTTCCCGGGGGATCCCGAGGCGTTCCCAGGCCAGCCGGGAGACATAGTCTTTCCAACGTGTCCTGGGTCTTCCCCGTGGCCTCCTACCAGCTGGACGTGCCCTAAACACATCCCTAGGGAGGCGTTCGGGTGGCATCCTGACCAGATGCCCGAACCACCTCATCTGGCTCCTCTCGATGTGGAGGAGCAGCGGCTTTACGTTGAGCTCCTCCCGGATGGCAGAGCTTCTCACCCTATCTCTAAGGGAGAGCCCCGCCACCCGGCGGAGGAAACTCATTTGGGCCGCTTGTACCCGTGATCTTATCCTTTCGGTCATGACCCAAAGCTCATGACCATAGGTGAGGATGGGAACGTAGATCGACCGGTAAATTGAGAGCTTTGCCTTCCGGCTCAGCTCCTTCTTCACCACAACGGATCGATACAACGTCCGCATTACTGAAGACGCCGCACCGATCCGCCTGTCGATCTCACGATCCACTCTTCCCCCACTCGTGAACAAGACTCCTCGGTACTTGAACTCCTCCACTTGGGGCAGGGTCTCCTCCCCAACCCGGAGATGGCACTCCACCCTTTTCCGGGCGAGAACCATGGACTCGGACTTGGAGGTGCTGATTCTCATTCCGGTCGCTTCACACTCGGCTGCGAACCGATCCAGTGAGAGCTGAAGATCCCGGCCAGATGAAGCCATCAGGACTACATCATCTGCAAAAAGCAGAGACCTAATCCCGTGGCCACCAAACCGGAACCCCTCAACGCCTTGACTGCGCCTAGAAATTCTGTCCATAAAAGTTATGAACAGAATCGGTGACAAAGGACAGCCTTGGCGGAGTCCAACCTTCACTGGAAACGTGTCCGACTTACTGCCAGCAATGCGGACCAAGCTCTGACACTGATCATACAGGGAGCGGACTGCCACAATAAGACATTCCGATACCCCATACTCTCTGAGCACTCCCCACAGGACTTCCCGAGGGACACGGTCGAATGCCTTCTCCAAGTCCACAAAGCACATGTAGACTGGTTGGGCAAACTCCCATGCACCCTCAAGAACCCTGCCGAGAGTATAGAGCTGGTCCACAGTTCCACGACCAGGACGAAAACCACACTGTTCCTCCTGAATCCGAGGTTCGACTATCCGGCGAAGCCTCCTCTCCAGTACACCTGAATAAACCTTACCGGGAAGGCTGAGGAGCGTGATCCCACGATAGTTGGAACACACCCTCCGGTCCCCCTTCTTAAAGAGAGGGACCACCACCCCGGTCTGCCAATCCAGAGGTACCGCCCCCGATGTCCACGCGATGCTGCAGAGTCTTGTCAACCAAGACAGCCCCACAGCATCCAGAGCCTTAAGGAACTCCGGGCGGATCTCATCCACCCCCGGGGCCTTGCCGCCGAGGAGCTTTTTAACTACCTCAGCGACCTCAGCCCCAGAAATAGGAGAGTCCACTACAGATTCCCCAGGCACCGCTTCCTCAAAGAAAGACGTGTTGGTGGGATTGAGGAGGTCTTCGAAGTATTCCCTCCACCGATCCACAACATCCGCAGTCGAAGTCAGCAGAACACCATCCGCACCATACACGGTGTTGATAGTGCACTGCTTCCCCTTCCTGAGGCGCCGTATGGTGGTCCAGAATCGCTTCGAAGCCGTCCGGAAGTCGTTTTCCATGGCTTCCCCGAACTCTTCCCATGTCCGAGTTTTTGCCTCCGCGACCGCTAAAGCTGCACACCGCTTGGCCCGTCGGTACCCGTCCACTGCCTCCGGAGTCCTATGAGCCAAAAGAACCCGATAGGACTCCTTCTTCAGCTTGACGGCATCCCTCACTGCTGGTGTCCACCAACGGGTTCTGGGATTACCGCCACGACAGGCACCAACAACCTTGCGGCCACAGCTCCAATCAGCCGCCTCGACAATAGAGGTTCGGAACATGGTCCACTCGGACTCAATGTCCCGCACCTCCCTCGTGACATGTTCAAAGTTCTCCCGGAGGTGTGAATTGAAACTCTCTCTGACAGGAGACTCTGCCAGACGTTCCCAGCAGACCCTCACAATGCGCTTGGGCCTGCCAGGTCTGTCCGGCATCCTCCCCCACCATCGCAGCCAACTCACCACCAGGTGGTGATCGGTAGAAAGCTCCGCCCCTCTCTTCACCCGAGTGTCCAAAACATAAGGCCGCAAATCCGATGACACAACTACAAAGTCGATCATGGAACTGCGGCCTAGGGTGTCCTGGTGCCAAGTGCACATATGGACACCCTTATGTTTGAACATGGTGTTTGTTATCGACAAACTGTGACGAGCACAAAAGTCCAATAACAAAACACCACTCGGGTTTAGATCCGGGCGACCATTCTTCCCAATCACGCCTCTCCAGGTTTCACTGTCGTTGCCAACATGAGCGTTGAAGTCTCCCAGTAGGACAAGGGAATCACCCGGAGGAGCACTTTCCAGTACTCCCTCGAGTGTACCCAAAAAGGGTGGGTATTCTGAACTGCTGTTTGGTGCATAAGCACAAACAACAGTCAGGACCCGTCCCCCCACCCGAAGGCGAAGGGAAGCTACCCTCTCGTCCACTGGGTTGAACTCAAACGTACAGGCTTTGAGCCGGGGGGCAACCACAATTGCCACCCCAGCCCGTCGCCTCTCACTGCCGGCAACGCCAGAGTGGAAGAGGGTCCAGTCCCTCTCGAGAGAACTCGGTCATATTTTCATAATAATGATCTTGCAGCAGCCAGCGTCATCTCACAAGACCCTCCGGTACCGTGAATGTCATTTAAGTGACGTCTTGGTGAAGATTGATGATCACTAATTTTTAGGTCTATTTTTTTTAAAAGCCTGGCTGGAGATCGACTGACACACCCCCCGCGGTCGACTGGTAGCTCGCGATTGACGTAATGGGCACCCCTGCATTAGTTCATTGTAGTGGAGGATATAAGAGCAATAAGGTGCAGATATAAAAAAAAAAGATTACTGTACAAATACTGTACATATATTGCACATTTACATATGCATCCGGGTTTATGGATGTATGTTATATTGTCTTTATATTCCAGCCATTTAATTCATTTTGGGGGGAATTGAGGGGATTATTATGATGCGTTCAAGAGTCTTACGGCCTGAGGGAAGAAGCTGTCACAGAACTTGGAGCTTCTCCTACGGAGGCTGCGGAACCTCCTTTTAGAGTCCAGAATTTGGCACTTATGTTCCAGTCTTGCACACATTTTCATTTATTTAATAAATGTGATGGGAATTTCATATCATCAATGCAGTTTTCAAAAGTTGCAAGTGATAAGATACCGACCTCTATTTAATGATACAACTCTAACATTTGACAACCAAACAATTAAACAAGGCGACACGGTAAAGAATCTGGGTGTTATCTTTGACCCAACTCTCTCCTTTGAGTCACACATTAAAAGCGTTACTAAAACGGCCTTCTTTCATCTCCGTAATATCGCTAAAATTCGCTCCATTCTGTCCACTAAAGACGCTGAGATCATTATCCATGCGTTTGTTACGTCCCGTCTCGACTACTGTAACGTGTTATTTTCGGGTCTCCCCATGTCTAGCATTAAAAGATTACAGTTGGTACAAAATGCGTCTGCTAGACTTTTGACAAGAACAAGAAAGTTTGATCATATTACGCCTGTACTGTATATACCTTTATATACATATATACATACATATATACCTATACTTTATATACCTTTATATACATATATACATACATATATACCTGTACTGTATATACCTTTATATACATATATACATACATATATACCTGTACTGTATATACCTTTATATACATATATACATACATATATACCTGTACTGGCTCACCTGCACTGGCTTCCTGTGCACTTAAGATGTGACTTTAAGGTTTTACTACTTACGTATAAAATACTACACGGTCTAGCTCCATCCTATCTTGCCGATTGTATTGTACCATATGTCCCGGCAAGAAATCTGCGTTCAAAGGACTCCGGCTTATTAGTGACTCCCAAAGCCCAAAAAAAGTCTGCGGGCTATAGAGCGTTTTCAATTCGGGCTCCAGTACTCTGGAATGCCCTCCCGGTAACAGTTCGAGATGCCACCTCAGTAGAAGCATTTAAGTCTCACCTTAAAACTCATTTGTATACTCTAGCCTTTAAATAGACTCCCTTTTTCGACCAGTTGATCTGCCATTTCTTTTCTTTTTCTCCTATGTCCCACTTTCCCTTGTGGAGGGGGTCCGGTCCGATCCGGTGGCCATGTACTGCTTGCCTGTGTATCGGCTGGGGACATCTCTGCGCTGCTGATCCGCCTCCGCTTGGGATGGTTTCCTGCTGGCTCCGCTGTGAACGGGACTCTCGCTGCTGTGTTGGATCCGCTTTGGACTGGACTCTTGCGACTGTGTTGGATCCATTATGGATTGAACTTTCACAGTATCATGTTAGACCCGCTCGACATCCATTGCTTTCCTCCTCTCCAAGGTTCTCATAGTCATCATTGTCACCGACGTCCCACTGGGTGTGAGTTTTCCTTGCCCTTATGTGGGCCTACTGGGGATGTCGTAGTGGTTTGTGCAGCCCTTTGAGACACTAGTGATTTAGGGCTATATAAGTAAACATTGATTGATTGATAAACACTTATTTCGTGAAACAAAAAGAAATGTAAAACTGCATGAATGTACACAAATCCAAGATGCGTCAATAATCGATTGTTTATGGAATCGTAGCTACTGAATCGTAATGGCATCCTGAACAGTCAGCCAACTGCACTAAGGTGCGCACCAACCGTCTTAAGTCAGGTGTCCATAAAAGGTAGGGAGCTCGCTCGCCAAGTAGCTTACCCAAATAGTCCAAAAACCGAATTACAGGTAGAGCGAACACTTTGGATCTGGCAACCGCCTCTCAGGCTGGAGCTGTCCTATCCAAGTCCTGTGAGCATGAACTGTTGTCAATGCAGCTCGCCATTGCTTGTTTGCAAAAGGTGACATGACTTAGCCATTTATTTCCAAAATTAGGGTGTTCTCCTGGTTTTAGTTGGAAACTAAAAAACAAGTGCTGTTTTATACAAAAGTGTTGGAGGCCCCTGCTAGCAGGTTCATTGTTCTTATCCATCCATCCATCCATCCATTTTCTACCGCTTATTACCTTTCGGGGTCGCGGGGGGCGCTGGCGCCTATCACAGCTACAGTCGGGCGGAAGGCGGGGTACACCCTGGACAAGTCGCCACCTCATCAATAAAATGAGCGTGATAGATTGGGGACCAGTCTGGGGTGTAGGTGCTTCCACTTGTCCCGTCACCTCAACATCGCTGCACTTCTGCAACTTTCCTGACTTTCAATCAATCAATCAATCAATCAATGTTTACTTATATAGCCCTAAATCACTAGTGTCTCAAAGGGCTGCACAAACCACCACGACATCCTCGGTAGGCCCACATAAGGGCAAGGAAAACTCACACCCAGTGGGACGTCGGTGACAATGATGACTATGAGAACCTTGGAGAGGAGGAAAGCAATGGATGTCGAGCGGGTCTAACATGATACTGTGAAAGTTCAATCCACAATGGATCCAACACAGTCTCGAGAGTCCAGTCCAAAGCGGATCCAACACAGCAGCGAGAGTCCCGTTCACAGCGGAGCCAGCAGGAAACCATCCCAAGCGGAGGCGGATCAGCTTTGTAGGTTGACTCCAGTCTTAGGTGGCGGCTGTCATTAATTACTTGCAAGAGTGACGGCTTGACTTGAATGACACGTCTTTGCTCGGCATAAGAATGTGGTTGTGGGTTTGACTTTATTCTAAGTCGTTGCATTTCATTTCCATCATGAAATGTGGCGGTTAACATTAAGAACCTCACAAAGGAGAGATTGCAATAATTAAATCGCATGTATTTAATATGCTCACAAATGTAGTCGATAGTGAATAAACATAGCGGGGAGTTTGTTTGTATTATAATTCTGCAATAAAATGAGTTGGTTATCATTAACAACATTTGAGAGGAGCAATCACATTAATTAAAGTAAATGTATTTATTCCGCATAAGAATGTAGTCAATAGTAAGTAAGCAGAGTCGAGAGTTTCGACTTTTGGATTATTTTGTGTCTTTGTATTTTATGTTTGATATCACTGCAAACCTCAGAAGAGCAATCACAAATATTCAAGGAAATGTCGTAATTCTCCACAAAAATGCAGTGGAGGGTGAGTAAGAATAGTTGTAAGTTTCGACTTCTGGACTATTTTGTGTCTTTGTTTGCATGTATTCTATTTATATGATAACAGGTGTTGATTGTCATTAAAAACATTCAACATTAATGAAAGTAAATGTCTTTATTCTGTAGGAGTCGGTAAGTAAGCATCGTCATGAGTTTCAACTTTTGGATCATTTAGTGTCTTTCTATTGTATTTCTATAATGAAAGGTGGCAGTTATCATTAAGAACTTTTGAAAGAAGTGCTTGAGTTAATTAAATGACACGTCTTTATTCCACACACAAATTTAGCCGAGAGTGAGTAAGCATAGTTTCGACTTTTGGATTATATTGTGTCTTTCTATTGTATTTCTATAATGAAAGGTGGCAGTTATCATTAAGGACTTTTGAAAGAAGTGCTTGAGTTAATTAAATGACACGTCTTTATTCCACACACAAATTTAGCCGAGAGTGAGTAAGCATAGTTTCGACTTTTGGATTATGTTGCGTCTTTCTATTGTATTTCTATAATGAAAGGTGGCAGTTATCATTAAGAACTTTTGAAAGAAGTGCTTGAGTTAATTAAATGACACGTCTTTATTCCACACACAAATTTAGCCGAGAGTGAGTAAGCATAGTTTCGACTTTTGGATTATATTGTGTCTTTCTGTTGTATTTCTATAATGAAAGGTGGCAGTTATCAATAAGAACTTTTGAAAGAAGTGCTTGAGTTAATTAAATGACACGTCTTTATTCCACACACAAATTTAGCCGAGAATGAGTAAGCATAGTTTCGACTTTTGGATTATGTTGTGTCTTTCTATTGTATTTCTGGAATGAAATGTGGCTGTTATCATTAAGAAACTTTGGGAGAAGAACTTGCGTTAATTAAATGACACGTCTTGATTTCGCACACGGATGTAGCCGAGGGTGAGTAGGCATTGCCTTCAGTTGCGACTTTTGGATTGTTTGGTGTTTTTGTATTTTAATCAAATAATAAAATATGTTGGTAGTCATTAAGAACCTCAGAGAGGAGCGATCACATTAATTAAAAGGAAATGTCTTTCTTCCACATACAAATGCAGCCAAGGGTGAGTAAGCATGGTCATGAGCTGTAACTTTTGGATTATTTTTTGTCTTTCTATTTTAATTCATGAAAACAAAAAACCTTCGAGGGGAGCAATCGCATTAAAAAAATGACATGTATGTATTCTGCACACAAATGTAGTCTAGAGCGACTATTAGAAGCAAACTCATTTTGAATTTTGCAATATTTCGTGGCTTTGTATTTTATTTATGTTACAAAATATGCTGGTTGTCACATGAATTATTTGCATGAGGAGCAATTGCATTAGGTTTTCATTACACACCAAATGTGGGGCATTTATTTATCAAGCATAATTATTCAAGGAATTGTCTTAATTCTCCACAAAAATGCAGTGGAGGGTAGATTATTTGGTGTCTTTGTATGCATGTATCGTATTTCTATGATAAAATGTGTTGATTATCATTAAATACCTTCGATGATATTATTTGAAGTAAATGTTTTTATTCTGAACAAAAATGTAGGAGTCGGTAAGTAAGTATGGTCATGAGTTTCAACTTCTGGATCATTTTGTGTCTTTCTATTGTATTTCTATAACAAAATGTGGCGGTTATCATTAAGAACCTTCGAGAGGAGTGCACACGTTAATTAAATTACATGTCGTTAGTCTGCACACAAATGTAGCCGAGGGTGCGTAAGCATAGTTTCAATTTTTGGATTATTTTGTGTCTTTCTAATATATTTCTATTGTGAAATGTGGCAGTTCCCATTAAGAACCTTCAAGAGAAGTGCCCGCGTTAATTAAATTACATGTCTTTAGTCTGCACACAAATGTAGCCGAGGGTGTGTAAGCATAGTTTCGATTTTTGGATTATTTTGTGTCTTTATATTATATTTCTATAATGAAATGCGGCGGGTATCATTAAGCACATTTGAGAGTAGTGCTTGCGTTAATTAAATGACACGCTTTTATTCCGCACACAAATTTAGCCAAGGGTGAGTAAGCATCGTTTTGACTTTTGGATCATTTTGTGTCTTTCTATTATTTATTTATATAAGGAAATGTGGTGGTTATCAATAAGAACCTTCGAGAGAAGTGCTCGCGTCAATTAAATTACATGTCTTAAGTCTGCACACAAATGTAGCAGATGGTGTGTAAGCATAGTTTCGACTTTTGGATTATTTTGTGTCTTTCTATTATATTTCTATGATGAAATGTGGCCGTAATCATTAAGCACTTTTGAGAGAAGTGCTCGCGTTAATTAAATGACACGTCTTTATTCGACACACAAATTTAACCAAGGGTGAGAAAGCATTGCTTTGACTTTTGGGATCATTTTGTGTCTTTCTATTATTTATTTATATAAGGAAATGTGGCGGTTATCATTAAGAACCTTCGAGAGAAGTGCTCGCGTCAGATAAATGACATGTCTTTACTCTGCACACAAATGTAGCAGAGGTGCGTAAGCATAGTTTCGACTTTTGTATTACTTTGTTTCTTTCTATTGTATTTCTGTAATGAAGTGTGGCGGATATCATGAAGAACCTTCGAGAGAAATGCTGGCGTTAATTAAATGACAAGTCTTTAGATTTTGTATCCGTAGATGGACGTGTGTTGCCTGACCCTAAATCACCCCCACCCCAATGACCTGGATTAATTTGTGTCTTTTTTTTATATTTCTACAATGAAATGTGGCGGTTATTATTAAGCACTTTTGAGGAAAGCGCTCACGTTAATTAAATGACATGTTTTTATTTTGCACACAAATGTAGCCGAGGGTGCGTAAGCTGAGTTTCGACTTTTGGATTATTTTGTGTCTTTTTTTTAATATTTCTACAATGAAATGTGGCGGTTATTATTAAGTACTTTTGAGGAAAGTGCTCGCATTAATTAAATGACACGTCTTTTTTCGGCACACAAATTTAGCCGAGGGTGAGTAAGCATCGTTTTGACTTTTGGATTATTTTGTGTCTTTCTATTATATTTCTATAATGAAATGTGGCGGTTATCAAGCACTTTTGAGGGAAGTGCTCGCGTTAATTAAATGACACGTCTTTATTCCGCACACAAATTTAGCCGAGGGTGAGTAAGCATCGTTTTGACTTTTGTGTCTATTATTTATTTCTATAATGAAATGTGGCGGTTATCATTAAGAACTTTCGAGAGACGTGCTGGCGTTAATTAAATTGCATGTCTTTACTCTGCATACAAATGTAGCAGAGGGTGCGTAAGCATAGTTTCGACTTTTGTATTACTTTGTTTCTTTCTATTGTATTTCTGTAATGAAGTGTGGCGGTTATCATAAAGAACCTTCGAGAGAAATGCTGGCGTTAATTAAATGACAAGTCTTTAGACTTTGTATCCGTAGCTCAGGGGTGTCCAAAGTTCGGCCCAGGGGCCATTTGCGGCCCGCGTGTTATTTTTCAACGGCCCCATGGCACATTTTAAGAATACATTTGAAAAAAATGTCAAACATAAAAAGTGGTATAAAAGATCAAACAGATGAAATTTAACAAGAAATTGTTGCAATGCTTACTCTTATAACACAAAGCTGCTATGCTGGCTGTTTCTTTCTTTAAAAAAATAATAATGAATCAAAATCAATGTCATTTTGAATTATTAACCTATTCAAGGCTCTGATTATGTCACATTAAATATTCCACTTTGAAATATTTTTCGGGGAAAATGTTGCATATTTTGTGTTTTGCCGTATAAAAAAACTGAGCTGTTTTTTCTTTTTAAAGAAGGGCCTAAAACAAACAAAAAACATAAACAACAATAAAATTGATAATTGACGGATAGATCTGAAGTTGATCGAGATTATTGTGCTAAAAGTAAATGGTAAAAAAAATATATTATTTATTTTTTATAACACTTTAATGAGTAGGACACTTTTGGATCCCCAGTTATTTTAGTGTGTTTTGTTTTTAAGTGTCCTTGCTCAAAAAATAATAATGAATCAAAATCCAAAATTAAGGCTCCAATTATTGTATAATCTCAAATATTCCACCTAAACAAATTTTATTGAGTGACAATATAGCATATTTTGTGTTTTTTCCATTTTTTTCCTAATGTGCCCACACTTTTTCTGCAGGCGAGCTACTTTTCAATTGACCAACTCGAGGGGATCTACCTCATTTACATATATCATTTATATTTATTTATTTATGAAAGAGACATTTTTGTAAACAAGTTCAATGTGTTTAATGATAATACAAGCATGTGTAACACATATAGATGTCTTTCTTTCACGAAGACAAGAATATAAGTTGGTGTATTACCTGATTCTGATGACTTGCATTGATTGGAATCAGACAGTAATGATGATAACGCCCACATTTTTAAATGGAGGAGAAAAAAAAGTTGTCCTTTCTGTACAATACCACATGAAAGTGGTTGCTTTTTGGCATCTAATTCATCCAGCTTCCATACACTTTACAAGAAAAACATTGGCGGAAAATTCCGTAGCTTGCTTGATTGACATTCACGGCACCCGAGGGTCTTGTGAGATGACGCTGGCTGCTGCCAGTTCATTATTATGAAAAAATGACAGAGAGGAAGGCGGGAAACACTTTTTATTTCAACAGACTTTCGCGCCGTCCCTTCCGTCAAAACTCTAAAGGCCGACTGCACATTTCCCATCTTCACAATAAAAGCCCTGCTTCATGCTGCTTGCGCTAACAAAATAAGAGTCTCGGAAAGCTGGCGTGCACAAGTGATGTGCACGCCAGCTTTCTGAGGGATCGCTTGTGCACGCCAGTTTTCCGAGACTCTTTATTTAGTTAGCGCAGGCAGCATGAAGCAGGGCTTTTATTGTGAAGATAGGAAATGTGCAGTCGGCCTTTAGAGTTTTGACGGAAGGTACGGCGCGAGAGTCTGTTGAAATAAAAAGTGTTTCTCGCCTTCCTCTCGGTCATATTTTAATAATAATGATCTTGCAGCAGCCAGCGTCATCTCACAAGACCCTCCGGTACCGTGAATGTCATTTAAGTGACGTCTTGGTGAAGATTGATGATCACTAATTTTTAGGTCTATTTTTTTTTTAAAAGCCTGGCTGGAGATCGACTGACACACCCCCCGCGGTCGACTGGTAGTTCGCGATCGACGTAATGGGCACCGCTGATCTAGAGATTTAAAACTTGAATAATAATGAAAATAATAATACTGAATACTGACTCATTTTTTATATATTCTTTTTGACCAAAACCCTTTGGGGTCCCTGGCATCATAACTGAGTGGAGGCCTGAATGTATATTTTTTATACATATATTGTATTGGTTTTTAAAATAAAAATTATGAAAATGGCATACTGGGTGACACAGAGTACACTGATGGTTGTGATATAAACAACTTTAACACTTACTAATATGCACCACGCTGTGAAGACACACCCAACAAGATCAACAAAGACATTTCGGGAGAACATCCTCACAGTAACCCAACATAAACGCAACACAACAAATACCCATAATCCTTTGTATCCGTGACAAATCCTGAATATATTTTACACTACCGCGCCCCCATCCCCGCCCACCTTACCCGCACGGGGGGGGGGTTCCTGCTAGCGGGGTGTATAAAATAGTCAGGAGTGTCATGAATACAAAGGATTATGGGTATTTGTTGTTTTACTGTGAGGATGTTCTCCCGAATGTGTTTGTCGTTCTTAATTGGTGTGGCTTCACAGCGTGGCGCATTTTACTAAGAGTGTTAAAATTGCTCTGATTTTTCAGTGTGCGGCCCTCAGTGGAAAAAGTTTGGACACCCCTGCTGTAGATTGACGCGTGTTGCCTGACCCTAAATCACCCCCACCCCATGTGTAGATTGACATCCGGGTGACAGGTGGACGCGTGTTGCCCGACCCTAAATCCCCCCCCGCCCGCCCGCCCGGAGCTCACCTGGCATTGGTACAGTCGCTATAAAGTGTCTCGAAGTCCTGCCTGGAGATGAGTTTGCAGCGGTTGACGCCGGGCTGGATGGCCCCGAGTCCCCGGAGCACTCGGACCTGCTCCACGTTGCACACCACCGGCGTGATGTCCAGCCGCTTGAGCTTGGTGTAGACGGTGTGCAGGCCGCCCACCAGGTGCTTGAGGAAGACGTCGAAGGCCTGCGGCAGGCAGATGAGCTCCGTGTCTCTGACGGTGAAAGACGCCAGCTGGGCGCCCTTCACCTCCACCAGCCGGCACTCGTTGTTCTGCGCGGTGCTCTCCACCGGCGACGGCGTGGCGTAGACGGGCTTGCCGGGGCCGACCTTGAGCTGGGTCCCGTTCGGGAGCAAGAGGTCCGCCCGGAAATGGTGAAGCAGCGTCGGGCGCGCCGCCGGAGGAGCCGGGGAGGAAGCGGCGGAGGTGGCCGCGGGTGGCGGCGAGTGAGCGGCCGGAGAGGCGGAACTCGGCGCCGGGTGGTGGCCGAGCGGAGCCACGGGGAGCAGCGTCGGAGCGGCCGGAGTTGTCGTCGCCATGCCGGTCAGTGGAATTATCGCAAGAAGGAAAAAAAAGTCAACTTGAAAGTGAGAGAAAGTAAGTTTGGCTGAGTGGGCGGGAAGATGAGAGGATGGAGGAGATCACATAGTTGAGGCGGAATGGAGGCTTGTCTCGGAGCATCGATGCTCTTGTCACATTATCATAAGGAGGAGGAGTCTGCCGGAGAGAGAGAGCAAGATTAGCCGACAGAAACTTGACATAAGCCGATTTCTAAACGCCTAAATACACTGCAAGAGTCATGTTAAGATGGCGGTGAGTCCCGGAGCTGGCTTTTCTCGCCTCATATTAAAAGCTTGTAATCTCCCTCTTAATGACCTGTTTACCTAATTGTGTCATACTTCTAAAAAATAGAGACGGATGACTATTATTGGGAGCAAACAAATCTTAAGTTTTACCTTGAATTGATTAACGTGGACCCCGATTTAAACAAGTTGAACAACTTATTCGGGCATACTTGCCTTCCTTGAGACCTCAGAATTAGGGAGATACTCAAAAGGCCCGCTTGGTGGGGTATATATATATGTGTGTGTGTGTGTGTGTGTGTGTGTGTGTGTGTGTGTGTGTGTGTGTACGATGAGGTGGCGACTTGTCCAGGGTGTACACCGCCTTCCGCCCCATTGTAGCTGAGATAGGTGCCAGCACCCCCCGCAACTCCAAAAGGGAATAAGCGGTAGAAAATGATATATATATATATACATATATATATATAGGGTGTCAAACGTACGGCCCACAGGCCGGATCAGACTAGCCAACAGCTTTTATCCAGCCCACGAGATCAGTTTGCTTAGTACAGGGGTCAATCAATCAATCAATGTTTATTTATATAGCCCCAAATCACAAATGTCTCAAAGGACTGCACAAACCACTACGACTACAACATCCTCGGAAGAACCCACAAAAGGGCAAGGAAAACTCACACCCAGTGGGCAGGGAGAATTCACATCCAGTGGGACGCCAGTGACAATGCTGACTATGAGAAACCTTGGAGAGGACCTCAGATGTGGGCAACCCCTCCCCCTCCCCCTCTAGGGGACCGAAAGCAATGGATGTCGAGCGGGTCTAACATGATACTGTGAACGTTCAATCCATAGTGGCTCCAACACAGCCGCGAGAGTTCAGTTCAAGCGGATCCAAGACAGCAGCGAGAGTCCCGTCCACAGGAAACCATCTCAAGCGGAGGCGGATCAGCAGCGTAGAGATGTCCCCAACCGATACAGGCGAGCGGTCCATCCTGGGTCCCGACGAGCGGTCCATCCTGGGTCTCGACTCTGGACAGCCAGTACTTCATCCATGGTCATCGGACCGGACCCCCTCCACAAGGGAGGGGGTGACATAGGAGAAAGAAAAGAAGCGGCAGATCAACTGGTCTAAAAAGGAGGTCTATTTAAAGGCTAGAGTATACAGATGAGTTTTAAGGTGAGACTTAAATGCTTCTACTGAGGTAGCATCTCGAACTGTTACCGGGAGGGCATTCCAGAGTACTGGAGCCCGAACGGAAAACGCTCTATAGCCCGCAGACTTTTTTTGGGCTCTAGGAATCACTAATAAGCCGGAGTCTTTTGAACGCAGATTTCTTGCCGGGACATATGGCTCTTTTATGCCACTGTTGTGGCTCACTTTGGCTTTGAAACAAAATGTCAACAAATATTGGTTACTTATTTCATTACATTTTATTCAGTTATTTTTATTCTAACAGTTGTTATTTTGGAGAGTTCTGGCATCTTATCAAATGATAATAAATCATTCTGATATATTGTCGATCGAAAGTAGGTAGGTAGGTAGTAGAGATGCGCGGTTTGCCCGGTTGACATGATGAAAAAATTGATTTTAATTAGATTCGGGCGGGTGGCGGATAAATATTTGATATGCATGGTTCTGTGATTGGTATCCTTTGCCATTCAAAGTGCCATTTGAGACCCGTGTCATGAAGCGAAGAAGACAATAAGAGACGATATTATTCTTCTGAATGACTGACGGTAGTCACCCAGATAATAAGTATTAGGGCGTGCTATGAAGCCATTGGCTTTGTCGCCTACTACAACATGTACGATCTGCTTAGCAGTCCAGCATCATGTTGTCTGTGGCTTCTGCCGCAACACGCACACGACTGCAAGGCATACTGGGTGACACAGAGTACACTAATGGTTGTGATATAAAAAAATGTAACACTCTTAGTAATATGCGCCACGCTGTGAAGCCACACCGTGAAACCACACCGATTAAGAACGACAAACACATTTCGGGAGAACATCCTCACGGCAACACAACATAAACGCAACACAACAAATACCCATAATCCTTTGTATTCATGACACTTCCTGACTATTTTATATGTATTATTAAAGATGATGATTTAAAAAAATGTAATCCAGACCGGGCTCCTAAGAGGGCCCAGTCTAGAGTGGGGAAAAAAACCTCCATAGCAAAGCACATACACATATTACAACATACATCTCAAGACTTGCAACAGAGGGAAGGGAGTGCGGGGCTACTGTAGCTGGCTGCAGCTCCTCTGGCGCTGCCCAGCCGTCCATTACACCGAAGGGATTCGCGAATGTCACCGCTCTTGTGCGTCATCTCTTGCTGCCAAGCAATTGTATTGTTTTTAGCGGTCAACCCCCCGGTAAGCTAGCAATGGCCGGATCCAAAAAGAGAAACATTTAATGCTTCATGGACAAATTAATTTGCTTTCATTGATGAGGAGGTTGCGACGAGGTTGTTCCTTTCCCTTTTTAGTCAAATGAAATATGCCGCAGTTGTATGCCTTCAGAATATTGGCACGACTTAATTTTTTTCCAAATTCGTTAATAAGGGAAGGACCAGTGTGTTTTTTTTCAAATGTTCAAAATAATTTGGTGATTTGCTTATACCCAGGAATAAAATGTGAATCGTTGTCAAATGTTAAATTTCATAAATTCTATAGCATACGTGTAACGAAACTATAAGTGGTGTTATCGTCGTTTTAGGAATCGAACAGAGTTTGCGGATCGAGTTGGGTTTTATTTGGGGGGAAATGGGCTCAATTAGCTCTTTGTATGCCAAAGATTGCCGACCACTGGTCTAGTATAGAAATGGTCTGTAATTTTGGAATGGAAGAAACTGCTGATCTAAATATGTCCACTGGATGTCGCAATAGCAGTAATTTGTATCCCCTGTGCATGACTTCGGAGCAAGTCATGCTGACAACAAGCTATGACAACAAGCTATCCATACACTTAGGTAAAACGGAATCCATCCTATTTGGGTCCCATATCAAACTTAAGAAGGTCAGTGACTTCACTATAAAAGTGGGTGACATTGTTATCACCAGGAAGGATGAGATCACCTACCTAGGTTCCATTCTAGAGGCTAATCTTTCCTGTGATAAAATGGCAACCAAGGTGATCAAAAAGGTCAACCAAAGAACGAGATTCCTCTACAGAATCTCCTCTCTGGTCAACAAAAGCACTTTGAGGATTCTAGCGGGAACTCTCATTCAACCCTTCTTCGATTACGCTTGCACCTCCTGGTACCCCAGCACCTCCAAAACCCTCAAATCTAGACTCCAAACATCCCAGAATAAGCTAATCCGGTTACTTTTAGACCTCCACCCCAGATCACACCTCAATCCAACCCACTTCTCCAAAGTGGGCTGGCTCAGGGTGGAGGACAGAGTAAAACAACTTGCACTGAGCCTAGTCTATAAAATCCGCTACACCTCCTTGATACCGAAGTACATGTCCAACTACTTCCTTAACGTAAATGACCGCCATAACCACAACACCAGGGGGAGCTCCACAAACCACGTTAAACCCAGATTTCGATCTAACAAAGGTCTTAACTCATTCTCTTTCTATGCCACATCAATGTGGAATGCACTCCCAACAGGTATAAAAGTAAGTGCATCTCTATATTCCTTCAAAACCGCTCTAAAACAACACCTCCAGGCAACTTCAACACTTTACTAATACCCTCCTCCATTCACATCCCATCTCCCCGGATTATAAACAACTCAAATATACTTCTAATGTATATACTTGTTCTTATGCTATGTGAACTCACTATGTTCTCTGCTGGCTGTACATATCCTACTAAATAAGACTTACACTGTTTCAATGTCCACATTTCTCTGTTGATGCAATTGTTGATGACTGAAGTTCTGATATCAACCAAAGCTCCTCATCCCACCCCCCGGATTGTAAATAATGTAAATAATTGAATGTACATACTATGATGATTAACTTGTGTGATGACTGTATTATGTTGATAGTATATATTTGTACCATGAATTGATTAACGTGGACCCCGACTTAAACAAGTTGAAAAACTTATTCGGGTGTTGCCATTTAGTGGTCAATTGTACGGAATATGTATTGTACTGTGCAATCTACTAATAAAAGTATCAATCAAAGTTATCATGAATTATTCGGAGCGAGCGTAGCTTTATCATGCATTGATTAACGTGGACCCCGACTTCGACTTAAACAAGTTGCAAAAATGATTTGGGTGTTACCATTTAGTGGCCAATTGTACGGAATATGTACTGTATTGTGCAATCTACTAATAAAAGTTTCAATCAATCATCCAGGTGGGGCGGCATAGCTCGGTTGGTAGAGTGGCCGTGCCAGCAACTTGAGGGTTGCAGGTTCGATTCCCGCTTGTGCCATCCTAGTTACTGCCGTTGTGTCCTTGGGCAAGACACTCGACCCACCTGTTCCCAGTGCCACCGACACTGGTTTAAATGTAACTTAGATATTGGCTGTCACTATGTAAAGCGCTATATAAATATAATTCACTTCACTTCACTCCATCCATCCATCATCTTCCGCTTATCCGAGGTCGGGTCGCGGGGGCAACAGCCTAAGCAGGGAAGCCCAGACTTCCCTCTCCCCAGCCACTTCGTCCAGCTCTTCCCGGGGGATCCCGAGGCGTTCCCAGGCCAGCCGGGAGACATAGTCTTCCCAACGTGTCCTGGGTCTTCCCCGTGGCCTCCTACCGGTTGGACGTGCCCTAAACACCTCCCTAGGGAGGCGTTCGGGTGGCATCCTGACCAGATGCCCGAACCACCTCATCTGGCTCCTCTCCATGTGAAAGAGCAGCAGCTTTACTTTGAGTTCCTCCCGGATGGCAGAGCTTCTCACCCTATCTCTAAGGGAGAGACCGGGAAACTCATTTCGGCCGCTTGTACCCGTGATCTTATCCTTTCGGTCATGACTCAAAGCTCATGACCATAGGTGAGGATGGGAACGTAGATCGACCGGTAAATTGAGAGCTTTGCCTTCCGGCTCAGCTCCTTCTTCACCACAACGGATCGGTACAACGTCCGCATTACTGAAGACGCCACACCGATCCACCTGTCGATCTCACGATCCACTCTTCCCCCACTCGTGAACAAGACTCCTAGGTA
The DNA here is from genome assembly GCF_033978795.1 of Nerophis ophidion. NCBI lineage: Eukaryota > Metazoa > Chordata > Actinopteri > Syngnathiformes > Syngnathidae > Nerophis > Nerophis ophidion. The sequence continues at coordinate 70,445,573 of NC_084619.1, read as the reverse complement.
CTTGAACTCCTCCACTTGGGGCAGGGTCTCCTCCCCAACCTGGAGATGGCACTCCACCCTTTTCCGGGCGAGAACCATGGACTCTGACTTGGAGGTGCTGATTCTCATTCCGGTCGCTTCACACTCGGCTGCGAACCGATCCAGTTCAATCAATCAATGTGCCGTAATTAAGATAGAAGCAACACTTCCGTGTGTGGACACTACCTACTTACGCTGCTTATTAGTGATAGTATACAAAATGTGGATTGTTACCTTCATGCCATGTTGTTGACATTTGTTACCAAAATCAATGATTCCGATCATCTGCACATTCATGTTGTACTTCAGACTGATAAATATGATCAAATATGTATCCCCATCTGACTTCATGCGAATGTAATGAGTCTAAATTCACCAGTTTTATTGTAGATGATGCTACCTATGTACAGAATAAAGCACGTGTTAGTACATCAGTTGAGGAAAATGAGTCAATTACGTTAATAACATCCTGTAATTTTATTTTGATGTTAATGATATCATATTCTGATAGATTAAAAATTAACCCTAATGAGAGCATTTTAAAAGGTTAGGTCTTTTAAGAAGAGGATGAATAACCGCTTTTTTTGAATGCTAGGGGAACAGTGCCCGAGGAAAGTGATAAGTTTATAATATTTAGCTCTGATGGACCTAATAATACAAAGAGCTCCTTGATCAGTTTCCCAGGAAGAGGGTCAAGTAAACATGTTGTCTGTTTCATTCCATTTACACGTTGTAACAATTCCTCTAATGTTATTTCCCCAAAACGAGAGAAACTATTTTGGAGGGCAGTATCCGCCGTATATACCATCGTTTCAGTGTTAATAGAACCCCGTTGTAGCTGGGACGCATTGTCTTTAATCTCCTTTCTAATGACTTCAATTTTCTTACTAAAGAATTGCATAAAGTCATCAGCTGAGTGGGTGGAGCTAATGGAAGGGGTCCCTTGTTGGGTTAGCGATGCTACCGTACTAAACAAAAATTTAGGATCGTTTTTATTACGCTGGATGAGATTTGAGTAATATTTAGCTTTAGCTAAGGTAAGCATGCGTTTATAAGTTATTAAACCATCACTCCATGCTTGATGGTGCACCTCAAGTTTAGTCGTGCGCCATTTGCGTTCCAGCTTTCTACATAATCATTTCTGAGCTCTAGTTTCTTCTGTAAACCACGGGGTACGCTTTTTTGGAGCCTTTTTTAACTTTAGCGGTGCTATGTTATCAATGGTTTCGCGCAGGGCGTCGTTAAAGTTGTTAGTGAGGTTATCAATAGAGCCCACATACTTTGGGAATGGTGCCATTACCGAGGGCAGTAGGTAAGCAAGAGTTGTCGTTGTGGCTGTATTAATGTTGCGGCTGCTATAGCAGTTTATTATTATTATTAGTTTGACGAACATGCGTCTGAACCTCGAATTTTATAAGGTAATGATCGGACAATACCTTAGTATACGGGAGTATCGTAACTTTGGAAACGGTGATACCCCTGACAAGCACTAGGTCTATCGTATTACCGTTGCGATGCGTGGGTTCATTTATTATTTGTGTGAGACCACAACTATCAATTACAGTCTGGAGCGCTACGCACGGTGGGTCCGATGGGGTATTCATATGGATATTAAAGTCCCCCATAATGATTATATTATCGGCGTGTGTCACTAGATCAGCAACGAACTCTGAGAATTCATTGATAAAGTCCGAATAGGGCCCTGGGGGGTGGTAGATAACAGCCAGGTGTAGAGGCAGCGGTGTGACAGACCTCATAGTAAGCACCTCAAACGATTTATATTTATTATTTATGTGAGGACTAAGGTTAAAGTTTTCGTTGTATATTAGTGCGACCCCCCCACCCCTTTTAAGGGGACGGGCAATATGCGCATGTATAAAGTTAGGAGGACATGCCTCATTTAGCGCAAAAAAGTCGTTTGGTTTAAGCCAGGTTTCGCTGAGACCGATGACGTTAAGATTGTTGTCTCTGATAATATCATTAACTAATAACGTTTTGGGAGACAATGATCTTATGTTTAAAAAACCTATATTATAGGTACCGTACTAAACAAAAATTTAGGATTGTTTTTATTACGGTGGATGAGATTTGAGTAATATTTAGCTTTAGCTAAGGTAAGCATGCGTTTATAAGTTATTAAACCATCACTCCATGCTTGATGGTGCACCTCAAGTTTAGTCGTGCGCCATTTGCGTTCCAGCTTTCTACATAATAATTTCTGAGCTCTAGTTTCTTCTGTAAACCACGGGGTACGCTTTTTTGGAGCCTTTTTTAACTTTAGCGGTGCTATGTTATCAATGGTTTCGCGCAGGGCGTCGTTAAAGTTGTTAGTGAGGTTATCAATAGAGCCCACATATTTTGGGAATGGTGCCATTACCGAGGGCAGTAGGTCAGCAAGAGTTGTCGTTGTGGCCGTATTGCCTCCGCTTGGGATGGTTTCCTGCTGGCTCCGCTGTGAACAGGACTCTCGCTGCTGTGTTGGATCCGCTTTGGACTGGACTCTCGCGACTGTGTTGGATCCATTATGGATTGAACTTTCACAGTATTATGTTAGACCCGCTCGACATCCATTGCTTTCTTCCTCTCCAAGGTTTTCATAGTCATCATTGTCACCGACGTCCCACTGGGTGTGAGTTTTCCTTGCCCTTATGTGGGCCTACCGAGGATGCCGTAGTGGTTTGTGCAGCCCTTTGAGACACTAGTGATTTAGGGCTATATAAGTAAACATTGATTGATTGATTGACTGAAAATTCTGCCAGATTCAATTTGAGCATTTTGGCTGATTATCCCTGTATGATCAGTGCCAGAGCTTGGTCCGCATTGCCGGCAGTAAGTCGAACACATTTCCAGTGAGGGTTGGACTCCGCCAAGGCTGTCCTTTGTCACCGATTCTGTTCATAACTTTTATGGAGAGAATTTCTAGGCGTAGTCAAGGCGTTGAGGGGTTCCGTTTTTGTAACCGCAGGATTAGGTCTCTGCTTTTTGCAGATGATGTGGTCCTGATGGCTTCATCTGACCGGGATCTTCAGCTCTCGCTGGATCGGTTCGCAGCCGAGTGTGAAGCGACCGGAATGAGAATCAGCACCTCTAAGTCCGAGTCCATGGTTCTCGCCCGGAAAAGGGTGGAATGCCATCTCCGGGTTGGGGAGGAGACCCTGCCCCAAGTGGAGGAGTTCAAATACCTAGGAGTCTTGTTCACGAGTGGGGGAAGAGTGGATCGTGAGATGGACAGGCGGATCGGTGCGGCGTCTTCAGTAATGCGGACGTTGTAGCGATCCGTTGTTGTGAAGAAGGAGCTGAGCCGGAAGCCAAAGCTCTCAATTTACCGGTCAATCTACGTTCCCATCCTCACCCATGGTCATGAGCTTTGGGTCATGACCGAAAGGATAAGATCACGGGTATAAGCGGCCCAAATGAGTTTTTTCCAGGTCTCTCCCTTAGAGATAGGGTGAGAAGCTCTGCCATCCGGGAGGAACTCAAAGTAAAGCCGCTGCTCCTTCACATCGAGAGGAGCCAGATGAGGTGGTTCGGGCATCTGGTCAGGATGCCACCCGAACGCCTCCCTAGGGAGGTGTTTAGGGCACGTCCAACCGGTAGGAGGCCACGGGGAAGACCCAGGACACGTTGGGAAGACTATGTCTCCCGGCTGACCTGGGAACGCTTCGGGATCCCCCGGGAAGAGCTAGACGAAGTGGCTGGGGAGAGGGAAGTCTGGGCTTCCCTGCTTAGGCTGTTGCCCCCGCGACCCGACCTCGGATAAGCGGATGATGATGGATGATGGATGGATGGGCTGATTATCGTTATCACATTTATTCATAAAGTATAAATAAGGACACATGAAGATGGAATACTATTAACCGCAACATGTATGTGTAAAAAATTAAAATATTTTTACATTTTCAGAACGGGCTCGTTTTACTTTTAAACAAATTAAACAATCTTAAGTCGTCTTTACTTTAAGGTCATCATGCCATGATTTTAGCAGTCTGGCCCACTTGGGAGTATTTCTTCCTCCATGTGGCCCCGGAGCTAAAATGAGTTTGACAGCCCGGGTCTAGGGCAAGTAAACAGTGTGTAAGGTTTCATGTTTGTATTATTTATTGATCATTGTTTACTCTTGTGCTGCCTGATGTTGACACAGTAAATGTAAACACATGCAAATAGACATTCAACATTTGCACTAAACAAGGAAGTTAATTGTCATTTTGGGCCATGCTTATTGGCACAGTTGTATTGAGAACTATAACACCACTCTGTATTATATTCTCCATTAGTCTTTGGAGAGTTCGGGTTTAAAGTTCAGTTTATTTCCAACATGCCTAACAAAATTACATTAAAGAACATCACGTGTTTACACAATATGTTCGAAGAGAAGTAGAAAGAAGCCGAGCTTATTAGTTACTAAGTGTTTACTTAGTGTGATTTACATGTTGTCATATTACCATTGTCTGACAGGGACAGAAAAGAAAAAGACTGCCAATGTTATTAGTTTGTAAAATACCATGATAAAGAATAAATACATGGAGTAAGATGTACTGTACAATAAAAAAATAAAAAGTTTTTTTAATTAATGAAAATGTACTGAAAGGGGCTGTTTGCAATATTAACACATGTTCCTAGAGTGCGCTAACTTTGCAAAGTATTAGAAACAGTATATACCGCCCTATTTACGGCTTCTTGCACTTAATGACTTAAGTACGTTCGTAACACATGCATGCACATCAGCTTTAGGTGTTGTTAGCTAATAATAGCAATTAGGATAGCTGTTTGTTGCTTCTCTTGGACTGCTTTTGTACGTGTTGAAACCAATCATTTTACTGAGGCTGGTAAATAGTTTTTGTTACATAAACGTTGTAATTGTGAGTACTATAGACAATTGTCAAAAACATGTGTTGTGTTAAACCTTTAATCATAACATAAGGACTGTGAGGAAGTTGCAAACTGCCCCTTTTAAAGTAAGACATGCAAGATAAGATCCAGTTAATTTCTGGATGCATGACAGAATCCAAAAGATGGTGGAATGCTTTGCTGTCATCTCCAACCATTCATTTCTTGTTTATAGAAAACATCGTCAGTGTTTTTCTGTCTTACCTTCATCATGCCTCAGTTTTATATAAAAGTGTAAACATACACCAACTTGATTCATCCATTGAAAGTTTTAATAGATTTTGCATCAGCTATGATTCAAAAACATTTACGTGCATTCTATTCATTGAATGATTAATTTAAACTTTTATTAGTACAATAACTATTCCGTACAATTGACCACTAAATGGTAACACCCAAATAAGTTTTTCAACTTGTTTAAGTCCACGTTAATTAATTATTGCTTAACAGTTTATTTATCGCTGTTGATTAACAACGCACATGACCGCGATAAACACGTTTTAAACTATATCCAAAACCCAAAATCAGTGAAGTTGTCACGTGTAAATGGTAAATAAAAAGAGAATACAATGATTTGCAAATCCTTTTCAATTGAATAGACTGCAAAGACAAGATACTTAATGTTCGAACTGGAAAACATTGTTACTTTTTGCAAATATTAGCTCATTTGGAATTTGATGCCTGCAACCTGTTTCGAAAAAGCTGGCACAAGTGGCAAAAAAGACGGAGGAAGTTGAGGAATGCTCATCAAACACTTATTTGGAAATTCCCACAGGTGAACAGGCTAATTGGGAACAGGTGGGTGCCATGATTGGGTATAAAGAGGAAAAGAACCATCCTTCTATGCGCAAAGTGTAAAAGCCAGCATGTGTGATGGTATGGGGGTGTATTAGTGGCCAAGGCATGGGTAACTTACACATCTGTGAAAGCACCATTAATGCTGAAAGGTACGTACAGCTTTTGGGGTAACATATGTTGCCATTCAAGCAACGTTATCATGGACGCCCCTGCTTATTTCAGCCAGACAATGCCATCATTCATAGTATAAGAGTGCGGGTACTAGACTGGCCTGCCTGTAGTCCATACCTGTGTCCCCAATTGAAAATGTGTGGTGCAGTATGAAGGCGAAAATATGACCGTTGAACAACTTAAGCTGTACATCAGGGGTGTCCAAACTTTTTCCACTGAGGGCCGCACACCGAAAAATCAGAGCAAGCGGGGGCCTTTTTCATATTTTTTATTTTAAAAACCAATACAATATATGTATAAAAAATATACATTTAGGCCTCCACTCAGTTATGATCCCAAAGGGTTTTGGTCCCAAAAAAATGTGTCTTTATTCAGTATTGTAATTTTTATTATTATGCAAGTTTTAAATCTCTAAAACAACATTACAAAAAAAAAAAAAAATGGAAAAAACACCAAATATGCAATATTTTCACCCAATATCTTTTTTAGGTGGAATATTTGAGATTATATAATAATTGGAGCCTTAATTTTGGATTTTGATTCATTATTTTTTGAGCAATGACACTTAAAAACAAATCACACTAAAATAATTGGGGATCCAAATTGTCTTACTTATTAAAGTGTTAAAAAATAAATTTTACATTTTTTTTTACTGTTTACTTTTAGCACAATAAGCTCGAGATCAACTTCAGATATATCCGTAAATTTTAAGTTTTATTGTTGTTTACGTTTTGTTTGTTTTAGGCCCTTCTTTTAAAAAAAAACAGCTCAGTTTTTATATGGCAAAAACACAAAATATGCAACATTTTCCCCCCCAAAAAATCTCAAAGTGGAATATTTAATGTGACGTGATCGAAGCCTTGAAGAGGTCAATAATTCAAAATGACATTATCATTCATTATTATTTTTTAAAGAAAGAAACAGCCTGCATGGCAGCTTTTAAGCATTGCAAGCTCTTTTATATCACTTTTTATGTTTTTACTTTTTTTCAATTGTATTCTTAAATTGGGGGCCGTTAAAAAATGGCCCGTGGGCCGCACTTTGGACACCCCTGCTGTACATCAAGCAAGAATGGGAAATAATTCCACTTCAAAATGTGTCTCTTCAGTTCCCAAACCTTTACTGAGTGTTGTTAAAAGGAAAGGCCATGTAACACACTGGTAAAAATGCCTTTTTTGCTATGTGTTGCTGCCATTCAATACTAAGTTCATGATTATTGGCAAAAAAAAACAAAAAAAAAATGAAGTTTCTCAGTGTGAACATGAAATATCTTATCTTTGCAGTCTATTTAATTGAATATAAGGTAAAAAGGATGTGTTTTCTCTTTTTATTTACCATTTACACAATGTGACAACTTCAATCAATCAATCAATCAATCAATGTTTACTTATATAGCCCTAAATCACTAGTGTCTCAAAGGGCTGCACAAACCACTACGACATCCTCGGTAGGCCCACATAAGGGCAAGGAAAACTCACACCCAGTGGGACGTCGGTGACAATGATGACTAAGAACCTTGGAGAGGAGGAAAGCAATGGATGTCGAGCGGGTCTAACATGATACTGTGAAAGTTCAATCCATAATGGATCCAACACAGTCGCGAGAGTCCAGTCCAAAGCGGATCCAACACAGCAGCGAGAGTCCCGTTCACAGCGGAGCCAGCAGGAAACCATCCCAAGCGGAGGCGGATCAGCAGCGCAGAGATGTCCCCAGCCGATACACAGGCGAGCAGTACATGGCCACCGGATCAGACCGGACCCCCTCCACAAGGGAGAGTGGGACATAGGAGAAAAAGAAAAGAAACGGCAGATCAACTGGTCTAAAAAGGGAGTCTATTTAAAGGCCAGAGTATACAAATGAGTTTTAAGGTGAGACTTAAATGCTTCTACTGAGGTGGCATCTCGAACTTTTACCGGGAGGGCATTCCAGAGTACTGGAGCCCGAAATGAAAACGCTTTATAGCCCGCAGACTTTTTTTGGGCTTTGGGAATCACTAATAAGCCAGAGTCCTTTGAACGCAGATTTCTTGCCGGGACATATGGTACAATACAATCGGCAAGATAGGATGGAGCTAGACCGTGTAGTATTTTATATGTAAGTAGTAAAACCTTAAAGTCACATCTTAAGTGCACAGGAAGCCAGTGCAGGTGAGACACTATAGGTATATATGTATGTATATATGTATATAAAGGTATATACAGTATAGGTATATATGTATGTATATATGTATATAAAGGTATATACAGTACAGGCGTAATGTGATCAAACTTTCTTGTTCTTGTCAAAAGTCTAGCAGCCGCATTTTGTACCAACTGTAATCTTTTAATGCTAGACATGGGGAGACCCGAAAATAATACGTTACAGTAGTCGAGGCGAGACGTAACAAACGCATGGATAATGATCTCAGCGTCTTTAGTGGACAGAATGGAGCGAATTTTAGCGATATTACGGGGATGAAAGAAGGCCGTTTTCGTAACGCTTTTAATGTGTGTCTCAACGGAGAGAGTTGGGTCGAAGATAATACCCAGATTCTTTACCGTGCCGCCTTGTTTAATTGTTTGGTTGTCAAATGTTAGAGTTGTATTATTAAATAGAGGTCGGTGTCCAGCAGGACCGATAATCAGCATTTCCGTTTAAAAAGTTAGCGGACATCCATTGTTTAATTTCATTAAGACACGCCTCCAGCTGACTACAATCCGGCGTGTTCACTTCTGTGGGTGTTGTAGTAATGCTGGCTGTGCCAATCAGTGGCCACGATACTAAACAGAGTTCTCTGATTGACTTAGTCTCATCTATTGGCCAATAGTAGTGTAGCATTGGCATTTGTCGTTTGTTCAGCCTCTGTTATGTTTGAAAATGCTTAAATTAGGATCCAAAAAAATGTGGAATTTGCTTTCAAATGTTTTAGATATTTGATGGAATATGTGCTGAGGTAAATCAGTCTTCCTTTTGAAAGCAAGTCACTCATGAGTGGGGCAATAAGCAGAACCTCCCCACGGTGTTGCAGTTGCCACTGATAGGTCACGTGATGGTCAAGCAACAAAAAGACGTGTCTGCAATGTCTCGCGGTGCCCTGAAAAGCTCGTAATCAGGCAGCAATAACCTTGTCTTGACAAATTGACCCTTTTACCTGTTCCTATAAACACACACACACACACACACACACACACTCCCGTCATTTACATACGGAGCTTGCAGTCCTTTCAAAGTGGCTTTCACGGAACATTGTGCAGATAACGATCTTGGTCGTGAGGGAGCGTCACAGATCTCCAGAGACCATCTTGCCGTACGACAACTGAGGGGGGGATAAAACTCCGACTGTACTCCCAACTCAAAGGACTTGAACGCCCCTTCTCCCCCCCCCCCGCGCCCCTCTCCAATAAGCCCTCTTGTGTTTTTTAATTGGCAGAAATTAATCTTTAGGATGTAGATGGTAGATTTACATTCATTAAAAGTCAAGAGAGGAAGCCAGGCTTGATGCTAATCAAATCTGCTTAATTATGCTTAACATGAGTATCTCCAGGGGGAAGAGGGAGCCAGGCAGATAGCGAACTCCCAACTTTTTACTTTTTTGCCTTTGATAACTCCTGCTGAGTATGGCCTTTTCTTTGCCAAATAGAAATGTCACCACTCGGCGTTCCCCATCTGCACGCGCCGAGCCCTC
>NC_084619.1:70428535-70431035 GCF_033978795.1 Nerophis ophidion | reverse complement strand
TTGAATGAGGGACTATGTCATTGTGTTTTGATATGTCATTAGATGTCTCATTGTGTGTGTGTGTGTGTGTGTGTGTGTGTGTGTGACCAAGATATGGCACACGTCCCCTGCACACTGCCCTATGATAATGTGGATTGATTATGGATATGATAATGAGAGGCCGGCGCGGCGTCGCGACCTTCACAAGGTCTAATTGAAACAAGCGTTGGTCCTCCGAAGCACTTATCAAGTCACACGGCACATCATTAATCACGCAGAATACAAGCTGTCACTGCTGCACACACACACACACACACACACACACGTTTTCCTAACATTCTCTTTCACTATGTCCATCGTCTCTACCTCTTATACACACACACACACACACACACACACGTGTTTTTCTGTTTTCCTAACATTCTTTTTCACTATGTCCATCGTCTCTACCTCTTATACACACACACACACACACACACACACACACACACACACGTTTTACTGTTTTCCTAACATTCTCTTTCACTATGTCCATCGTCTCTACCTCTTATACACACCCACACACACACACACACACACACACACACACACGTTTTTCTGTTTTCCTAACATTCTCTTTCACTATGTCCATCGTCTCTACCTCTTATACACACACACACACACACACGTGTTTTTCTAACATTCTTTTTCACTATGTCCATCGTCTCTACCTCTTACACACACACACACACACACACACACACACACACGTTTTTCTGTTTTCCTAACATTCTCTTTCACTATGTCCATCGTCTCTACCTCTTATACACACATACACACACACACGCACACACACACACACACACACACACACACACACAAGTTTTTCTGTTTTCCTAACATTCTCTTTCACTATGTCCATCGTCTCTACCTCTTATACACACACACACACACACACACGCACACACACACACACACACACACACACACAAGTTTTTCTGTTTTCCTAACATTCTCTTTCACTATGTCCATCGTCTCTACCTCTTATATACACACACACACACACACACACACACGTGTTTTTCTGTTTTCCTAACATTCTCTTTCACTATGTCCATCGTCTCTACCTCTTATATACACACACACACACACACACACACACGTTTTACTGTTTTCCTAACATTCTCTTTCACTATGTCCATCGTCTCTACCTCTTATATACACACACACACACACACACACACACACACACACACACACGTTTTACTGTTTTCCTAACATTCTCTTTCACTATGTCCATCGTCTCTACCTCTTATACACACACACACACACACACACACACACACACACACACGTTTTACTGTTTTCCTAACATTCTCTTTCACTATGTCCATCGTCTCTACCTCTTATATACACACACACACACACACACACACACACACACACACGTGTTTTTCTGTTTTCCTAACATTCTCTTTCACTATGTCCATCGTCTCTACCTCTTATACACACACACACACACACACACACGTTTTACTGTTTTCCTAACATTCTCTTTCACTATGTCCATCGTCTCTACCTCTTACACACACACACACACACACATACACACGTGTTTTTCTAACATTCTTTTTCACTATGTCCATCGTCTCTACCTCTTATACACACACACACACACACACACACGTTTTACTGTTTTCCTAACATTCTCTTTCACTATGTCCATCGTCTCTACCTCTTATACACACACACACACACACACACACACACACACACACACACACGTTTTTCTGTTTTCCTAACATTCTCTTTCACTATGTCCATCGTCTCTACCTATTACACACACACACACACACACAGACGCACACACACGTGTTTTTCTGTTTTCCTAACATTCTCTTTCACTATGTCCATCGTCTCTACCTCTTATATACACACACACACACACACACACACACACACACACACACGTTTTACTGTTTTCCTAACATTCTTTTTCACTATGTCCATCGTCTCTACCTTTTATACACACACACACACACACACACACGTTTTACTGTTTTCCTAACATTCTCTTTCACTATGTCCATCGTCTCTACCTCTTATACACACACACACACACACACACACACACACACACACACACGTTTTTCTGTTTTCCTAACATTGTCTTTCACTATGTCCATCGTCTCTACCTCTTATACACACACACACACACACACACACACACACACACACACACGTGTTTTTCTGGTTTCCTAACATTCTCTTTCACTATGTCCATCGTCTCTACCTCTTATATACACACACACACACACACACACACACGTGTTTTTCTGGTTTCCTAACATTCTCTTTCACTATGTCCATCGTCTCTACCTCTTATACACACACACACACACACACACACGTTTTACTGTTTTCCTAACATTCTCTTTCACTATGTCCATCGTCTCTACCTCTTATACACACACACACACACACACACACACACACACACACACACACACACACGTGTTTTTCTGTTTTCCTAACATTCTCT
>NC_084619.1:70423535-70426035 GCF_033978795.1 Nerophis ophidion | reverse complement strand
GTTGGAAATAGAACAATCAAGATGTGCGTGAAAAAAGGCCTACTGAAAGCCACTACTACCCACCACACAGTCTGATAGTTTATATATCAATGATGAAATATTAACTTTGCAACACATGCCAATACGGCCTTTTTAGTTTACTAAATTGCAATTTTAAATTTCCCGCGAGGTATTCTGCGCGTGACGACACGGATTGTAGCGGACATTTTCTTCCAGCACCGAACACGGCTAAAATTCGTCGGCTTTAATCGCGTAATTACACAGTATTCTGAATCTTTTGCAATTTGTTCAATGAATAATGGAGACGTCAAAGAAGAAAGCTGTAAGTGGAAAGCGGTGTATTGCAGCCGCCTTTAGCAACACAAACACAGCTGGTGTTTCCTTGTTTACATCCCCTAAAGATGACGGTGAAGCTTTACTATGGAACAGAGCGGTCAAGCGAACATGGTTCTCTACCACAGAGGTCCCCAACCACTGGGCCGTGGCCCGATTGGTACCAGGCCGCAGAAGAATTTTTTTTTTATTAAATCAACATAAAAAACATAATATACACATACAAATAGTGCACCAACCACAAAAAAATCCCCTTTTCATGACAAAAACATCCCTTTTTCATGACAAAGAAGAAAAAAAAGAAAAAAAAAGGACATCCCCCCCCCCCCACCAGTTTTTTGTAACCGTCTGTGGATAGACCACCAATGACGGACATGACAGCCTCGGTCATATTTGCGAACAATGATTTATTTTGCAATAAATGTTCTCTTATGCTTTTCAGCCAATGTCTGTCGTGTCTGTCAATCTCGCCAGTGAGCACACGAATGGTGTTTCTTCCGTCTCTGCTCTCACTATCTGTCAGTTAGTTGGTGTCGAACCCCAAGATGCAGAGACGGAGGCAGGCATTGAACAGGAAAATATGATTTAATTTAAATACTAAAACAAACAAAGGGTACAAAAAAAAAGCACGCACATGGGCGGATAACAAACTAACAGAGCTAGCATGGGAGCTAGAAAACAAAAAGGAACTTTAGCCAGAAAACAAAAGTCGTACTTGAACTTAGAAAACAAACTGGAAGCAGGGAACAAAAGACTGTAAGCTAAAAAAAACCCTATCAAACATAGCTTACCACGACGCTGCATTGACACGACAAGATTACGACACGACAGGTAGCAACGACAAGTGCGACACGCAATACAATACAATAATCCAGCAGTGACTGGATGGGAAGACAGGTCTAAATAGGAACGGCCTGATTGACACCAGGTGTGGCCAGGTGCCGATCAGCTGTAGCTGAGGGGAACACGGCACTCAGGGAGAAAGACAGGAAACCAACAAAATAAGAGCGCTGATAGGAAACACTACGAACACAGAGGAAAAAACTAAAACATAGTCAAACTGTCAGAGGCCAGCCTGACACTCTCACCGCCATCAACAACTTTCCTTGTCCTTCCCGACTGCTGCCTTTAACAGAGCGACAGGTGATTAGACAAACACCCTCAGCTGTGTCCTCTACGCACCTGTCGCTAATCTCGAAGCCGGTGCTGCCACACCCCGCTTTGCTGCAGGTCTGCAGGCCACCCCCCCCCCCCACACCGTCTACTTTGACGAATAATTATGGCTTTTTGATGAATACGGGCTGAGAGTGGGAGCGCTCACATTGAGGACGCGTCACATATACATGTTCCATTTATTTCCACGTACGAAAGAGGCCTTGGTCGGATATGAAAAATTTGGATATGCACGGACATAAGAAAACCCGATACAGGTCTCATATATATGTGCAAAAAATCGGAATTGATCTGCGATGTGAACGAGGCCTTGGTATTTTTTAATGGTACTTGTACTGCAACGGTAGTTAGTGTGTGTGACTGCTACAGCAGTGTTTTTCAACCACTGTGCCGCGTGAGATATAGTCTGGTGTGCCGTGGGAGATTATCTCATTTCATCTATTTGGGTTAAAAATATTTTTTGCTAACCAGTAATTATAGTTTGCAAATGATGTGTTGTTGTTGAGTGTCAGTGCTGTCTAGAGCTCGGCAGAGTAACAGTGTAGTACTCTTCCATATCAGTAGGTGGCAGCAGGTAGCTAATTGCTTTGTAGATGTCGGAAACAGCGGGAGGCAGTGCGCAGGTAAAAAGGTGTCTAATAATATAATATATACGCGGCTGTGTTGGAGTCACTATGGATTGAACTTTCACAGTATCATGTTAGACCCGCTCGACATCCATTGCTTTCGGTCCCCTAGAGGGGGCGGGTTGCCCACATCTGAGGTCCTCTCCAAGGTTTCTCATAGTCAGCATTGTCACTGGCGTCCCACTGGATGTGAATTCTCCCTGCCCACTGGGTGTGAGTTTTCCTTGCCCTTTTGTGGGTTCTTCCGAGGATGTTGTAGTCGTAATGATTTGTGCAGTCCTTTGAGACATTTGTGATTTGGGGCTATATAAATAAACATTGATTGATTGATTGATATATATATATTTATATATATATATACATATATG
>NC_084619.1:70248535-70418535 GCF_033978795.1 Nerophis ophidion | reverse complement strand
TTACAGGTACTCTGGCTTCCGCACACCTCCAAAGACATGCACCTGGGGATAGGCCCCTCCCACTTCCAAAGACATGCACCTGGGTATAGGCCCCTCCCACCTCCAAAGACATGCACCTGGGGATAGGCCCCTCCCACCTCCAAAGACATGCACCTGGGGATAGGCCCCTCCCACCTCCAAAGACATGCACCTGGGGATAAGCTCCTCCCACCTCCAAAGACATGCACCTGGGGATAGGCCCCTCCCACCTCCAAAGACATGCACCTGGAGATAGGCTCCTTCCACCTCCAAAGACATGCACCTGGGGGTAGGCCCCTCCCACCTCCGAAGACATGCACCTGGGGATAGGCTCCTTCCACCTCCAAAGACATGCACCTGGGGGTAGGCCCCTCCCACCTCCAAAGACATGCACCTGGGGATAGGCTCCTCCCACCTCCAAAGACATGCACCAGGGGATAGGCCCCTCCCACCTCCAAAGACATACACCTGGGGATAGGCCCCTCCCACCTCCAAAGACATGCACCTAAGGATAGGCCCCTCCCACCTCCAAAGACATGCACCTGGGGATAGGCCCCTCCCACCTCCAAAGACATGCACCTGGGGATAGGCCCCTCCCACCTCCAAAGACATGCACCAAGGTATAGGCCCCTCCCACCTCCAAAGACATGCACCTGGGGATAGACTCCTCCCACTTTCAAAGACAAGCACCTGGGGATAGGCCCCTCCCACTTTCAAAGACATGCACCTAAGGATAGGCCCCTCCCACCACCAAAGACATGCACCTGGGGATAGGCCCCTCCCACCTCCAGACATGCACCTAAGGATAGGCCCCTCCCACCACCAAAGACATGCACCTGGGGATAGGCCCCTCCCACCACAAAAGACATGCTCCTAAGGATAGGCCCCTCCCACCACCAAAGACATGCACCTGGGTAAAGCCCCTCCCACCTCCAAAGACATGCACCTAAGGATAGGCCCCTCCCACTTTCAAAGACAAGCACCTGGATATAGGCCCCTCCCCCCCAAAGACATGCACCTGGGGATAGGCCCCTCCCACCACCAAAGACATGCATCTGGGTATAGGCTCCTCCCACCTCCAAAGAAATGCACCTAAGGATAGGCCCCTCCCACCTCCAAAGACATGCACCTAAGGATAGGCCCCTCCCACCTCCAAAGACATGCACCTAAGGAAAGGCCCCTCCCACCACCAAAGACATACACCTGGGGATAGGCCCCTCCCACCTCCAAAGACATGCACCTAAGGATAGGCCCCTCCCACCTCCAAAGACATGCACCTGGGGATAAGCTCCTCCCACCTCCAAAGACATGCACCTGGGGATAGGCCCCTCCCACCACCAAAGACATGCACCTGGGGATAGGCCCCTCCCACCACCAAAGACATGCACCTGGGTATAGGCCCCTCCCACCTCCAAAGACATGCACCTGGGGATAGGCCCCTCCCACCTCCAAAGACATGCACCTGGGTAAAGCCCCTCCCACCTCCAAAGACATGCACCTAAGGAGAGGCCCCTCCCACCTCCAAAGACATACACCTGGGTATAGGCCCCTCCCACCACCAAAGACATGCACCTGGGGATAGGCCCCTCCCACCTCCAAAGACATGCACCTGGGGATAGGCCCCTCCCACCACCAAAGACATGCACCTGGGGATAGGCCCCTCCCACCTCCAAAGACATGCACCTGGGGATAGGCCCCTCCCACCTCCAAAGACATGCACCCGGGGATAGGCCCCTCCCACCTCCAAAGACATGCACCTGGGTATAGGCCCCTCCCACCTCCAAAGACATGCACCTAAGGATAGGCCCCTCCCACCTCCAAAGACATGCACCTGGGTATAGGGCCCTCCCACCTCCAAAGACATGCACCTGGGTATAGGCCCCTCCCACCTCCAAAGACATGCACCTGGGGATAGGCCCCTCCCACCTCCAAAGACATGCACCTGGGGATAGGCCCCTCCCACCTCCAAAGACATGCACCTGGGGATAGGCCCCTCCCACCTCCAAAGACATGCACCTAAGGATAGGCCCCTCCCACCACCAAAGACATACACCTTGGTATAGGCCCCTCCCACCTCCAAAGACATGCACCTGAGGATAGGCCCCTCCCACCTCCAAAGACATGCATCTGGGGATAGGCCCCTCCCACCTCCAAAGACATACACCTTGGTATAGGCCCCTCCCACCTCCAAAGACATGCACCTGGGTAAAGCCCCTCCCACCTCCAAAGACATGCACCTAAGGATAGGCCCCTCCCACTTTCAAAGACAAGCACCTGGATATAGGCCCCTCCCCCCCAAAGACATGCATCTGGGTATATGCCCCTCCCACCTCCAAAGACATGCACCTGGGTATAGGCCTCTAACACCTCCAAATCATGCACCTGGGGAAAGGTTGATTGGCAACACTAAATGGTCCCTAGTGTGTGAATGTTGTCTGTCTATCTGTGTCGGCCCTGTGATGAGGGGGCGACTTGTCCAGGGTGTACACCGCCTTCCGGCCAAATACAGCTGAGATAGGCTCCAGCAACCCCAAAAATGGATGGATATATATATATATATATACGAATGCAATCTGCTTTTGGCCCATGGCCAGATGTTTTAAGCCCAAGGCGACCCCCCCAGTCAAAAAGTAGGGACCCCCCTGATGTATAACATGTGTATTAATGAAATAGGGACCTTTTTGATTGATTGATAGATACTTGTATTAGTAGATTGTGTACAATTGACCACTAAATGGTAACACCCCAATAAGTTGTTCAACTTGTTTAAGTCGGGGTCCACCTTCATCAGTTCCTGGCGACCTAGCAGTGATGCTCCTTTGGCAGACGACACACACGGACGAGTGAAAACAAAATAATTTCTCCTCTCTCTGCTTTCACTTTCTGTTTGAAATCAAAGCTAATGCTTCGACCTCTGATTCTCTCGAGCCGCCGTGCGTCTGTTTTCGTTCAAGATGCGGTGTCGCGCCGACAAGGACAAACTATTCCCAACAGGCTGAGGAATATCGGCTAAGAATTCCAGATCAAACGTGAAGTTGTGTCTACTCGGCAGTATTTCAGTGCTAGGGGGTCGAACAGGATTCCTTGTGGGCGGGGCTTGTCCAGCTCCCAGCTCACTTTGAAGTGACTGCAGAAGAAGGACACCTCAGACAAATGAAAAACAAGAAACTTTTCAGTTCCCTTTCTTTGCTTTTCAGAATTGATGCATCTTGCATATGACCTAAGACTTCACATTGGTCATCTATTTTTATATCTTTTTATAGCCTCCAGCATCCCCCGTGACCCCAGAAGGGACAAGCGGTAGAAAATGGATGGATGGATGGATGTAGACAATACTTTTTGTAGCTGCGGACCAATCAACACTTGTTAATTTGTCCCACGGGGTGGGAGGGGTTTATTTATTTATTTTGGTCATGAAAAAGGGAGTTTTTTGGGTTGGTGAACAAATTGTAAGTGTATCTTGTGTTTTTTTTATGTTGATTTAATAAAAATAGTGGATCTAACATAGTAGTGAGAGTCCAGTCCATAGTGGATCTAACATAATAGTTTGAGAGTCCAGTCCATAGTGGATCTAACATAATAGTGTGAGAGTCCAGTCCATAGTGGATCTAACATAATTGTGAGAGTCCAGTCCATAGTGGATCTAACATAATAGTGTGAGAGTCCAGTCCATAGTGGATCTAACATAATAGTGTGAGAGTCCAGTCCATAGTGGATCTATTATAATAGTGTGAGAGTCCAGTCCATAGTGGATCTAACATAATATTGTGAGAGTCCAGTTCATAGTGGATCTAACATAATAGTGTGAGAGTCCAGTCCACAGTGGATCTAACATAATAGTGTGAGAGTCCAGTCTATAGTGGATCTAACATAATAGTGTGAGAGTCCAGTCCACAGTGGATCTAACATAATAGTGTGAGAGTCCAGTCCATAGTGGATCTAACATAATTGTGAGAGTCCAGTCCATAGTGGATCTAACATCATAGTGACAGTCCAGTCCATAGTGGATCTAACATAATTGTGAGAGTCCAGTCCATAGTGGATCTAACATAATAGTGTGAGAGTCCAGTCCATAGTGGATCTAACATAATAGTGTGAGAGTCCAGTCCATAGTGGATCTATTATAATAGTGTGAGAGTCCAGTCCATAGTGGATCTAACATAATATTGTGAGAGTCCAGTCCATAGTGGATCTAACATAATAGTGTGAAAGTCCAGTCCATAGTGGATCTAACACAATAGTGTGAGAGTCCAGTCCATAGTGGATCTAACATAATAGTGTGAGAGTCCAGTCCATAGTGGATCTAACATAATAGTGTGAGTCCAGTCCATAGTGGATCTAACATAATAGTGTGAGAGTCCAGTCCATAGTGGATCTAACGTAATAGTGAGAGTCCAGTCCATAGTGGATCTAACATAATAGTGTGAGAGTCCAGTCCATAGTGGATCTAACATAATAGTGTGAAAGTCCAGTCCATAGTGGATCTAACACAATAGTGTGAGAGTCCAGTCCATAGTGGATCTAACATAATAGTGTGAGAGTCCAGTCCATAGTGGATCTAACATAATAGTGTGAGTCCAGTCCATAGTGGATCTAACATAATAGTGTGAGAGTCCAGTCCATAGTGGATCTAACGTAATAGTGAGAGTCCAGTCCATAGTGGATCTAACATAATAGTGAGAGTCCAGTCCATAGTGGATCTGACATAATAGTGAGAGTCCAGTCCATAGTGGATCTAACATAATAGTGTGAGAGTCCAGTCCATAGTGGATCTATTATAATAGTGTGAGAGTCCAGTCCATAGTAGATCTAACATAATAGTGAGAGTCCAGTCCATAGTGGATCTAACATAATAGTGTGAGAGTCCAGTCCATAGTGGATCTATTATAATAGTGTGAGAGTCCAGTCCATAGTAGATCTAACATAATAATGAGAGTCCAGTCCATAGTGGATCTAACATAATAGTGTGAGAGTCCAGTCCATAGTGGATCTAACGTAATAGTGAGAGTCCAGTCCATAGTGGATCTAACGTAATAGTGAGAGTCCAGTCCATAGTGGATCTATTATAATAGTGTGAGAGTCCAGTCCATAGTAGATCTAACATAATAGTGAGAGTCCAGTCCATAGTGGATCTAACATAATAGTGTGAGAGTCCAGTCCATAGTGGATCTATTATAATAGTGTGAGAGTCCAGTCCATAGTAGATCTAACATAATAGTGAGAGTCCAGTCCATAGTGGATCTAACATAATAGTGTGAGAGTCCAGTCCATAGTGGATCTAACGTAATAGTGAGAGTCCAGTCCATAGTGGATCTAACGTAATAGTGAGAGTCCAGTCCATAGTGGATCTAACATAATAGTGTGAGAGTCCAGTTCATAGTGGATCTAACGTAATAGTGAGAGTCCAGTTCATAGTGGATCTAACATAATAGTGTGAGAGTCCAGTCCATAGTGGATCTAACATAATAGTGTGAGAGTCTAGTCCATAGTGGATCTAACATAATAGTGTGAGAGTCCAGTCCATAGTGGATCTAACATAATAGTGTGAGAGTCCAGTTTCTGTTCTATACATTTATAGTTTCGGTATTGCAGTCCTAAATGATGGACGAAGTGTAAAGAAATAATACTGAGGAAGAAAAATAATTCAAAAGAAGGAACATCAATCCTCAACAAAACTTCTGGAGCTTCTGTTTCTTCGTGCTGTTAACTATCTGTGTAGCCGCACACGCTGGAAACAAGCAGCCAGGGCAGAATCATGAATGTATTGACGGTGCAGAGTGAAAGTCCATGTGTTTACTTTCTAATTAAGTCATCGCACTTTCTGACGAAACATCCAAATTTCGATGACCGACCCCTGAGCCCTCGGGCCCTTGAAAACCCTGAACTACATTATTTGTTAGTAATATATTGTTAATAGTATATTGAAATATTTGTAGTATTAGAGTTAGTTTGTAGTCTTAATTCCTGGTAAATGAAGGACGTTGATTAGCAATACAGGCAACATATATTTGTTAGCAACTTAGCATTCTTCATTTTTCACTCAGGTGTAAAGAGAAGTCCACCACTGTTTTTAGTAAAAGTAAGATTGTTCACAAGAGCAAACACGTGAAAAGTTCAGAGCAGGAACTAATGAGACGAGGCCTGCTCTTTATTGGCCGATAATGAGCCAGAAAGTGGACTTCAGTCTCAGCAAAACAACAACATCCAAAGGCTGTTATTGATATTATTCTAAAAAAGTGGTCAACCTTGTCTATAGAAGTTGAGCATAAACAGTGGTTGTTTTTTTCCAAGAGCGCGGGTTTGAGCATCTTTCCTTCTAAACAAGGAACCACTAATCAGTCTAATTATTTCTTGTACCTTCCATTTCCCACACCAGGACCGCCATTACGGCTCTAAATGAGAACGCCCTCATTTACTGGCTTTAATTAATCAGATGTACAAACATCAACACCTTCAGAAGTGCGAGGGGCCTGCTTGAAGTGGAGGCAGTCATGTGACCTGACCAGCGCCCTAGATGTCTTTCAGATCTTTATGCATACGGACGCTCGGTCTCCCAGTCAGGACTGTGGGATTTGGGAATATTTTTGTTTTACGGGGGTGGGGGGAGATCAAAGGGTCTGGAGGAAGACATCAAACACATCCTGACTCCCACGCCCACACTCGCCAATCAGGCAACTTATTTCCCTTTGTGAGTGGAAAAAGACTCACAGTGTGGACCTACTTCCCTCCATTAGTGCGTGTGGAGGGTTACTTGTTTTTTCTTTAAGGGGGGGGGGCTGTCACGTGACGCTGCATCTGTATGCCTCCCTCGTAGCGCTCCGACAGGACGGCGCTATTGAGGATAAGTGTGTTAAGACATGAAAAAGGAGCGCTGTCGAGGTTCCCCACCGACCGGCCTGTCCGTCGAAGACAGAAATGCTTACGCCGACACTCGCACGCCGACTTCCTCCGAGGGCTGAGGCCTTATTGTCAGATGGCTTAAAGGGGCGGCGGCGGTGGGATTCTCATTTGTAGACATCTTAAAAGCAGCGGTAGCAAATAAACTTGCCCCCCCCCCCCCCCACCCTCCACCCGGAGAACCAGAGGTTGCTTCAAGCCTCCATATTGGCCTGTGGAGGAAAGTTGTGTGCTTTCAGCATTTTCTCCGGAAGATGAATAGAGCTATTTTTGCAGAGACAGCAGAGAAAACAAAACACGGGGCTTGGATGCGTGCTGAAAGGTTGATCAAGCTCACCATTTATCTGGAGGACTTCTTTTAATGATTCCTAGAGCCCAAAAAAAGTCTGCGGGCTATAGAGCGTTTTCCGTTCGGGCTCCAGTACTCTGGAATGCCCTCCCGGTAACAGTTCGAGATGCTACCTCAGTAGAAGCATTTAAGTCTCACCTTAAAACTCATCTGTATACTCTAGCCTTTAAATAGACCTCCTTTTTAGACCAGTTGATCTGCCGCTTCTTTTCTTTCTCCTATGTCCCCAATTCCCTTGTGGAGGGGGTCCGGTCCGATGACCATGGATGAAGTACTGGCTGTCCAGAGTCGAGTTACAGGGTGGACCACTCGCCTGTGTATCGGTTGGGGACATCTCTACGCTGCTGATCCGCCTCCGCTTGGGATGGTTTCCTGTGGACGGGACTCTCGCTGCTGTCTTGGATCCGCTTTGAACTGAACTCTCGCGGCTGTGTTGGAACCACTATGGATTGAACTTTCACAGTATCATGTTAGACCCGCTCGACATCCATTGCTTTCGGTCCCCTAGAGGGGCGGGGGTTGCCCACATCTGAGGTCCTCTCCAAGGTTTCTCATAGTCAGCATTGTCACTGGCGTCCCACTCGATGTGAATTCTCCCTGCCCACTGGGTGTGAGTTTTCCTTGCCCTTTTGTGGGTTCTTCCGAGGATGTCGTAGTCGTTATTGTTTGTGCAGTCCTTTGAGACATTTTTGGTTTTGGGCTATATAAATAAACATTGATTGATACAAAGATGGCGGATAGCACAGAAAGGTATAGCATAGTAGCTCGGATTCAGACTCGGATTTCAGCGGCTTAAGCGATTCAACAGATTACGCATGTATTGAAACGGATGGTTGGAGTGTGGAGGCAGATAGCGAAAATGAAATTGAAGAAGAAACTGAAGCTATTGAGCCATATCATGACGGACAAAGGCAACGCGGACGAATTTGGCGATCGCCTTCTAACCAACGATTGCATCGTTTGACCACTGGAGCAACCTAAATCCGTCGATTGGTATGTGTTTGTTTGGCATTTAATGTGGGTGGAGGGAAAGGCTGGATGCAAATATAGCTACAAATGTACATACAACTAGCCTAAGTAGCATGTTAGCATCGATTAGCTGGCAGTCATGCTGCGACCAAATATGTCGAAATAGCACATAAGTCAATAACATCAATAAAACTCACCTTTGTGATTTCGTTGACTTTATCGTTGTTCTCACCAAGCTCCATGTTGTTTCAGTCTTGTGCAGGTCTACAATCTTGTCCAGATTAGCTGGCAGGCATGCCGCGACCAAATACGTCTGATTAACACATAAGTCAATAACATCAACAAAACTCACCTTTGTGATTTCGTTGACTTTATCGTTGATCTCACCAAGCTCCATGTTGTTACAGTCTTGTGCAGGTCTACAATCTTGTCCAGAAGGTTCTTGGACAGCTCTTTGGTCTTGCCCATGGTGGTGAGGAAAAAGGACAGCTGTAGAGGATCTCAGGAGTAGTACTTTGTGTTCTCCTTTGGAATCAAATATTAATTGAAACCATTTATTTTATTTTTGAGCACATTACATTATTCATTTAGAATGTTGACCAGATGTGGCATTCAGATCATTTCCATCTGTAGGCCATTTAATGTGTTTTTTTACCGGATTTTTTTAATTTCTTTTGTTTACAAAAGCTATGGCTGTCAAAAATAACAAGTAAACACATGCGATTAATAAAACCCTTCTAAAAACGTTCCTGTATGGCAGGGGTTTCCAAAGTGAGGCCCGGGGGACATTTGCGGCCCACAGCTAAATGTTTACCGGCCCGCCACACATTCTGCAAATTTTATTGCAAACATAAAAAAAGACCTAAAAAAAAAAGTTTAATGAGATGAAATCTAACTAGAAAAAGTTTCTATTTTTTACACACAAAGTTTGTTTAGTTTCTTTATTTTTCTTTTTATGCCATTGCTAAAAAAAAAAAAAGTTAAAAAAAAACTGTATTATAATGAATTATTGACCTATTCAAAGCACCAATTACTTCAAATATTACACTTGAAAATGTTTTATGTTGAAAATATTGCATATATTGTGTTTGCCATATAAAAACAATGTTTTCTTTGACAAAAGAGCATTAAAAACAAACAAATAATAGTTCAAACGTAAAATCGACACATATATCTGAAGTTGATCTCATGAATTAAGTGTTGAAAGTAAAAAAATTAATAAAAACGTATCAATTTATGAGTGGGGGACCATTTGGATCCCAAAGATATTTAGTGGGATTTTACTTATATTTTCTCTGTTATTACTCAAGATAATAATTAATTAAAATCCTCCATTATTGATCTTTTTAGGGCTCCTGTTACTTCACATCATTGTTTTTGTATGTTTTGGGCGGTGGGGAAATACTGCCTATTTTAGTTTTACTGTAAAAAAACTAATTAGTCTTTGACTAAAAAGGCATTTTTTTTTTACTTTATATCAACCTTAAGTTGATATATTTAGTGTAAACGTTAAATAAAAAATAAAAAAGATAATTTGACTTGTTTTTAACATTTTAATGACTGAGACCCTGTATGGTCCCCGGGGGCCCTTAAAGGTTAAAAAAAAATAAAAAAAGATCCATATATTTTGTTATGGTTTGAAAATGAAAAAATATGAAAATGGCCCCCGCATGCTTTAATTTTCCGTGTGCGGCCCTCAGTGTAAAAAGTTTGGACACCCCTGCTGTATGGCAATCTGGCAATAAAAGTGCAGTTATGTCCAAAATATTGTTTTTTTTAGGTCAATCTAAATTATGCAAGCAAGTTAAAGTCACAGTCAAACATTAAACTTTTCTCCACAAAACTGAAAAAGTGAGCACTAGAACTGGGTGTAGTACGGACAGATTGTCCTGGCCCTGTTGAATAAATGAATAAAATAAAAGTAATAAATAGTTATCATGATTCATGTAAATTCCAAAGTGTGGTTAAGAAATGTAACCATTTGGCAGCATTACAATAAAACTCCAGCACAAACATTCTTGATGTAGTAAGAAATCAAACTGACTAATTAAATATTTTTTTTATATACTATTAAACAATAAACCAGACATTATTGTCAGGTTTTGAGTTAAAGTTCATTTTTATTGGTTAAATGGTTGACTTCTGGTTAAAAAAAAAAAATGGCCACAACATTTTTTTATTTTAGATTTTTTTCCTATGAATTGTTTTGATTTTATTTATTGTAAATCGTTCAAACTATGACCATGAAAGCATCCCGGTAACTTTTAGCACAATGGAGCACTTGGACTTCCAAAGTGAGAAAGTAATAAGTTTGTGACTTACTCTAAAAACTGTTGAGCTGGATGATTTTTTTTTTGGTGTCGCTTTCCACTCACCCCAAACAGTTTCAAAATAGTGCTTTTCTTTATTTTACAGGTACCACTATTAACATACAGTAGCATACTAGGCCTAAGTATTCATTAAAAGCAAGGCGGAGGTTTTAATTAAGTATATTTAATCATTTTGACCACTGCACCGTTACGCAGTTTGAACAGTAACACTGTGTTTGAGTATTTAAAGAAGTAATTCTTTGGTGTACCACTAGATGGAGCCTGTAACACAGTTTGAGAATAAGGGTCTAACCAACTATAATACGTAATATAGGATCATGCGTCATCTTTCCGTACAGAAAACAATTTTTATATTTTTACATTGTTTGCTAGCTAAAACGATACCATCTCAACGCAAACATTTCTTAGGGGGTGGTCTTAAAACAGCAGCAAAATATGTCCGCCATGTTGTTTTCTTTGCCAACGATAAGAAAACATAACAGACATAGAATTAAAGCTGCAAGCAGCGATGGACGGGACCGACTTTTGCTGGTGTTTCCTGCCTTTACCCATTCAACATATCTTTACCTTCACATTACCTACCTTCCCTGCATCCTGGGGTCACACTGGTGCTTCTTTCTTTCACCCATACACGCTGGTGCTTCCTGCCACCACCCAGACAACATATCTTTACCTGCACATTACCTACCTTCTCTGTATCCTGGAGTCAAACTGGTGCCGCCTCCTTTCACCCAGTCAACATATCTTTACCTGCACAGTACCTACCTTCTCTGCATTGTGTGGTCACGCTGGTGCTTCCTGCTTTTAAGCGGCCATCTCGTGACGGCATCAGCGCAGAAGTTCTTTGAAGGCTCGTAAAATAAAAACCAGAGCAGTTAGAAAAACTCTTTCGTCAACTTTTAATCAGAAGGGTTCAATCTCTTTCCTGTGCGAGTTCGAAGGCGACACAACAAACGCGCTCAGAGGAGATATTGTTTGAAAAAAGGTGACAGGTTTTTACAAAACTTGTTTTCAAGGGTTAATTGCCAACTTCCTCTTGATTTTTGCTAAAGGTTGTAAATGAATGAAATGCAGGTCTAAGTGAGACCTACATAGAGGTTTTTGTTTCATTTCTCTACGACATTCCTACCGGAAGTTACAAGCAGTTGTGTCTGTGTTTTCTTCCTAAGGGGGGGGTACAGACCAATTTTGAGTTTGTTTTTTTATTAGATCGGAATTTTCACCAGGCTTCACGGTGGCAGAGGGGTTAGTGCGTCTGCCTCACAATACGAAGTTCCTGCAGTCCTGGATTCAAATCCAGGCTCGGGATCTTTCTGTGTGGAGTTTGCATGTTCTCCCCGTGAATCCATGGGTTCCCTCCGGGTACTCCGGCTTCCTCCCACTTCCAAAGACATGCACCTGGGGATAGGTTGATTGGCAACACTAAATTGGCCCTAGTGTGTGAATGTGAGTGTGAATGTTGTCTGTCTATCTGTGTTGGCCCTGCGATGAGGTGGCGACTTGTCCAGGGTGTACCCCGCCTTCGGCCCCATTGTAGCTGAGATAGGCGCCAGCGCCCCCCCGCGACCCCAAAAGGGAATAAGCGGTAGAAAATGGATGGATGGATGGAATTTTCACCAGTCCTGATGTGTGTGTCCAACAGTTTGGTGAGTTTTGAAGCATTTTAAGGGGGTCAAATTACAGCTCAAAGAGGCAAAAATGACATTTTTTGGGAAACTTTTGTTTTGAAGGGGTTTTTGCCAACTTCCTGTGGATTTTTGCTGAAGCATGTCAATGTATGAAATCTAGATCTAAGTCAGACCTACATAGAGGTTTTTGTTTAAGGTCTCTGTGACATTCTTAACGGACGTTACAAGCAGTTTTGTCTGTGTTTTTTCCTAGGAGGCGCTAGAGCGCAAGTTTGAGTTTTTTTTTTTTTTATTAGATGGCAATTTTCGCCAGTCCTGATGTGTTAAATATGGTGAGTTTTGAAGCATGTTAGGGGGTCAAATTACAGTTCAAAGAGGTGGCGGAATAACAAATAATAATAAAACCTTAGAAATACAACAGGGTCCTTTGAACCAAAGGGACATTTGGTCCCTAATAATAGATGTCATTCCAATGTGAAATTTTTACGTGTTGGAAAAAGGACTTTTTGATGCGCTAAGAACTTCCATGTCTTCTTTAATGTGTTGTTGCAGTGCAGTTCATGGGGTTCAAACACGTCATGCTATATTATGACAGCAGAATACTTCTTCATGCAGGGGATTGCATTGTGAAATGTTTCATTTCAGGATTACGTTGTGAGTTTTGCATTGAGAAGTTGCACATTTTGAAGTTGAATGGTCACACCGCATTGGATTAGTAAACCACAGCACCCCCTAGTGGCTGCTGACCAGCGCTTTCATTCCCACTTTTCAGGTTTGACTCTCAAAGAATGCGTGTTTACGCAGAAATAACAAAAACAAATGACACTTTGTGAATAAAACAAAAATATACTATTATAGATGGCGGGTGTCCTCTCTTAGTTTAAGGCAAGGATGGAGGGGGACAGGATGTCATGGAGACAACAGACTGGGGCTTCCATAGTGCAGGTACAACACACAGGTGTGTTCCAGTCCAAACAATCCCAAACCAACGGCCTCATTTTTAGTTTGTGCAGTTTTCAGCAGCCTGCAAGACAAAATAAATACAACTTTCAAGCATGACTTTGCTACTTGCCCTTCTGTCCAATTATTTACAGTTAGTAAGTTATACATTACATCAGGGGTCGGGAACCTTTTTGACTGAAAGAGCCAAGAAGCCAAATATTTTAAAATGTATTTACTTAAGAGCCATATAATATTTTTTTAACACTGAACACAACTAAACGTGTGCATTTTTAAGTAAGACCAACATTTCTAGAGTATAATAGGTCTCTTATTCTTTGAAATAACATTGTTATTCTGAAGCTAAATGAGGAGGGGGCGTGGCCTGCGGGCCTGCAGCGAAGCGGGGTGTTGCCAGGATCGGCCTTGAAATCAGAGACAGGTGTGTAGAAGGCCCACCTGGGCCTTGTTATCTAATCACCTGTCGCTCTGTTATAAGCAGCGGCCAGAAGGAGAGACGGGGTTGGGGCTGGAGCCAGAGCGCGAGCGAGAACGAAAGAGAAAAAGACAATTGAAAAATAAAACAATATTGTAACCCTGAAACAGGCTCTTATGTCAGTGCTTGGTGGTCTGAAGAAAACCCCCAGGAGGGCAAGCCCTACACTAACCAATAATAAATAAATAACTTCTTACCTTTGACGCAACTTCTTGAACAGGTGCGGTAGAAAAACGGATGAATGGACTAAAAATGCATGAGAATGTTTTATATTTTGAACGTTATTTTTAACACTGTGATTACAAGTGGAATTATTCATTACTTATCGTGTTAAGCAATATCAGCTCAGATTTATCCGAGAGCCAGATGCAGTCATCAAAAGAGCCACATCTGGCTCCCGAGCCATAGGTTCCCTACCCCTGCATTACATTGTGCCTTTTTTGAAGGATAAACACATGCAATAGTAGCCCAAAAATATGAGTTGTATTCGGTCCCGTGACTTTTACAGTCGACCAAGCGCTGGTCAACCAAACAAACATGGCAGCAAACAGTGTGCAAATTGAGTACGCGAGGGGCCTAGATCTTACCACTGAAGGCAGATTGCCAGCAAAAGACAAACTATGCAATGGAATAGAGGCATATTTGTTAATTAGAAAAACAAATATTTGTCCAGTTATCTCAAAGATTATC
Organism: Nerophis ophidion; assembly: GCF_033978795.1. Lineage (NCBI taxonomy): Eukaryota > Metazoa > Chordata > Actinopteri > Syngnathiformes > Syngnathidae > Nerophis > Nerophis ophidion. The sequence goes on along the minus strand of NC_084619.1, from coordinate 70,404,219 downwards.
TGTCTTACGTTCCCAAACATGTCGAACTATCTGCCAGTACCACTGTTTTTTACATTTTCCCATTAAGTTAAGCACTCATAAAGACAATTTGGAGAGACCACTGAAGTCATGATCACAGCTCACATTTAACTGCATGGCCATGTTGCTTTGTTGTTGTCGCACACCTTGTTACTAGTATGCCTGGTTTTCTCCGTCTTTATCAAAATATAACTAGAGATGTCAACATTGTGAATGTGCGGAAAGATTGATTTATAATAAATAGACCTCCTTTTTAGACCAGTTCATCTGCCGCTTCTTTTCTTTCTCCTATGTCCCCCCCTCCCTTGTGGAGGGGGTCCGGTCCGATGACCATGGATGAAGTACTGGCTGTCCAGAGTCGAGACCCAGGATGGACCGCTCGTCGGGACCCAGGATGGACCGCTCGCCTGTATCGGTTGGGGACATCTCTACGCTGCTGATCCGCCTCCGCTTGAGATGGTTTCCTGTGGACGGGACTCTCGCTGCTGTCTTGGATCCGCTTGAACTGAACTCTCGCGGCTGTGTTGGAGCCACTATGGATTGAACTTTCACAGTATCATGTTAGACCCGCTCGACATACATTGCTTTTGGTCCCCTAGAGGGAGGGGGTTGCCCACATCTGAGGTCCTCTCCAAGGTTTCTCATAGTCAGCATTGTCACTGGCGTCCCACTGGATGTGAATTCTCCCTGCCCACTGGGTGTGAGTTTTCCTTGCCCTTTTGTGGGTTCTTCCGAGGATGTTGTAGTCGTAATGATTTGTGCAGTCCTTTGAGACATTTGTGATTTGGGGCTATATAAATAAACATTGATTGATTTATGATTGTTTATCAAAATACACAAAGTTGACATCTCTACTTATGTTTTGATAAACAATCATAAGTGAATCTTTCCGCACATACACAATGTTGACATCTCTAGTTATATTTTGATAAACAATCATAAGTGAATCTTTCCGCACATACACAATGTTGACATGTATAGTTAAATGTGCTGAAAGATCAATTTATGATTGTTTATCAAAATACAACTATAGTTATCATTGTGTATGAGCTGAAAGATTCATTCATGATTGCTGCCTTTGGCTAAAGCTTAACTCTTTTAGGTTTTGCTCACATTTGCTTTCTTTTATTTCGACTCGCCAAGTTGGTGCTTTATGAAACACTGGTGTTTTAAGAACTCCGAAACAAGATAACACACAAATAATATCAAGGTAACACCAAAACGGGAAATACTAAACGTTAAAAGAAGACAAGTCCAATAATGGCTTTTTTACCGATATCTGATATTGTGCAACTCTTAATTAGCGATACTGATATATACAGACGTGGAATGAACACATTATCAAGTCTAATTGTGTTGTGATGCCCCGCTGGATGCATTAAACAATGTAACAAGGTTTTCCATAAATAAATCAACTCAAGTTATGGAAAAAAATGCCAACATGGCACTGCCATATTTATTATTGAAGTCACAAAGTGCATTATTTTTTTTAACATGCCTCAAAACAGCAGCTTGGAATTTGGGACATGCTCTAAATGAGAGAGCATGAGGAGGTTGAGGTGGGAGTAGGGGGTAGCGGGGGTGTATATTGTAGCGTCCCGGAAGAGTTAGTGCTGCAAGGGGTTCTGGGTATTTGTTCTGTTGTGTTACGGTGCGGATGTTCTCCCGAAATGTGTTTGTCATTCTTGTTTGGTGTGGGTTTCCAGTGTGGCGCGTATTTGTAACCCTGTTAAAGGCCTACTGAAAGCCACTACTACCGACCACGCAGTCTGATAGTTTATATATCAATGATGAAAACTTAGCATTACAACACATGCCAATACGGCCGGTTTAGTTTACTAAATTGCAATTTTAAATTTCGCGCCGAAGTATCCTGCTGAAACGTGTCGGTATGATGACGCGTGCGTGTGGCGTCAAGCATTGTAGAGGACATCTTGTTCTAGCACCGTTCCCAGCTAAAAGTTGTCTGTTTTTATCGAAAAAATTCCACAGTATTATGGACATCTGTGTTGCTGAATCTTTTGCAATTTGTTCAATGAATAATGGAGACGTCAAAGAAGAAAGCTGTAGGTGGGAAGCGGTGTATTGCGGGCGCCTTTAGCAACACAAACACAGCCGGTGTTTCATTTATTACACTTCCGAAATATGACAGTGAAGCTTCACTATGGAACAGACTGGTCAAGCGAACACGGTTGGATTGGACCACACACACACAAAGTACAGTGTATTATGCAGCGATCATTTTGAAAGATTGTGTTTCGAAGAGGGTCCCTTGCGAAGTGCAGGGATGGGAATCCCCACTACCATAATCTCACTAAAACACTAGTAACACAATAAGCAGAAAATAGATTTTCCTGAATTATCCTAGTAAATTTATCTAATAACATCAGAATCGCTCCCACTGTAAAGTCTTTTTTTTTTTTTTTTCTAGTCCTTCACTCTCACTTTCCTCATCCACAAATCTTTCATCCTCGCTCAAATTAATGAGGAAATCGTCGCTTTCTCGGTCCAAATCGCTTTCGCTGCTGGTGGCCATAATTGTAAACAATGTTCAGATGTGAGGAGCTCCACAACCCGTGACGTCACGCGCACAACGTCTGCTACTTCCGGTACAGGCAAGGCTTTTTTATGAGCGACCACAAGTTGCGAACTTTATCATGGATGTTCTCTACTAAATCCTTTCAGCAAAAATATGGCGAAATGATCAAGTATGACTCATAGAATGGACCTGCTATCCCCGTTTAAATAAGAACATCTCATTTCAGTAGGCCTTTAAGCTGCTCGCGTCACAGCAGCCAATGCTGCGTCCACTGATAACATGTCCACGGTTTGTGTACCTTCAGGGTCTCCGAGGCTTTCCTCAGCTCCTTGATGACGGCAGACAGAGCCTCGGGGTTGATGCCCTGCTCACACAGTCTGACGCAGATGGACAGAGACTCCATGTCCAGGCCCGTGTTGAGCAGCTTGGAGATCTCCAGTAACACTAGTGAAGGATGTCGGCGTCAATGTTAGAATAGTACAACAATAAAGCAGGTAGGGCTGGGCGATATATCGACATATACAATATATTGCGGGTTTGTCTCTCTGCGATATAGAAAATGACTATATTGTAATATTCTTTGATTGATTGATTGATACTTTTATTAGTAGATTGCACAGTACAGTACATATTCCGTACAATTGACCACTAAATGGTAACACCCGAATAAGTTTTTCAACTTGTTTAAGTCGGGGTCCACGTTAATCAATTCATGGTATTCGAGTATATGTTCTCATGCAGTTGATTTTAGCTGCGGGAATTACACTTCAGGCTCTTCTCACAGATAAGCAGGCGCACATTCTTACATACGTCACATGCTGTCATGTCATGTCACATACATGTCCGCCCTTGCAGAGCAGAGAGGTAGCAGACTGGGCTAAGTTAGCTGCTAACGTAGCCGTATGAGAGAAAGAAAGTACGGATCTGGTAACAAATGAAGACTTAATTCCAAATAAAAACAGCAGGGTTTCCATCGTCTGGCGGTGGTTCGGCTTCTAGTGGGAATATGTCGAACAGACAACCGTAATTTGTCAAGTGTGGGGCAAAAGCCTTGCTATAAAAAGTAGCATCATTTGAAAAGTCACTCACTAGAGAATGAAGAGAATTTCATAACCGTAGTAACATACCACATAGTGAAGGACGAAGACTATTTGATTTCCTGTTATGCAGCTCATTTTTATTTGACACTTAAAATGTCTCCGACAATCTTGCACTTTACGTTTTGGAAATGACTTGAATGTTTGTGCCATTGCTTAATAACTTTAATAAATACACTTTTGTTCAATTGACTTAGTTGTGATTTCCCTCTCTGCATGAACGTTTAAAAGTAGCATATATTAATGCAGTATGAAGAAGAATGATTTAATGTAGACGCATAGAATCATCATACTGCTGGGATTATATGCAGCAAGTGTTCATTCAAGGCCAAGGCAAAATTTCGTAATATAACACTAAATTGGCCCTAGTGTGTGAATGTTGTCCGTCTATCTGTGTTGGCCCTGTGATGAGGTGGCGTCTTGTCCAGGGTGTACCCCGCCTTTAGCCCGATTCTAGCTGAGAGAGGGACCAGCGTCCCCCGCGACCCCATAGGGAATAAGCGGTAGGAAATGGATGGATGGATGGTCCCTAGTGTGTGAATGTGAGTGTTGTCTGTCTATCTGTGTTGGCCCAGCGATGAGGTGGCGACTTGTCCAGGGTGTACGCCGCCTTCCGCCTGATCGTAGCTGAGATAGGCACCAGCGACCCTAAAAGGGAATATTTGGTAGAAAATGAATGGATGGATGGTCCCTAGTGTGTGAATGTGAGTGTGAATATTGTCTGTCTATCTGTGTTGGCCGTGCGACATAGAGGCGACTTGTCCAGGGTGAACACCGCCTTCTGCCCGATTGTAGCTGAGACAGGCACCAGCGCCCCCCGCAACCTCAAAGGGAATAAGCGGTAGAAAATGTATGGATGGATGGATGGTCCCTAATGTGTGAATGTTGTCTATCTGCGATGAGTTGGCGACTTGTCCAGGGTGTATTCCGCCTTCCGCCCGATTGTAGCTGAGATAGGCACCAGCGACCCCAAAAGGGAATAAGCGGTATAAAAATGGATGGGTGGATATCGTATATCGCGATATGGCCTAAAAATATCGCGATATTTAAAAAAGGCAATATCGCCCAGCCCTAAAAGCAGACGACATGAATGAAGAAAATAAGAAGAATAAAGCAGGCAACATGAATGAAGAGAAGAAGAAGAAGAAGAAAGCAGGCAAATCAAACATTACCGTCCATAGTCTCCCGCACTGCGTTTAGCTTAGCATTAGCATTAGCAGCGCTCGCCATAGTGCTGGCTAACATTCACGCTCCAACACGATATTGTGTCAACAAATTCACCCCGATGTTAACATTTTTTTTTTACTACGTGTACAAAAGTAATGAATATAATACGTGAAAACAAACCAACACGCAGCTAAATACTAAACTGTCAGTTCTAACGTCGATAGTGACACCGGAAGCGGAAGTGACGACGTCAAGCCGTCATTGGTTGGCGTGAACTTCCGGAAATGTTTCTATTGGCTGAAGGGGTCGGGAGGGTAAAATTGAAATAAAGGTCCACAGAAACAGACGCCGAACTTCGCTCTTTTGTCCTGATTCCTCCTTTTTGTCCGATCTGGGATCAACATACTCGACCAGTCTATGTTGTAAGTACCAAGTACGTCACATGTTAACGCACACATTGGTTTTGGACGGGAAAAAAAAATCTTATCTAAAGGAAGGTGGAATCCATCAGTCGATGGTTAAAGGCCTACTGAAATGAGATGTTCTTATTTAAACGTGGATAGCAGGTCCATTCTATGTGTCATACTTGATCATTTCGCGATATTGCCATATTTTTGCTGAAAGGATTTAGTAGAGAACGTCCACGATAAAGTTCGCAAGTTTTGGTTGCTAATAAAAAAGCCTTGCCTGTACCGGAAGTAGCAGACGATGTGCGCGTGACGTCACGGGTTGTGGAGCTCCTCACATCTGAACATTGTTTACAATCATGGCCACCAGCAGCGAGAGCGATTCGGACCGAGAAAGCGACCATTTCCCCATTCATTTGTTTAAGGATGAAAGATTTGAAGTGAAGTGAATTATATTTATATAGCGCTTTTCTCAAGTGACTCAAAGCGCTTTACATAGTGACACCCAATAGCTAAGTTACATTTAAACCAGTGTGGGTGGCACTGGGAGCAGGTGGGTAAAGTGTCTTGCCCAAGGACACAACGACAGTAACCAGAATGGCACAAGCGGGAATCGAACCTGCAACCCTCAAGTTGCTGGCACGGCCACTCTACCAAGCGAGCTATGCCGCCTCATTGTGGATGAGGAAAGTTAGACCGAAGGACTAGAAGAAAAGAAAAAAAAGACGAGGGCAGTGGGAGCGATTCAGATGTTATTAGACACATTTACTAGGATAATTCTGGAAAATCCCTTATCCGCTTATTGTGTTACTAGTGTTTTAGTGAGATTATACAGTCATACATGAAAGTCGGAGGGGTGTGGTGAGCCAAGAAAGTCGCAGCTGCCTCTTTGACAGCTGCAGGAGGATGCAAGCTCCGCTCATGTCTCCGGTAAGAGCCGACTTATTACCACCATTTTCTCACCGAAACCTGCCGGTTGACATGTGGTAGAGAAACATGTTCGCTTGACCGCTCTGTTCCATATTAAAGCTTCACAACAAACAAAGAAACACCGGCTGTGTTTGTGTTGTTACAGCCGGCCGAAATACACCAACAGCATTCTTCTTTGACGTCTCCATTATTAATTGAACAAATTGCAAAAGATTCAGCAAAACAGATGTTATGGGATTAAATCGGACGACTTTTAGCCGTGAGCGGTGCTGGGTTAAAATGTCCGCTCCAACCAATAACGTCACAAGCACGTCAACATAAGCGTCATCATTCCGCAACGTTTTCAGCAGGACACTTGGCGGGAAATTTAAAATTGAAATTTAGTAAACTAAAAAGGCCGTATTGGCATGTGTTGCAATGTTAATATTTCATCATTGATATATAAACTATCAGACTGTGTGGTCGCTAGTAGTGGCTTTCAGTAGGCCTTTAATATGGCAAAGTTGGACTTGGCAGCCATTACAAATAGTCAAGTATGCTTTTTATTGTCACCTGTTGACTATATGTTGTTGTGTGTCAAAAGATGGCCGACCACACGGACATACATATGACTCCAGGGAGGTCTGCGGTACAAAACCCATTTGAGAGTCCCAATGACTACCGCCACCTCCAGGAACCTCTGGTGCCAAGTCCCTCTGTGTTCAAGTCCAGAGCTGTGAGTTCACACACATTCTTATAACATGTGTTCAAGTCCAGAGCTGTGAGTTCACACACATTCTTATAACATGTGTTCAAGTCCAGAGCTCAATCAATCAATGTTTACTTATATAGCCCTAAGTCTCAAAGGGCTGCACAAGCCTCAACGTCATCCTCTGCTCAGATCCCACATCAGAGCAAGGAAAAACTCAACCCAATGTGATGACAATGAGAAACATTTAAGGGGACCGCAGATCTCCGAACAGTAGTGTGATAGTCCAGTCCATAGTGGATCTAAAATAATAGTGTGAGAGTCCAGTCCATAGTGGATCTAACATAATAGTGTGAGAGTCCAGTCCATAGTGGATCTAACATAATAGTGTGAGAGTCCAGTTCATAGTGGAGCTAACATAATAGTGAGAATCCAGTCCATAGTGTTTCTAGTTAATAGTGTGAGAGTCTAATCCATAGTGGATCTTACATATTAGTGTGAGAGTCCAGTCCATAGTGGATCTAGTTAATAGTGTGAAAGTTCAGTCCATAGTGGATCTTACATAATAGTGTGAGAGTCCAGTCCATAGTGGATCTAACATAATAGTGTGAGAGTCTAGTCCATAGTGGATCTAACATAATAGTGTGAGAGTCCAGTCCATAGTGGATCTAACATAATAGTGAGAGACCAGTCCATAGTGGATCTAACATAATAGTGTGAGAGTCTAGTCCATAGTGGATCTAGCATATTATTGTGAGAGTCCAGTCCATAGTGGATGTAGCATAATAGTGAGAGTCCAGTCCATAGTGGATCTAACATAATAGTGTGAGAGTCCAGTCCATAGTGGATCTAACATAATAGTGAGAGTCCAGTCCATAGTGGATCTAACATAATAGTGTGGGAGTCCAGTCCATGGTGGATCTAACATGATAGTGAGAGACCAGACCATAGTGGATCTAGCATAATAGTGTGAGAGTCCAGTCCATAGTGGATCTAACATAATAGTGTGAGAGTCCAGTCCATAGTGGATCTAGCATATTATTGTGAGAGTCCGGTCCATAGTGGATGTAGCATAATAGTGAGAGTCCAGTCCATAATGGATCCAACATAATAGTGTGAGAATCCAGTCCATAGTGGATCTAACATAATAGTGTGAGAGTCTAGTCCATAGTGGATCTAACATAATAGTGAGAGACCAGTCCATAGTGAATCTAACATAACAGTGTGAGAGTCCAGTCCATAGTGGATCTAACATAATAGTGTGAGAGTCCAGTCCATAGTGGATCTAACATAATAGTGAGAGACCAGTCCATAGTGGATCGTACATAACAGTGTGAGAGTCCAGTCCATATTGGATCTAGCATAATAGTGTGAGAGTCCAGTCCATAGTGGATCTAACATAATAGTGAGGGACCAGTCCATAGTGGATCCAACATAATAGTGAGAGACCAGTCCATAGTGGCTCTAACGTAACAGTGTGAGAGTCCAGTCCATAGTGGATCTAACATAATAGTGAGAGACCAGTCCATAGTGGATCTAACGTAACAGTGTGAGAGTCCAGTCCATAGTGGATCTAACATAATAGTGAGTCCAGTTCATAGTGGAGCTAACATAATAGTAGTAAAACCTTAAAATCACATCTTAAGTGTGCAGGTGAGCCAGTATAGGTATATATGTATGTATATATGTATATAAAGGTATATACAGTACATGTGTAATATGATCAAACTTTCTTGTTCTTGTTAAAAGTCTAGCAGCCACATTTTGTACCAACTGTAATCTTTTAATGCTAGACATGGGGAGACCCCGAAATAATAGGTTACACATTCTTATAAAGCCCATCTGTGTTGAAATCCAGAGCTGTGAGTTGACACACACTCCATCACAAATTCATAAATAATGCTCTAATATATGCACTCTCATCTCAGACTCCTACCAAGTTTACCTGGAATGTTGAGGAACTGGCCAGTCTGTTCCCAGTGGACATTGACCCAGAAGAAATCCAGAGACAATCGTTTTACCTCAGCCAGACAAGGTACCGCAAATAATCCTAATCCTTTCAGCCCAAAAGTGGATTTCGTCTTGGAACCTCATCTTGAAATATGGGAAATAAGTACAAAAGTACACTTTGTTCATTAACGGTGTTACAAAAAAAGATCAGTTAGAATAACACATCATGTTGGATATAGAGAACATACAAAGCCTTTATTCATTGAATAGAAGATACTGAAATTCCACCACATGGTGAAATAGCAAACAGCTAAAATTGTACACAAAGCAAACTATAATCTGCTACCCAAGAATATATAACAATTATTCTCAACAAAAGAGGAGAAATATAATCTTATGAAAAATGTCATTTAAAACATTTGTACGCACGTACCACACTTAAGACCTTCAGTATATCAGTATGTGGAATTAAATGATGGAATGGATTAAGCAGCGCAATCAAAGAATGTACTAATATGATCCACTTCAAGAAACTCTTTAAACTTAAAGTGTTTACAAAGTACAATGAAGAAGATAAACATTCTGAATTTATTTCATACATCCATTCATATTCTAGATCAGGGGTGCCCACACTTTTTCTGCAGGCGAGCTACTTTTCAATTGACCAACTCGAGGGGATCTACCTCATTTATATATATCATTTATATTTATTTATTTATGAAAGAGACATTTTTTTAAACAAGTTAAATGTGTTTAATGATAATACAAGCATGTGTAACACATATAGATGTCTTTCTTTCACAAAGACAAGAATATAAGTTGGTGTATTACCTGATTCTGATGACTTGCATTGATTGGAATCAGACAGTAATGATGATAACGCCCACATTTTCAAATGGAGGAGAAAAAAAGTTGTCCTTTCTGTACAATACCACATGAAAGTGGTTGGTTTTCGGCATCTAATTCATCCAGCTTCCATACACTTTACAAGAAAAACATTGGCGGCAAATTCCGTAGCTTGCTTGATTGACATTCACGGCACCCGAGGGTCTTGTGAGATGACGCTGGCTGCTGCCAGTTCATTATTATGAAAAAATGACAGAGAGGAAGGCGAGAAACACTTTTTATTTCAACAGACTTTGGCGCCGTACCTTCCGTCAAAACTCTAAAGGCCGACTGCACATTTCCTATCTTCACAATAAAAGCCCTGCTTCATGCTGCCTGCGCTAACAAAATAAGAGTCTCGGAAAGCTGGCGCGCACAAGTGATGTGCACGCCAGCTTTCTGAGGGATCGCTTGTGCACGCCAGTTTTCCGAGACTCTGTATTTAGTTAGCGCAGGCAGCATGAAGCAGGGCTTTTATTGTGAAGATAGGAAATGTGCAGTCGGCCTTTAGAGTTTTGACTGAAGGTACGGCGCGAGAGTGTTGAAATAAAAAGTGTTTCTCGCCTTCCTCTCGGTCATATTTTCATAATAATGATCTTGCAGCAGCCAGCGTCATCTCACAAGACCCTCCGGTACCGTGAATGTCATTTAAGTGACGTCTTGGTGAAGATTGACGATCACTAATTTTTAGGTCGATTTTTTTTAAAAGCCTGGCTAGAGATCGACTGACACACCCCCCGCGGTCGACTGGTAGCTCGCGATCGACGTAATGGGCACCCCTGGTCTAGATAATCTTACTCATCTCACCATATGAAATAGAACTTACTTCACCAAGTATGACTTATTTATTCTTATTGTGATTACTTATGGAGTATATTGTGAATACATTGAGAACAAGAAGTGAACAAAAGTTTTAGCAACTTCTATTTAAAGGAAAAGGGGTAGGATGAAATGAGCTCTGCTTCTTCCTACTCCTTTTCCAACGTGTTGAATAGAGGAACTGGAAATTCTGATGTATCATGTTGTATGCACGCATGTTCCAAATGAACTCAAACCTGAGGTTAATTAAGTATAATTATATGATTCATCTTTATGTGCGTCGTAACTGACTGAACTATTCATAAAGAGAAGTGTGGTGTTTGGAAGACATTCACATGACTGTTCTACAATTTGAAAACAGGAAGTGAACATATATCAATCAATCAATCAATGTTTATTTATATAGCCCCAAATCACAAATGTCTCAAAGGACTGCACAAATCATTACGACTACAACATCCTCGGAAGAACCCACAAAAGGTCAAGGAAAACTCACACCCAGTGGGCAGGGAGAATTCACATCCAGTGGGACGCCAGTGACAATGCTGACTATGAGAAACCTTGGAGAGGACCTCAGATGTGGGCAACCCCCTCCCTCTAGGGGACCAAAAGCAATGGATGTCGAGCGGGTCTAACATGATGCTGTGAAAGTTCAATCTTTAGTGGCTCCAACACAGCCGCGAGAGTTCAGTTCAAAGCGGATCCAAGACAGCAGCGAGAGTCCCGTCCACAGGAGACCATCTCAAGCGGAGGCGGATCAGCAGCGTAGAGATGTCCCCAATCGATACAGGCGAGCGGTCAGTCCTGGGTCCCGACGAGCGGTCCATCCTGGGTCTCGACTCTGGACAGCCAGTACTTCATCCATGGTCATCGGACCAGACCCCCTCCACAAGGGAGGGGGGGTACATAGGAGAAAGAAAAGAAGCGGCAGATCAACTGGTCTAAAAAGGAGGTCTATTTAAAGGCTAGAGTATACAGATGAGTTTTAAGGTGAGACTTAAATGCTTCTACTGAGGTAGCATCTCGAAGGGCATTCCAGAGTACTAGAGCCCGAACGGAAAACGCTCTATAGCCCGCAGACTTTTTTTGGGCTCTAGGAATCACTAATAAGCCGGAGTCTTTTGAACGCAGATTTCTTGCCGGGACATATGGTACAATACAATCTGCAAGATAGGATGGAGCTAGACCGTGTAGTATTTTATACGTAATTAGTAAAACCTTAAAGTCACATCTTAAGTGCACAGGAAGCCAGTGCAGGTGAGCCAGTACAGGCGTAATATGATCAAACTTTCTTCTTCTTGTCAAAAGTCTAGCAGCCGCATTTTGTACCAACTGTAATCTTTTAATGCTAGACATGGGGGGACCCGTAAATAATACGTTACAGTAATCAAGACGAGACGTAACAAACGCATGGATAATGATCTCGGCGTCTTTAGTGGACAGAATGGAGCGAATTTTAGCGATATTACGGAGATGAAAGAAGGCCGTTTTAGTAACGCTTTTAATGTGTGACTCAAAGGAGAGAGTTGGGTCGAAGATAATACCCAGATTTTTACCGAGTCACCTTGTTTTATTATTTGGTTGTCAAATGTTAAAGTTGTATTATTAAATAGAGGTCGGTGTCTAGCAGGACCGATAATCAGCATTTCCGTTTTTTTGGCGTTAAGTTGCAAAAAGTTATGTGTAAGAAACTGCTATGAGGTGGAAAAGGGGGAGGATTAAATAAGCGTCGCTTCTGTCTACTCCTTTTTGAGCATGTTGTAAAGAGAAATGGAAAATGTGATGTGCCATGTTGAAACTGCATTCCTGTTCAAAATGAACTTCACGCAATCCATTTAATTAGTAATAATGTCATTGTTTCCCCTAAATTCTTGAAGGGCGGATTCCGACATTGAAGAAAAGCGTCAGAATGCTATAGAACAGGTATGTTGTCACACCAACCTAACAACATATAGAGGGCAAACATTTCTTATTTTTAGTTTTGTGATTGCTCCTTATGTTGGATGACAGGGCAAACGGGCAACAAGGTCCGAAGGATCTCAAACAAGAACACACACACACCATAAGTTTAAATGCATTTAAAAGAGGGACATCACACATTATTAAACATTTCTGTTAACGTGTTAGTAATGATGACATTTTTTCTTACTGTAAAACAAATGCAGCAAATGACCAAATACATAAACGCAATACTTTCCATAACTCTCAAGTCTTTTGAAGTAGGGCAGGAATATGATTTTATTATTTTTTTAACTTAGATTAATCACACTTTTGAATTTGGATTAATCACAGGTCATGAATCACACTTAAAGGGGTCTTACGAACCCCGTTTCCATATGAGTTGGGAAATTGTGTTTGATGTAAATATAAACAGAATACAATGATTTGCAAATCCTTTTCAAGCCATATTCAGTTGAATATGCTACAAAGACAACATATTTGATGTTCAAACTCATAAACTTTTTTTTTTTTTTTTTAAATAATAATTAACTTAGAATTTCATGGCTGCAACACGTCCCTAAGTAGTTGGGAAAGGGCATGTTCACCACTGTGTTACATCACCTTTTCTTTTAACAACACTTAGCCAAGGTAGCTCCGACACTCTTCAGTCATTTAGTTTTGACCCTCCAAAAAGTCCCAATTTTCCACATTTTCTTTGACAAATTTTCTGTATAAAATCCCAGAAATGACAAGTTCAACATTCCTCACATTTGTCAAACTATTTCAATGTCAAAATATTCAACTCCTTAAAGGAGAACTGCACTTTTTTTTAAAATTTTGCCTGTCGTTCCAAATTATTATGAAAACGGATGGATTTTTAAAAATGCATTCTAAATGTTAAATAAACGTAAATAAAAGTCTGCTTATAGCAGAGCCAATGGTAGGTCCTCCTAACCATCCAAAAAGCGCCAAAAATACTCCATTTACATTTTATGATTTGAATAATAAGTATCAGTAATATTGTTATTGTAAGCATTAACATAGACCGGGGGTCGGCAACACGCTCTTTAGCGCCGCCCTAGTGACTCTCTGGAGCTTTTTCAAAAATATATGAAAAATAGAAAAAAATTAGGGGGGGAAAAATACATTTTTTGTTTTAATATAGTTTCTGCTGGAGGACAAACATGACACAAACCTCCCTAATTGCTATAAAGCACACTGTTTATGTTAAAAATGCTTCACTGAGTCGAGTATTTGGCGAGCGCCGTTTTGTCCTACTAATTTCGGCGGTCCTTGAACTCACCCTAGTTTATTTACATGTATGACTTTCTCCGACTTTCTAAGACGTGTTTTATGCCACTTCTTTTTCTGTCTCATTTTGTCCACCAAACTGTTAACGTTGTGCATGGATGCACAAAGGTGAGTTTTGTTGATGTTATTGATTTCTGTGGAGTGCTTATCAGACATATTTGGTCACTGCAAGCTAATCGATGCTAACATGCTATTTAGGCTAGCTATATGTACATATTGCATCATTGTGCCTCATTTGTAGCTATATTTGAGCTCGTTTAGTTTCCTTTAAGTCCTCTTAATTCAATTTTTATCTCATGACACACAATCTGTATGTAATATGGCTTTTAATTGTTTGCGGCAGATTTGTTTTTGTATTTTTGGTCCGATATGGCTCTTTCAACATTTTGGGTTGCCGACCCCTGACATAGACAAACTATAACGGCGACGTGATCACTTCCTGTGTCCCTATGTTGACATCATTGAGTGGTCTGCTACCTCCTTGCTTCTTTGCTCCCTGTAAATCTATTGTAGATCATAAATCATGACTCTCACCCAGAAAGTAGATGGCTGAGGATATAATCCGACAAGTCAGGACACTAAAACTGGCAAAAGCAACACAAAAAGAGCTTGATCCCCTTGTCCTCCTTAGCTTGTTTTCTCATGATAACAGGTCATTCTTCATCTAAATTGGATTATATTAACATCCACGCAGTTGGCATCCTCATGACAGCAGACATTGCACAGTAAGTGATGTTTTATTATGTTTGTTTGCTCATAAAGTCTGCAGTGAGTGATAATCAGTGATGAGGAATAAAACGCAAACGTTGTGATGCATTTTTAGGGACTGATGTCCCTCTGGGACAGAGGACCCTATTGAATTTCTCAGGTTGTATTATTATTATTCTTTATTATTGTTCCGCCGCCTCTTTGAGCTGTAATTTGACCCTCTTCACATGCTTCAAAACTCACCAAATTTGACACACACATCAGGACTGGCGAAAATTACGATCTAATCAAAAAACCAAAACTCAAAATTGCGCTCTAGCGCCCCCTAGGAAGAAAATACAGATAAAAATGTATGTAACTTCCAGTTGGAACGTCGTAGAAACATGAAACAAAAACCACTACGTAGGTGTCGGTTAGACCTATGTGTCATCCACTGACAACCCCCTGCTAAAATCAACAGGAAGTTTGCTATTCCCACTTCAATACAAAAGTTGGCGAAAAAATGTCGCTTTTTTTTTCAAACATTATCTCCTCTGAGGCCGTTTGTCGTTTCGGCTTCAAATAAGCAAAAGAAGATAGATTGAACCCTTCTGATTAAAAGTTACAACTGGTGTTACTATTATTACAATAATACAATTATGGTTGTTATTAATATTAATGATAATAGTGTAACAAACAGTTCAGGGTGCATTACATTCACCATGCATTAGAGTCTCAAAATGGCGGCACCAAGGCGTCCTTATAAAATTCCCAAGCCACTTTACAACTGTTATTACTATGAAACTGATGTATAACACATGTGTATACAACTTTTTCTCTGTGTAATAATCCATCCATCCATCTTCTACTGCTGCCCCCGCTTGGGTCGCGGGGGCAGCAGCCAAAGCGGTCCCGTCCATCGCTGCTCGCAGCTTTAATTTTCATTAATATGTTTAAAAAATGTAAAAAAAAAAATAAATGTTATTATATATGTTACTACATTACATATATACTTACATCATGTATAAAAAACATTAATGGAGGTGTTTGGATGTTTTTTGAAGGTCTTTATAGGCAGAATTGAATGGCTCCCGTAGGCTCCATTGTAAGTGGACTTTTGATAGGATTTATTTAATATATTAAAAAAAAACATTGTCATGTCTTTCTTATTGAATTCCCCCCCCCAAAACGGCAATTCCCCTTTAAAGGGGAACATTATCACAATTTCAAAAGGGTTAAAAACAATAAAAATCAGTTCCCAGTGGCTTTTTGTATTTTTTGAAGTTTTTTTTTAAACATTTTACCGGTCTCGGAATATCCCTAAATAAAGCTTTAAAGTGTTTGATTTTTGCTATTTGCGATGTGACTATCCATTTCCCTGTGACGTCACACAGTGCTGCCAATGTAAACAAACAATGGGAATACCACAGCAAGATATAGTGACATTAGCTCGGATTCAAACTCGGATTTCAGCGACTTAAGCGATTCAACAGATTTCGCATGTATTGAAACGGATGGTTGCAGTATGAAAGTATTGAAGAAGAAACTGAAGCTATTTGTTGCGATCCACTACTTGGATCACCACATGTTTTATACTTCCGGTTGTTGTATCACTGTTCTACACTCTTACTTCCTGTTTAGTCAGTCACCATGGTTCCTCATTGATCCCACCTGCTAATCACGGTTTCTGCACACCTGTCACTTTTTGATTACTCACCTATTTAAGCCCGTCCCTTTTCGTTATTCTTTCTGGGACTCTAATTTGCCTTCGAGCAACATTCACGACTGTCTACTACCCGTATGTATTTTCTCGCTAGCTCTTACGCTAAGCCACTCGATATTCCAGCTTTCATGCTTCGTGCCAAGTATAGTTTTTGTATTTTCTATTCCTAGCTTTCATGCTAGCGCCCTTGGTTTATTTTTGTCTGTTAGCTCCAGTGTTTTTGTTCATGGTCTGTTTTTGTTAAGTGTAATAAATCATTTACACTTACCGTTTGCTGTGTTCATGCCGACGCATCCACGAAGGGACCAATTTGGCATCACAATGCCAACCAGTCGTAACACTATTGACGCTATTCATAGTCATAGCATGGCCGAATAGCTGCGTTAGCATCGCCGGTAAAATGTGCGGACCAAACGATCAGGACTTTCGCATCTTTTGACACGGGGGCAACTTAAATCAGTCGATTGGTAAGTGGTTTTTTTTCGCATTAAATGTGGGTGGAAGGAAACGTAATATAGTTGCAAATGCATCTGCAGGTTATCCATACATCTCTGTGCCATGTCTGCTTTAGCACCGCCAGTAAATAGCATGTTAGCATCGATTAGCGTAGCATGTTAGCATCGATTAGCTGGCAGTCAAAATCAACAAAACTCACCTTTTGTGATTTCGTTGACTTTATCGTTGCTAATGCATCTGCAGGTTATCCATACATCTATGTGCCATGTCTGCTTTAGCACCGCCGGTAAATAGCATGTTAGCATCGATTAGCGTAGCATGTTAGCATCGATTAGCTGGCAGTCAAAATCAACAAAACTCACCTTTTGTGATTTCGTTGACTTTATCGTTGCAAATGCATCCGCAGGTTATCCGTACATCTCTGTGCCATGTCGGCCTTAGCATCGCCGGTCAAATGTGGAGACACTCTGGCACATTCAATGGGGGTCTGGCGGCAGATTTCTTTCCAGTGGTGCAACTTGAATCCCTCCCTGTTAGTGTTGTTACACCCTCCGACAACACACCGACGAGGCATGATGTCTCCAAGGTTCCAAAAAATAGTCAAAAAAATGGAAAATAACAGAGCTGTGACCCGGTGTTTGTAATCTATTGAAAATGAAAATGGTGGCTGTGTTACCTCGGCGACGTCACATTCTGACATCATCGCCTCCAGCGCGATAAACAGAAAGGCGTTTAATACGCCAAAATTCACCCATTTAGAGTTCGGAAATGGGTTAAAATAATAGATGGTCTTTTTTCTGCACCATCAAGGTATATATTGATGCTTACATAGGTCTGCTGATAATGTTCCCCTTTAAAGTTATACACCCTGAAAAACTTCACCCCTCCCCCAAAATGCTACATTTCCCGCCTTATCTTTTAAACATCCATCCATCCATCCATCATCTTCCGCTTATCCGAGGTCGGGTCGCGGGGGCAACAGCCTAAGCAGGGAAACCTAGACTTCCCTCTCCCCAGCCACTTCGTCTAGCTCTTCCCGGGGGATCCCGAGGCGTTCCCAGGCCAGCCGGGAGACATAGTCTTCCCAACGTGTCCTGGGTCTTCCCCGTGGCCTCCTACCGGTTGGACGTGCCCTAAACACCTCGGGTTTAGGGCACGTTCGGGTGGCATCCTGACCAGATGCCCGAACCACCTCATCTGGCTCCTCTCCATGTGAAGGAGCAGCGGCTTTACTTTGAGTTCCTCCCGGATGGCAGAGCTTCTCACCCTATCTCTAAGGGAGAGACCTGGAAACTCATTTGGGCCGCTTGTACCCGTGATCTTATCCTTTCGGTCATGACCATAGGTGAGGATGGGAACGTAGATCGACCGGTAAATTGAGAGCTTTGCCTTCCGGCTCAGCTCCTTCTTCACCACAACGGATCGGTACAACGTCCGCATTACTGAAGACGCCGCACTTTTAAACATTCACACACAATTTATTCAGAAATGTCTTCCTCTGGTTATTCTGTCCCATTCAGTTCTTTACCAAAGGAGCCATCGTGCCCTCCCCGTGGTCCGTGTCAGAGACCCGGAAAATCCCTCTCATGTATAAGAAAAGTGAGCTCCTTGTTGCTTCTTGAGATTCTCGTCATGAAATGCGTGTTTTGCTGGCATCACAAACATGTTGTGGCTCTCAGGTCCACTGTCTCCGATGATAACAGAGGAGCCAGAAAAACACTCGGGTCAGTACTTTTTATTTCCATCTTTTCTTCCTTTCCCAAGTAACCCCTTTCTCATCCTTCTGCAGTTTCCTGTCAGACAACCCTCTCGCTGCCCCTGGCCCTTGATTTGGAGTCTCTTCTAGGTACGCCTGTAACAACCAGGTTTCCGCCGTCATATCACCATGTTCCTCTCTCAGGGGAGTACTACCGCAGCGAGGAAATGGCGTGCGACGCTGTCCAGGAGAGCCTCAGCTCCTCCTCCTTAAGACGCAAGCTCTTCCTGGATGGCCAGGGCGCTTTCAGCAGCTCCGACGGCTCCAGTCCGCCGACCCCGGACCGAGGTCCGACCCAGGAAGAGAGGCTGCTGTTGAAGCGACACGAGGACGCCGCACAAGACTTCAAAGGAGCCGCTTCGTCCAGCTTTGCCTCCCCTTTGTCTTGCAACGTGACAGCCTCAACGCCCTCTACGGTAAGTTGAAACACATATGGGCTTTTTTTGAATTTAGAACACTCATACTCGTAACACTCACCCTTGTGTGGTGTTCGGGTCTGTGGGACCCGTTTTCAGATACAATTAAGTCATTTTTCAAACTGAGACTCACTGACTTTGGCTCATTGTCTGTGAAGAACATATATCAGAATACATATTTAATGACCACACACCTACATATTTATATTACATATGCCGTATATAATTAAAGTTAAAGTAGCAATGATTGTCACACACACAAACTAGAGGTGGCTAAAAATTATTCTCTGCATTTGACCCATCACCCTTGATCACCCCCTGGGAGGTGAGGGGAGCAGTGGGCAGCAGCGGGGGCCGCGCCCAGGAATCATTTTTGGTGATTTAACCCCCAATTCCAACCCTTAATGCTGAGTGCCAAGCAGGGAGGTAATGGGTCCCATTTTTATAGTCTTTGGTATGACTCGGCCTGGGGTTTGAACTCACGACCTACCCATCTCAGGGCGGACACTCTAACCACTAGACCACGTATACGCCTGTCTAGAATTACTGCCGGGTCAAACTCGTTTCGCAAAATAATTAGCGCATGCTCAGAATTAACCGCCGGCTCAGGATTAACGTCGGGTCAAACTCGTTTCGCAAAATATTATTTTTATTAGCTCATGTCTAGAATTTCCGCCGGGTCAAACTCGTTTCGCCAAATAATTAGCATACGCCTAAAATTTCCCCCGGGTCAAACTCGTCACGTCACGAGTGACACTTCACCGGTCATCGTTTTCAAAATGGAGGAGGCTGATTTCAATCATCTGAAATCGCATAAAGGGAAGAAGATTAAGAGCTATTCAGTAGGATTTAAGGTCCAGGCTATTGAATATGCTAAAAAGAACAGTAAGCAGCTATGTTTTATTCATATACCGTAGCTGCGTGTGTCAAATATGAGTCATTAAATGACTCCCGCCTCCTGGTGGTAGAGGGCGCTAGTGATCCTTCTTGCGACTACTCGGCTGCAGAAGAAGTGACAACAAGCAGCAAGAGTGAGCAGCGATCGTTTATTCTTTCCTCTCGCTTGCACTTTTAACATGGAGGATTACATATCTAAAATAAAACAGTTTTCTAAACTGGACTTTCAATCGAAGCAGGAGGTAATAAAGGAAGATCTCCATCGAGACAGAGAGACTTTTAAAACTGAAGAAAGATAAGGAAGACTTCTATAAACAAGTTATCGATGCTTTTGATCAGAAGGAGCTGCGCATGGACTTCATTTATAAGTAAAGGTAAGATCATATATAACGTTTTTTTTTTTTTAAATGTGCTTTTCTTGATGGTATCCTTACATCACACTCCAATTTTTATGCGCAGGCCTAAATTTACCACATCCCTTTGGTAAGTGCCAGAGTGAGAGGAGGTTTTAAAACAATTAGCGCATGCTTACCTTTACCGCAAGCCTTTGGTAAGAACCGGAGTGAGAAGAGGTTTTAAATTATTTAGCGCCCCGGCGGCAATCGAAGGAAATACGGTAAGATGTCCCGGTCCACTGGACCCGGGCCTAACATAAGTGTGGAAATTGATGTTCTGTGTCATCATCATCATCCGCACACACACGCGCGCACACACACACAGCAGGCCTAGACAGGAGGAGGACAGAGTGTAGGTACACAGAATATCAGAGGGTGAAATGTGCGAGAAAATGAGAGCAGACAGTGTTGACAAACAATGTTGCAACCTTGTGTGGGAACCGCAGGTGCAGAAACACAAAAGAAGAATCCCTGTGGGGGACAGGAACTGGCAGAGACATTTTCCATGTAACGTTCATATTGTTGTTACTCAGGCAAGTGTTTGTGGGTCTGATGGACCCCTTGCAATTTGTGGCTTTTCATGCCTCATATCAAACCCTTTTATGTTAAAATACTGAACAGATGTCT
Organism: Nerophis ophidion; assembly: GCF_033978795.1. Lineage (NCBI taxonomy): Eukaryota > Metazoa > Chordata > Actinopteri > Syngnathiformes > Syngnathidae > Nerophis > Nerophis ophidion. The sequence continues at coordinate 70,383,510 of NC_084619.1, read as the reverse complement.
ACCTTATCCCAATTAACATATATTCAGTATTTTAACATAAAAGGGTTTGATTGCGAGGCATGAAAAGCCACACAATGCAAGGGGTCCATCAGACCCACAAACGCTGGCTGAGTAACAACAATCTTAACATTTTTACACAAGGTTTAATTGTACTTTTTGCACTGCTCTGTAGGCTCAGTTCTCCTCCAGTCCCATCCAGCGTGGCCGCTTTCGGGACTGCAGCCTGGGCAGCTTGGCCAGCCCTGTGTTCCCTGACAGGTCGTCCCCTGCCAGCATGAGCTCCCCCACCATTTCGCCTATTCTTGCACATACGCCCAAAGGTTCAGGTAGGCTTTTGGACTAGCATTCATGAACTCAAAACTACAACTGCCCTCATATTTTGCGTTTCAATGTTGAACCTCTACGTCGATCGCGAGCTACCAGTCGACCGCGAGCTACCAGTCGACCGCGGGGGGTGTGTCAGTCGATCTCCAGCCAAGCTTTTAAAAAAAATAGACCTAAAAATTAGTGATCATCAATCTTCACCAAGACGTCACTCAAATGACATTCACGGTACCGGAGGGTCTTGTGAGATGACGCTGGCTGCTGCAAGATCATTATTATGAAAATATGACCGAGAGGAAGGCGAGAAACACTTTTTATTTCAACAGACTCTCGCGCCGTACCTTCCGTCAAAACTCTAAAGGCCGACTGCACATTTCCTATCTTCACAATAAAAGCCCTGCTTCATGCTGCCTGCGCTAACAAAATACAGAGTCTCGGAAAACTGGCGTGCACAAGCGATCCCTCAGAAAGCTGGCGTGCACATCACTTGTGCACGCCAGCTTTCCGAGACTCTTATTTTGTTAGCGCAGGGAGCATGAAGCAGGGCTTTTATCGTGAAGATAGGAAATGTGCAGTCGGCCTTTAGCGTTTTGACGGAAGGGACGCCGCCAAAGTCTGTTGAAATAAAAAGTGTTTCTCGCCTTCCTCTCTGTCATTTTTTCATAATAATGAACTGGCAGCAGCCAGCGTCATCTCACAAGACCCTCGGGTGCCGTGAATGTCAATCAAGCAAGCTAAGGAATTTGCCGCCAATGTTTTTCTTGTAAAGTGTATGGAAGCTGGATGAATTAGATGCCAAAAACCAACCACTTTCATGTGGTATTGTACAACTTTTTTTTCTCCTCCATTTGAAAATGTGGGCGTTATCATCATTACTGTCTGATTCCAATCAATGCAAGTCATCAGAATCAGGTAATACACCAACTTATATTCTTGTCTTTGTGAAAGAAAGACATCTATATGTGTTACACATGCTTGTATTATCATTAAACACATTTAACTTGTTTACAAAAATGTCTCTTTCATAAATAAATAAATATAAATGATATATATAAATGAGGTAGATCCCCTCGAGTTGGTCAATTGAAAAGTAGCTCGCCTGCAGAAAAAGTGTTGGCATCCCTGCTCTACATTAACTGCTAACTGAGCTCAGTTTGTGCTAAGTTATTTCTTGCACTCTAGCAGTCACGGTTCATTGGGCAGACACGCTGTTTTTATTGTGGGAAAGCGGACGTGAAAAAAGGCTGTCGACACGTCACTCAGGTCCGCATGGAGCTGGAGGGGGCGTGGCCTCCAGCTCCGCCTGAATTTTGGGAGATTTTCGGGATATGCGCTGAATTTCGGGAGTGTCCGGAAAATCCAGGAGGGTTGGCAAGTATGCACCTATAGCACAGGACAGGTCATTTTACCTTATTGGATAATTATTAATAGCTATTCACCTGAAATGTATCACGCACCCCTACTACTAATTCAATCAATCAATCAATCAATGTTTATTTATATAGCCCCAAATCACAAATGTCTCAAAGGACTGCACAAATCATTACGTCTACAACATCCTCGGAAGAACCCACAAAAGGGCAAGGAAAACTCACACCCAGTGGGCAGGGAGAATTCACATCCAGTGGGACGCCAGTGACAATGCTGACTATGAGAAACCTTGGAGAGGACCTCAGATGTGGGCAACCCCCCCCCCCCTCTAGGGGACCGAAAGCAATGGATGTCGAGCGGGTCTAACATGATGCTGTGAAAGTTCAATCCATAGTGGCTCCAACACAGCCGCGAGAGTTCAGTTCAAGCGGATCCAAGACAGCAGCGAGAGTCCCGTCCACAGGAAACCATCTCAAGTGGATCAGCAGCGTAGAGATGTCCCCAACCGATGCAGGCGAGCGGTCCATCCTGGGTCTCGACTCTGGACAGCCAGTACTTCATCCATGGTCATCGGACCGGACCCCCTCCACAAGGGAGGGGGGGGACATAGGAGAGAGAAAAGAAGCGGCAGATCAACTGGTCTAAAAAGGAGGTCTATTTAAAGGCTAGAGTATACAGATGAGTTTTAAGGTGAGACTTAAATGCTTCTATTGAGGTAGAAGCATTTAAGCATTTAAATGTATTAGTTATGTAATACTGTGCCTTTTATCCATTTTGTTTTTTAAGTGTCATTATTGGACAAACTTATTTAAAATAAAGAAATAGAAGAAAATATGGGCCTGTCCCATTAACGCTTCACCTGAAATAGACGTCTGGTGGTCTGCAGTGAAGTAAATAAACCAAATGTGTTGTGATATGAGTGTTGACACTATCAATCTGATTTTTTCTTTGTCTTTTGGAAATCTCCCTCAGCCGAGTGGAAACAACTGCGCAATTTAACGCCGCACGGCGTGACCGTGGACATGGACACGCCCTCCTGCGCCAAGAGTCCCTTCGTGGAGGGCTGCTCTCCCATCCGTAGCTGTTCTCCACACCATCTCCGCATCCACCCGGACCTCCAGCAATGCGCCCGATCCAAGCCCAGGTCCAGGTTCCGTAGCTGGGGCTCCCCGCCTCTCATCTCGCCCGTCCTCAACCCCAGGCTTCCCGACAGCCAGGATTCAGAGGACCTGACACACTCTTCCTCCTCGTCCGCTCCCACAAACGACGTCGATCCATCCTCGTCTTTGGATCAGAACACCTGCTCTCCTGGGAGGGTCAGCTTGGGACTTCTGGAGCCTGTGAAAACCGAGCCTGATCGGGAAATAAGGATGGAGGGCCAAATCGGGGAGGAGGATGAAGAAGCGGACAATGGCGTCCTTTCAGGACAGCTGACAAGTTCTCGAATGGTCAACACGTCAGCCACGGAAAGCTCTCAGATGTTTGTGTCTCTCCTGGGAGACGGGAGCAGCATACGCTACGATTCCAGCATGCAGGTTTGTAGGTTTTCATCATTATTTAGGCCTCGTTTACACTGCACACCAAATCTGATTTGTTGGCCCTCAAGGGACACAAGTCATGTTTTTCTTGCCAGTCTAAACGCTCCAAAGTGCATGATTTCGAATATTTTGGCACATTGGGGCCTGTGCACGTTGACACTGGAGTCTGATAAAGATCATATTTTACCTGCGGTGTAAAGAGTCAGCTGGTGGAAAAAAATCTGATTAAAAAAAAAGTTCGATTCGTGCCACTTTGGCCTGCAGTGTGAACGTGGCCTCTGTGGTTTCCCCTTGAATGGTAATGTTTGAGTGGTGTGTGTGCAGGTGGACAGTGGGTACAATACTACCTCAGGTGTGCAGGTGGACAGCGGGTACAACACTACCTCAGGTGTGCAGGTGGACAGCGGGTACAACACTACCTCAGCAGGTGCCAGCAGTCTCATTGACGGCTTGGGCTCCGACTGGCCCGGAAAGGAGTCCTTCACTTCCAACTTCCCAGACGACGCCTTCCACCTCACCAGAACCTCAAAAGTGAAGGTATGACAACTGATCCAAAAATGGCCAAATTAGCTGAAATGAGTAGTCCCATTTTTATTCAACCTTCCATGTCCGAGCCAGGAACTCGTTTTTTTTAACTCCGATAAATCCAATTTTATTGCAAAGTAATTTCTTGCACTCTAGCAGTCACAGGTTTCCACTGATCTATAAACCTGTAAGTAGTTATAAACCCCCTGGATGAACTAGTAACTGAGGTTAAAACTTGCACTCTAGTAGTCACAATTTTCCACTAAGAGACAAACTTGTAAGTAGTTATCAACCCCCTGGATTAACTAGTAACTAGGGTCAAATCTAGTGCAAAGTTATTTCTTGCACTCTAGCAATCACAGGTTTCCACTGATCTATAAACCTGTAAGTAGTTATAAACCCCCTGGATGAACTAGTAACTGAGGTTAAAACTTGCACTCTAGTAGTCACAATTTTCCACTAAGATATAAACTTGTAAGTAGTTATAAACCCCCTGGATGAACTAGTAACTGAGGTTAAAACTTGCACTCTAGTAGTCACAATTTTCCACTAAGATATAAACTTGTAAGTAGTTATCAACCCCCTGGACTAACTAGTAACTAAGGTCAAATCTAGTGCAAAGTTATTTCTTGCACTCTAGCAGTCACAGGTTTCCACTGATCTATAAACCTGTAAGTAGTTATAAACCCCCTGGTTGAACTAGTAACTGAGGTTAAAACTTGCACTCTAGTAGTCACAATTTTCCACTAAGATATATACTTGTAAGTAGTTATCAACCCCCTGGATGAACTAGTAACTAAGGTCAAATCTAGTGCAAAGTTATTTCTTGCACTCTAGCAGTCACAGGTTTCCACTGATCTATAAACATGTAAGTAGTTATAAACCCCCTGGTTGAACTAGTAACTGAGGTTAAAACTTGCACTCTAGTAGTCACAATTTTCCACTAAGATATATACTTGTAAGTAGTTATCAACCCCCTGGATGAACTAGTAACTAAGGTCAAATCTAGTGCAAAGTTATTTCTTGCACTCTAGCAGTCACAGGTTTCCACTGATCTATAAACATGTAAGTAGTTATAAACCCCCTGGTTGAACTAGTAACTGAGGTTAAAACTTGCACTCTAGTAGTCACAATTTTCCACTAAGATATAAACTTGTAAGTAGTTATCAACCCCCTGGACTAACTAGTAACTAAGGTCAAATCTAGTGCAAAGTTATTTCTTGCACTCTAGCAGTCACAGGTTTCAACTGATCTATAAACCTGTAAGTAGTTATAAACCCCCTGGATGAACTAGTAACTAAGGTCAAATTTATTGCAAAGTTATTTCTTGCACTCTAGCAGTCACAGGTTTCCACTGATCTATAAACCTGTAAGTAGTTATAAACCCCCTGGATGAACTAGTAACTGAGGTTAAAACTTGCACTCTAGCAGTCACAATTTTCCACTAAGATATAAACTTGTAAGTAGTTATCAACCCCCTGGACTAACTAGTAACTAAGGTCAAATCTAGTGCAAAGTAATTTCTTGCACTCTAGCAGTCACAGGTTTCCACTGATCTATAAACCTGTAAGTAGTTATAAACCCCCTGGATGAACTAGTAACTGAGGTTAAATCTTGCACTCTAGTAGTCACAATTTTCAACTAAAATATAAACTTGTAAGTAGTTATCGACCCCCTGGATGAACTAGTAACTAAGGTCAAATCTAGTGCAAAGTTATTTCTTGCTCTCTAGCAGTCACAGGTTTCCACTGATCTATAAACCTGTAAGTAGTTATAAACCCCCTGGATGAACTAGTAACTGAGGTTAAAACTTGCACTCTAGTAGTCACAATTTTCCACTAAGATATAAACTTGTAAGTAGTTATCAACCCCCTGGATGAACTAGTAACTAAGGTCAAATCTAGTGCAAAGTTATTTCTTGCACTCTAGCAGTCACAGGTTTCCACTGATCTATAAACTTGTCAGTAGTTATCAACCCCCTGGATGAACTAGTAACTGAGGTTAAAACTTGCACTCTAGTAGTCACAATTTTCAACTAAAATATAAACTTGTAAGTAGTTATCGACCCCCTGGATGAACTAGTAACTAAGGTCAAATCTAGCGCAAAGTTATTTCTTGCACTCTAGCAGTCACAGGTTTCCACTGATCTATAAACCTGTAAGTAGTTATAAACCCCCTGGACGAAATAGTAACTGAGGTTAAAACTTGCACTCTAGTAGTCACAATTTTCCACTAAGATATAAACTTGTAAGTAGTTATCAACCCCCTGGATGAACTAGTAACTAAGGTCAAATCTAGTGCAAAGTTATTTCTTGCACTCTAGCAGTCACAGGTTTCCACTGATCTATAAACCAGTAAGTAGTTATAAACCCCCTGGATGAACTAGTAACTGAGGTTAAAACTTGCACTCTAGTAGTCACAATTTTCCACTAAGATATAAACTTGTAAGTAGTTATCAACCCCCTGGACTAACTAGTAACTAAGGTCAAATCTAGTGCAAAGTAATTTCTTGCACTCTAGCAGTCACAGGTTTCCACTGATCTATAAACCTGTAAGTAGTTATAAACCCCCTGGATGAACTAGTAACTGAGGTTAAAACTTGCACTCTAGTAGTCAGTTTTCCACTAAGATATAAACTTGTAAGTAGTTATCAACCCCCTGGATGAACTAGTAATTAAGGTCAAATCTAGTGCAAAGTTATTTCTTGCACTCTAGCAGTCACAGGTTTCCACTGATCTATAAACCTGTAAGTAGTTATAAACCCCCTGGATGAACTAGTAACTGAGGTTAAAACTTGCACTCTAGTAGTCAGTTTTCCACTAAGATATAAACTTGTAAGTAGTTATCAACCCCCTGGATGAACTAGTAATTAAGGTCAAATCTAGTGCAAAGTTATTTCTTGCACTCTAGCAGTCACAGGTTTCCACTGATCTATAAACCTGTAAGTAGTTATAAACCCCCTGGATGAACTAGTAACTGAGGTTAAAACTTGCACTCTAGTAGTCACAATTTTCCACTAAGATATAAACTTGTAAGTAGTTATCAACCCCCTGGATGAACTAGTAACTAAGGTCAAATCTAGCGCAAAGTTATTTCTTGCACTCTAGCAATCACAGGTTTCCACTGATCTATAAACCTGTAAGTAGTTATAAACCCCCTGGACGAAATAGTAACTGAGGTTAAAACTTGCACTCTAGCAGTCACAATTTTCCACTAAGATATAAACTTGTAAGTAGTTATCAACCCCCTGGACTAACTAGTAACTAAGGTCAAATCTAGTGCAAAGTTATTTCTTGCACTCTAGCAGTCACAGGTTTCCACTGATCTATAAACCTGTAAGTAGTTATAAACCCCCTGGATGAACTAGAAACTGAGGTTAAAACTTGCACTCTAGTAGTCACAATTTTCCACTAAGATATAAACTTGTAAGTAGTTATCAACCCCCTGGATGAACTAGTAACTAAGGTCAGATCTAGTGCAAAGTTATTTCTTGCACTCTAGCAGTCACAGGTTTCCACTGATCTATAAACCTGTAAGTAGTTATAAACCCCCTGGATGAACTAGTAACCGAGGTTAAAACTTGCACTCTAGTAGTCCCAATTTTCCACTAAGATATAAACTTGTAAGTAGTTATCAACCCCCTGGATGAACTAGTAACTAAGGTCAAATCTAGTGCAAAGTTATTTCTTGCACTCTAGCAGTCACAGGTTTCCACTGATCTATAAACCTGTAAGTAGTTATAAACCCCCTGGATGAACTAGTAACTGAGGTTAAAACTTGCACTCTAGCAGTCACAATTTTCCACTAAGATATAAACTTGTAAGTAGTTATCAACCTCCTGGATGAACTAGTAACTAAGGTCAAATCTAGTGCAAAGTTATTTCTTGCACTCTAGCAGTCACAGGTTTCCACTGATCTATAAACCTGTAAGTAGTTATAAACCCCCTGGATGAACTAGTAACTGAGGTTAAAACTTGCACTCTAGTAGTCACAATTTTCCACTAAGATATAAACTTGTAAGTAGTTATCAACCCCCTGGATGAACTAGTAACTAAGGTCAAATCTAGCGCAAAGTTATTTCTTGCACTCTAGCAATCACAGGTTTCCACTGATCTATAAACCTGTAAGTAGTTATAAACCCCCTGGACGAAATAGTAACTGAGGTTAAAACTTGCACTCTAGCAGTCACAATTTTCCACTAAGATATAAACTTGTAAGTAGTTATCAACCCCCTGGACTAACTAGTAACTAAGGTCAAATCTAGTGCAAAGTTATTTCTTGCACTCTAGCAGTCACAGGTTTCCACTGATCTATAAACCTGTAAGTAGTTATAAACCCCCTGGATGAACTAGAAACTGAGGTTAAAACTTGCACTCTAGTAGTCACAATTTTCCACTAAGATATAAACTTGTAAGTAGTTATCAACCCCCTGGATGAACTAGTAACTAAGGTCAGATCTAGTGCAAAGTTATTTCTTGCACTCTAGCAGTCACAGGTTTCCACTGATCTATAAACCTGTAAGTAGTTATAAACCCCCTGGATGAACTAGTAACCGAGGTTAAAACTTGCACTCTAGTAGTCCCAATTTTCCACTAAGATATAAACTTGTAAGTAGTTATCAACCCCCTGGATGAACTAGTAACTAAGGTCAAATCTAGTGCAAAGTTATTTCTTGCACTCTAGCAGTCACAGGTTTCCACTGATCTATAAACCTGTAAGTAGTTATAAACCCCCTGGATGAACTAGTAACTGAGGTTAAAACTTGCACTCTAGCAGTCACAATTTTCCACTAAGATATAAACTTGTAAGTAGTTATCAACCTCCTGGATGAACTAGTAACTAAGGTCAAATCTAGTGCAAAGTTATTTCTTGCACTCTAGCAGTCACAGGTTTCCACTGATCTATAAACCTGTAAGTAGTTATAAACCCCCTGGATGAACTAGTAACTGAGGTTAAAACTTGCACTCTAGTAGTCACAGTTTTCCACTAAGATATAAACTTGTAAGTAGTTATCAACCCCCTGGACTAACTAGTAACTAAGGTCAGATCTAGTGCAAAGTTATTTCTTGCACTCTAGCAGTCACAGGTTTCCACTGATCTATAAACCTGTAAGTAGTTATAAACCCCCTGGATGAACTAGTAACTGAGGTTAAAACTTGCACTCTAGTAGTCACAATTTTCCACTAAGATATAAACTTGTAAGTAGTTATCAACCCCCTGGATGAACTAGTAACTAAGGTCAAATCTAGTGCAAAGTTATTTCTTGCACTCTAGCAATCACAGGTTTCCACTGATCTATAAACCTGTAAGTAGTTATAAACCCCCTGGATGAACTAGTAACCGAGGTTAAAACTTGCACTCTAGTAGTCACAATTTTCCACTAAGATATAAACTTGTAAGTAGTTATCAACCCCCTGGATGAACTAGTAACTAAGGTCAAATCTAGTGCAAAGTTATTTCTTGCACTCTAGCAGTCACAGGTTTCCACTGATCTATAAACCTGTAAGTAGTTATAAACCCCCTGGATGATCTAGTAACTAAGGTCAAATTGTTTGCAAAGTTATTTCTTGTACTCTAGCAGTCACAGGTTTCCACTGATCTATAAACCTGTAAGTAGTTATAAACCCCCTGGATGAACTAGTAACTGAGGTTAAAACTTGCACTCTAGTAGTCACAATTTTCCACTAAAATATAAACTTGTAAGTAGTTATCAACCCCCTGGATGAACTAGTAACTAAGGTCGAATCTAGTGCAAAGTTATTTCTTGCACTCTAGCAGTCACAGGTTTCCACTGATCTATAAACCTGTAAGTAGTTATAAACCCCCTGGATGAACTAGTAACTGAGGTTAAAATTTGCACTCTAGTAGTCACAATTTTCCACTAAGAGACAAACTTGTAAGTAGTTATCAACCCCCTGGATGAACTAGTAACTAAGGTCAAATCTAGCGCAAAGTTATTTCTTGCACTGTAGCAATCACAGGTTTCCACTGATCTATAAACCTGTAAGTAGTTATAAACCCCCTGGTTGAACTAGTAACTGAGGTTAAAACTTGCACTCTAGTAGTCACAATTTTCCACTAAGATATAAACTTGTAAGTAGTTATCAACCCCCTGGACTAACTAGTAACTAAGGTCAGATCTAGTGCAAAGTTATTTCTTGCACTCTAGCAGTCACAGGTTTCCACTGATCTATAAACCTGTAAGTAGTTATAAACCCCCTGGATGAACTAGTAACTAAGGTCAAATTTATTGCAAAGTTATTTCTTGCACTCTAGCAGTCACAGGTTTCCCCTGATCTATAAACCTCTAAGTAGTTATAAACCCCCTGGATGAACTAGTAACTGAGGTTAAAACTTGCACTCTAGTAGTCACAATTTTCCACTAAGATACAAACTTGTAAGTAGTTATCAACCCCCTGGATGAACTAGTAACTAAGGTCGAATCTAGTGCAAAGTTATTTCTTGCACTCTAGCAGTCACAGGTTTCCACTGATCTATAAACCTGTAAGTAGTTATAAACCCCCTGGATGAACTAGTAACTGAGGTTAAAACTTGCACTCTAGTAGTCACAATTTTCCACTAAGATATAAACGTGTAAGTAGTTATCAACCCCCTGGATGAACTAGTAACTCAGGTCAAATCTAGTGCAAAGTTATTTCTTGCACTCTAGCAGTCACAGGTTTCCACTGATCCATAAACCTGTAAGTAGTTATAAACCCCCTGGACGAAATAGTAACTGAGGTTAAAACCTGCACTCTAGTAGTCACAATTTTCCACTAAGATATAAACTTGTAAGTAGTTATCAACCCCCTGGATGAACTAGTAACTCAGGTCAGATCTAGTGCAAAGTTATTTCTTGCACTCTAGCAGTCACAGGTTTCCACTGATCTATAAACCTGTAAGTAGTTATAAACCCCCTGGATGAACTAGTAACTGAGGTTAAAACTTGCACTCTAGTAGTCACAATTTTCCACTAAGATATAAACTTGTAAGTAGTTATCAACCCCCTGGATGAACTAGTAACTAAGGTCAAATCTAGTGCAAAGTTATTTCTTGCTCTCTAGCAGTCACAGGTTTCCACTGATCTATAAACCTTTAAGTAGTTATAAACCCCCTGGACGAAATAGTAACTGAGGTTAAAACTTGCACTCTAGTAGTCACAATTTTCCACTAAGATATAAACTTGTAAGTAGTTATCAACCCCCTGGACTAACTAGTAACTAAGGTCAAATCTAGTGCAAAGTTATTTCTTGCACTCTAGCAGTCACAGGTTTCCACTGATCTATAAACCTGTAAGTAGTTTTAAACCCCCTGGTTGAACTAGTAACTGAGGTTAAAACTTGCACTCTAGTAGTCACAATTTTCCACTAAGATATAAACCTGTAAGTAGTTATCAACCCCCTGGATGAACTAGTAACTAAGGTCAAATCTAGTGCAAAGTTATTTCCTGCACTCTAGCAGTCACAGGTTTCCTTTGCTGTACAAGCCTTCCAATGGGTTCACTTCAGCCCACAGATTTTGAATGCCAGCTAATCCAAAATGGGCAAAGTAGCTGATAAAAGGTCATTAGTGCACAGTTACTTCCTCCACTCTAGCAGCCAACCTTTTTAAACCTTTTCTGGATTTATGTTTCTTTATCAGGGGTCACCAACGCGGGGCCCGCGGGCACCAGGTCGCCCGTAAGGACCAGATGAGTCGCCCGCTGGCCTGTTCTAAAAATAGCTCAAATAGCAGCACTTACCAGTGAGCTGCCTCTATTTTTTTAAATTGTATTTATTTACTAGCAAGCTGGTCTCGCTTTCCTGGACATTTTTAATTCTAAGAGAGACAAAACTCAAATAGAATTTGAAAATCCAAGAAAATATTTTAAAGACTTGGTCTTTACTTGTTTAAATCATTTTTTTTTTTTTTACTTTGCTTTTTATAACTTTCAGAAAGACAATTTTAGTGAAACAATACCTTAAAAATGATTTTAGGAATTTTAAACACATATTCCTTTTTCCCTTTTAATTTAATTGTTTTTATTGTAAAGAATAATAAATACATTTTAATTTAATTCTTCATTTTAGCTTCTGTTTTTTCGACGAAGAATATTTGTGAAATATTTCTTCTAACTTATGATTAAAATTCCAAAAAATTATTCTGGCAAATCTAGAAAATCTGTAGAATCAAATTAAAATCTCATTTTGAATTTCTTTTAAAATGTTTGTTCTGGAAAATCTAGAAGAAATAATGATTTATCTTTGTTAAAAGTATAGCTTGGTCCAATTTGTTATATATTCTAACAAAGTGCAGATTGGATTTTAACTTATTTAAAACATGTCATCAAAATTCTAAAATGAATCTTAATCATGAAAAATTAGTAATGATGTTCCATAAATTCTTTTTTAAATTTTTTAAAAAAGATTCCATTTAGCTAGTTTTTCTCCATTTTTCTCTGTTGAATTTTGAATTTTAAAGAGTCGAAATTGAAGATAAACTATGTTTAAAAATAACATTTTCTTTTTTTTCATGTTTTCTCCTCTTTTAAACCGTTCAATTAAGTGTTTTTTTCATCAATTATTCTCTACAAAAAACCTTCCATAAAAGGAAAAAAATTTACGACAGAATGACAGACAGAAATACCCATTTTTTAATAAATAAAGATTTATTTATTAAAGGTAAATTGAGCAAATTGGCAATTTTTTGCAATTTATTTAAGTGTGTATCAAACTGGTAGCCCTTAGCATTAATCAGTACCCAAGAAGTAGCTTTTGGTCTCAAAAAGGTTGGTGACCCCTGATCTATATCAAAGGAAAATGCCTTTGATAGTTTTTTTTAAAACTGTCTTAAAATAGCTCAAGTGGCTGAAGGTCTAATATACAGCACAGTTATTTCTTGTACTCTAGCAGTCATAATTCTGGTAGTTTGAATAGTAAATATAAATAAGTGTTTCTAGTAGTTTGAATAGTAAATATAAATAAGTGTTCTGGTAGTTTGAAGAGTAAATACAAATAAGTGTTTCTGGTAGTTTGAATAGTAAATATAAATAAGTGTTTCTGGTAGTTTGAATAGTAAATAGAAATAAGTGTTTCTGGTAGTTTGAAGAGTAAATAAAAATAAGTGTTTCTAGTAGTTTGAATAGTAAATATAAATAAGTGTTTCTGGTAGTTTGAATAGTAAATATAAATAAGTGTTTCTAGTAGTTTGAAGAGTAAATACAAATAAGTGTTGTGGTAGTTTGAATAGTAAATATAAATAAGTGTTTCTGGTAGTTTGAAGAGTAAATACAAATAAGTGTTTCTGGTACTTTGAATAGTAAATATAAATAAGTGTTTCTAGTAGTTTGAATAGTAAATAAAAATAAGTGTTTCTAGTAGTTTGAATAGTAAATATAAATAAGTGTTTCTGGTAGTTTGAATAGTAAATACAAATAAGTGTTTCTGGTAGTTTGAAGAGCAAATACAAATAAGTGTTTCTGGTAGTTTGAAGAGTAAATAAAAATAAGTGTTTCTAATAGTTTGAATAGTAAATATAAATAAGTGTTCTGGTAGTTTGAATAGTAAATATAAATAAGTGTTTCTGGTGGTTTGAAGAGTAAATACAAATAAGTGTTTCTGGTACTTTGAATAGTAAATATAAATAAGTGTTTCTAGTAGTTTGAATAGTAAATAAAAATAAGTGTTTCTAGTAGTTTGAATAGTAAATATAAATAAGTGTTTCTGGTAGTTTGAATAGTAAATACAAATAAGTGTTTCTGGTAGTTTGAAGAGCAAATACAAATAAGTGTTTCTGGTAGTTTGAATAGTAAATATAAATAAGCGTTTCTGGTAGTTTGAATAGTAAATATAAATAAGCGTTTCTGGTAGTTTGAAGAGTAAATATAAATAAGTGTTCTGGTAGTTTGAATAGTAAATACAAATAAGTGTTTCTGGTAGTTTGAATAGTAAATATAAATAAGCGTTTCTGGTAGTTTGAAGAGTAAATATAAATAATTGTTCTGGTAGTTTGAATAGTAAATATAAATAAGTGTTCTGGTAGTTTGAATAGTAAATATAAATAAGTGTTTCTGGTAGTTTGAATAGTAAATATAAATAAGTGTTTCTGGTAGTTTGAATAGTAAATATAAATAAGTGTTTCTGGTAGTTTGAAGAGTAAAGGAGTGTTTGTCATCTTCCAGGCGCGGTTTCCTCATCACTGAAGGCCGCCATGTGCATCTCATCTCTGGTAGGAATGTTTGATTTGCCGTTAAAGAAGCTTCCTCCAGTGGTTAGGACTTCTTCAGGGGGTCAAAGTTCAAGGTCATCTTTGCTGTATGTCGGCGGGAGCACGTGGATGCTTGCTCACTGTTTTTTGTTTTGTTTTTTTTTGCTGCAATGGAATTCGGTGCTGACACAATCATGTTTGTATTGTACATTTTTACACATTTTCATATATATTTAACTTTTTTTCTTAAACTACGTGAATATAAAGCTTAAAGATTGTGGTGGATTGTACATTTAAAATGTGATATAAGACTATTTGAAGAGTGCCACTTGCGATCCTTGCTGGATAATTAAATGAACATGATTGTTTTTAGCTGCCTAAGAACATGTTTATGTCTTACTTTTGTCACCCTGTTTGGTTTCAGGCCTTTTGTACCGTACTTATTGTCCCTTATTCCACAATCCTCCTTATTGAAGATCATTAATATGACTAATTCATTAGGGACAGTGTCAACATTTCAGGGATGTTTCAACACAGGTTTGATGCTGCCGATCACTTGTGTTAACTCTACATTCACACTATCTTTCAATTAGTTCTTTATGCTTTTAGCACATTGTCAGGTTTAAGTACCAAACTATCTCTTAAACAGAACAAGAAGCAAGGAATCCGGCAGAGACAGAGTTCAATTTTGCTCATGAGGAGAACGCATGGAGCTGCACACTCAGTTACGGTCTCACCCAACGCTCTGAGGCACAACCCACGCGATTCTATATTTACAAACCCCATTTCCATATGAGTTGGGAAATTGTGTTAGATGTAAATATAAACAGAATACAATGATTTGCAAATCCTTTTCAACCCATATTCAGTTGAATATGCTACAAAGACAACATATTTGATGTTCAAACTGGTGACCATTTTTTTTTGTTGCAAATAATCATTCACTTTAGAATTTGATGCCAGCAACACATGACAAAGAAATTGGGAAAGGTGGCAATAAATACTGATAAAGTTGAGGAATGCTCATAAAACACTTATGTGGAACATCCTACAGGTGTGCAGGCTAATTGGGAACAGGTGGGTGCCATGATTGGGTATAAAAACAGCTTCCCAAAAAATGCTAAGTCTTCCACAAGAAAGGATGGGGCGAGGTACACCCCTTTGTCCACAACTGCGTGAGCAAATAGTCAAGCAGTTTAAGAACAACCTTTCTCAAAGTGCAATTGCAAGAAATTTAGGGATTTCAACATCTACGCTCCATAATATCATCAAAAGGTTCAGAGAATCTAGAGAAATCACGCTACGTAAGCGGCATGGCCGGAAACCAACATTGAATGACCGTGACCGTCGATCCCTTAGACGGCACTGTATCAAAAACCGACATCAATCTCTAAAGGATATCACCACATGGGCACTTCAGAAAAACACTGTCACTAAATACAGTTGGTCGCTACATCTGTAAGTGCAAGTTAAAGCTCCACTATGCAAAGCAAAAGCCATTTATCAACAACACCCAGAAACGCAGCTAGCTTCGCTGGGCCTAAGCTCATCTAAGATGGACTGATGCAAAGTGGGAAAGTGTTTTCTATGGTCTGACGAGTCCACATTTCCATTCTTTTGTGGACATTGTGTTCTCCGGATCAAAGAGAAAAAGAACCATCCGGATTATTATAGACGCAAAGTTGAAAAGCCAGCATGTGTGATGGTATGGGGGTGCATTAGTGCCCAAGGCATGGGTAACTTACACATCTGTGAAGGCACCATTAATGCTGAAAGGTACATACAGGTTTTGGAACAACACATGTTGCCGTCCAAGAAAGCGTTATCATTTCAGCAAGACAATGCCAAGCTACGTGTTACAACAGCGTGGCTTAGTCCTAAGAGTGCGGGTACTAGACTAGCCCGTCTGCAGTCGAGACCTGTCTCCCATGGAAAATGTGTGGCGCATAATGAAGCATAAAATACGACAGCGGAGACCCCGGACTGTTGAAGGACTGAAGCTCTACATAAAACAAGAATGGGAAAGAATTCCACTTTCAAAGCTTCAACAATTAGTTTCCTCAGTTCCCAAACGTTTATTGAGAGTTGTTAAAAGAAAAGGTGATGCAACACAGTGGTGAACATGCCCTTTCCCAACTACTTTGGCCCGTGTTGCAGCCATGAAATTCTAAGTTAATGATTATTTGCAAAACAAATAAATAAAGTGTATGAGTTTGAACATCAAATATGTTGTCTTTGTAGCATATTCAACTGAATATGGGTTGAAAAGGATTTGCAAATCATTGTATTCTGTTTATATTTACATCTAACACCATTTCCCAACTCATATGGAAACAGGGTTTGTATTCAGTTTAGGAGCTCCCTAGTTACAACCTGAGGCTGCTTCTAAAGGGAGGGGTCACACATTACGCCAGCAGCTTAGTCCGCACAATACCTCTGGGGGGCCGTTGGATAAGAAGTCCTTAATCCACATGCAGATGGAGTTCGATACACCCAGGTCTGACCGTTTGGACACCAGAGTATCAGGTTTAATGGTGTTAAATGCCAAAATATAATCCACAAAAAAGCAGCCGCACGTAGCTCGCCAAAGATTTTCTCTGCAAAAATTACAATTAGTCTTCTGTATTTTCTGGACTACAACAGCTAAATTTGAAAAGAAAAAAGAAAAAAAAAATTCCACATATTAACTGCACCGGACTATAAATTGCAGATGTATACATATGTGTATATATATGTTGTGAAATTAAATATTGACATAGATTTTGGCAATGTTAATTTACATTCCTTAATTGTTTACCAACGGCGCCTGCAACACGGCAGTAAAAGGGCTGATCAAACAAAACAGAGGTCATTGACGTCTTTATTCATCCTTTATGAGATGACTAAGATGTTCAGGATTCTTCTTGTACTAATCAGGGTTACCCCTTAGCGTAACTGAATCAATCAATGTTTATTTATATAGCCCCAAATCACAAATGTCTCAAAGGACTGCACAAATCATTACGACTACAACATCCTCGGAAGAACCCACAAAAGGGCAAGGAAAACTCACACCCAGTGGGCAGGGAGAATTCACATCCAGTGGGACGCCAGTGACAATGCTGACTATGAGAAACCTTGGAGAGGACCTCAGATGTGGGCAACCCCCCCCCCCTCTAGGGGACCGAAAGCAATGGATGTCGAGCGGGTCTAACATGATACTGTGAAAGTTCAATCCATAGTGGCTCCAACACAGCCGCGAGAGTTCAGTTCAAGCGGATCCAAGACAGCAGCGAGAGTCCCGTCCACAGGAAACCATCTCAAGCGGATCAGCAGCGTAGAGATGTCCCCAACCGATGCAGGCGAGCGGTCCATCCTGGGTCTCGACTCTGGACAGCCAGTACTTCACCCATGGTCATCGGACCGGACCCCCCTCCATAGGAGAAAGAAAAGAAGCGGCAGATCAACTGGTCTAAAAAGGAGGTCTATTTAAAGGCTAGAGTATACAGATGAGTTTTAAGGTGAGACTTAAATGCTTCTACTGAGGTAGCATCTCGGAATGTGGCGTGACACCACACCGGCGGTATAGCTCGGTTGGTAGAGTGGCCGTGCCAGCAATTTGAGATTTGCAGGTTCGATTCCCGCTTCCGCCATCCTAGTCACTGCCGTTGTGTCCTTGAGCAAGACACTTTACCCACCTGCTCCCAGTGCCCCCACACACTGGTTTAAATGTAACATAGAAATTGGGTTTCACTATGTAAAGCGCTTTGAGTCACTAGAGAAAAGCGCTATATAAATATAATTCGCTTCACTTCACTAACAACCTTGACAAATATATTCATTTTACTGTAATACAAATATATTGTCGCCCCCAGAAGACATCACACAAAGTCTGACCCTATTCTTAACTTTTATTACCAATCTTATGATAACAAACGGCACAATTCCAACAGGTTTTACACTTTCGTCTCGTGATTCTCCACCAATCACCTTTCAGGCACGGACAATGTGTTTGAGACCATGGGAAAAACTGACATCAAATCCAAACCACATGTTCGTAAAACATTAACATTCGTTGGTGGTTACAGTATGAATTAATATATATATAACAATTTATTTGTGTACTATTGACAAGTGATGTATTGGAAACTCGAGCACTGACAAAGACTTTGATCACTGAAAACACTGCTGCCGAAACCGGATGTAAACAAAACGCACGCCATTGTCTGGAGCGTTGTCAGCATGTCTGTGATGCGGAGGTGATTTTTTTTTTTTTTTAAACATATCGCAGATATACACGAGGAAAGCCACAAATTGTGCAAATATTGAGCGGACAGAAAAGAAAGTCTACATTCTATAATAACACCAGAAGAAGATGCTAGATTTGTTTTTGTTTTTTTAATTAAAAAACAAAAACACTCAAAATAATCTCAACAAAATACATTTGTACAAAAAGCAACTGCACTTGAAAATATGGAAAAATGATTTAAAAAAATGTTAACACAAATTAATAACAAATTTGTTTTAAATGTATGTATTACTTGGTCACGGTGACCACGCCCCCACTGCCACAGGTATTTTTGCAGTGCTCATAAACACTTTGAGTTGGTTTTCTTTCTTAAAGCGGATTATTTTAGTACATTCTTCCAATTTTTGGCTTAACCCATTCCATATTGTAGCCGTTAGCAAAGAACAATCCACAGATAAGCCGCAGGGTTCAAAGTTTGAGAAAAATGTAGCGGCGTATAGTACGCGAAAATAGGGTAAATTGTTTTGCCAGTTCAATACAATAAAATACTGATTTTATAGAGCGTTTTCCGTTCGGGCTCCAGTTCTCTGGAATGCCCTCCCGGTAACAGTTCGAGATGCTACCTCAGTAGAAGCATTTAAGTCTCACCTTAAAACTCATCTGTATACTCTAGCCTTTAAATAGACCTCCTTTTTAGACCAGTTGATCTGCCGCTTCTTTTCTTTCTCCTATGTCTCCCCCTCCCTTGTGGAGGGGGTCCGGTCCGATGACCATGGAGGAAGTACTGGCTGTCCAGAGTCGAGACCCAGGATGGACCGCTCGCCTGTATCGGTAGGGGACATCTCTACGCTGCTGATTCGCCTCCGCTTGAGATGGTTTCCTGTGGACGGGACTCTCGCTGCTGTCTTGGATCCGCTTTGAACTGAACTCTCGCGGCTGTGTTGGAGCCACTATGGATTGAACTTTCACAGCATCATGTTAGACCCGCTCGACATCCATTGCTTTCGGTCCCCTAGAGGGGGGGGGGGGGGTTGCCCACATCTGAGGTCCTCTCCAAGGTTTCTCATAGTCAGCATTGTCACTGGCGTCCCACTGGATGTGAATTCTCCCTGCCCACTGAGTGTGAGTTTTCCTTGCCCTTTTGTGGGTTCTTCCGAGGATGTTGTAGTCCTAATGATTTGTGCAGTCCTTTGAGACATTTGTGATTTGGGGCTATATAAATAAACATTGATTGATTGAATGATTGATAGATATCAGTTTAGGATAGCTACAAACCAGGGAATTTCAAACTATTGAAATATGCGGGGGACACTTTGATACTTTTTGTGCGTTAAAAGATGCTAAAAGCAATCCAATGTAGGTCAATATATGGCAAACTAGCCTTGTGCTAAAACAAAGCACATTCATGTGTAACATTTAAGAATATTTATATGTTACACATAAATGAATGTTGTTGTTGGCCAATGAAAAAGGAGCCGTGAGCCACTTTGGACAGCCCTCTTGTACACCGTTAAAAGTGTGTATGTACATCCAGAAATATAACCACAAAAAACACAAATATAACCACAATTTCTTTTTATTTTCCTGAAGGAATCGATAAAGTACTATCCATCTAAATACATGATGTTAAAAGTGAGTACATAGGGAAATATAACCACAAACCCATGATGTTAAAAAGTGTGTACATCTGTGATGAGGTGGCGACTTGTCCAGGGTGTACCCCGCCTTCTGCCCGAATGCAGCTAGATAGGCTCCAGCTTCCCCCCACGACCCCAAAAGGGACAAGTGGTAGAAATGGATGGATGGAAGTGTGTACATCCAGAAATATAAGCACAAAAACATGATGTTAAAAGTGTGTAGATAAGAGAAATATAAGCACAAATACAAGAAGTCTATTTATTAAAATGTCCGGGGATGTGAGAGTTGTTGAAGGAGAGCATCAGCGGTCCAGCTTGGCTTTCTTGGCTTGTGGTCCAGCATCTGGGACTGGAACACTCACACCTGGAATCTGAGAGCAAATGTACAACCTGTTATTTCAGGAGCGTAAGAGTGTATTGAGTCGTGTGAATGGACAAACATTCACACACACGCGTGTTGTACATCACTAAGAGTGTGTTGAGTCGTGTGAATGGACAAACATTCACACACACATGTACATCACTAGGAGTGTGTTGAGTTGTGCGAATGGACAAACATTCACAAATGTACATCACTAAGAGTGTGTTGAGTCGTGTGAATGGACAAACATTCACACACACGCGTGTTGTACATCACTAAGAGTGTGAGTCGTGTGAATGGACAAACATTCGCACACACATGTACATCACTAAGAGTGTGTTGAGTTGTGCGAATGGACAAACATTCACACATGTTGTACATCACTAAGAGTGTGTTGAGTCATGTGAATGGACAAACATTCACACACGCGTGTTGTACATCACTAAGAGTGTGTTGAGTCGTGTGAATGGACAAACATTCACACACACACCCACACATGTACATCACAAAGAGTGTGTTAAGTTGTGCGAATGGACAAACATTCACACATGTTGTACATCACTAAGAGTGTGTTGAGTCGTGTGAATGGACAAACATTCACACACACACACATGTACATCACTAAGAGTGTGTTGAGTTGTGCGAATGGACAAACATTCACACATGTACATCACTAAGAGTGTGTTGAGTCGTGTGAATGGACAAACATTCACACACACACATGTACATCACTAAGAGTGTGTTGAGTTGTGCAAATGGACAAACATTCACACATGTACATCACTAACAGTGTGTTGAGTCGTGTGAATGGACAAACATTCACACACATGTACATCACTAAGAGTGTGTTGGGTTGTGTGAATGGACAAACATTCACACGCACATGTACATCACTAAGAGTGTGTTGAGTTGTGCGAATGGACAACCATTCACACATGTACATCACTAAGAGTGTGTTGAGTCGTGTGAATGGACAAACATTCACACAGACGCGTGTTGTACATCACTAAGACTGTGTTGAGTCGTGTGAATGGACAAACATTCACACACACACATGTACATCACTAAGAGTGTGTTGAGTTGTGCGAATGGACAAACATTCACACATGTTGTACATCACTAAGAGTGTGTTGAGTCGTGTGAATGGACAAACATTCACACACACACGCGTGTTGTACACCACTAAGACTGTTGAGTCGTGCGAATGGACAAACATTCACAAATGTACTTCACTAAGAGTGTGTTGAGTCGTGTGAATGGACAAGCATTCGCACACACACACACATGTACATCACTAAGAGTGTGTTGAGTTGTGCGAATGGACAAACATTCACACATATTGTACATCACTAAGAGTGTGTTGAGTCGTGTGAATGGACAAACATTCACACACACACATGTACATCACTAGGAGTGTGTTGAGTTGTGCGAATGGACAAACATTCACAAATGTACATCACTAAGAGTGCGTTGAGTCGTGTGAATGGACAAACATTCACACACACGCGTGTTGTACATCACTAAGAGTGTGAGTCGTGTGAATGGACAAACATTCGCACACACATGTACATCACTAAGAGTGTGTTGAGTTGTGCGAATGGACAAACATTCACACATGTTGTACATCACTAAGAGTGTGTTGAGTCATGTGAATGGACAAACATTCACACACACCCATGTTGTACATCACTAAGAGTGTATTGAGTCGTGAGAATGGACAAACATTCACACACACACATGTACATCACTAAGAGTGTGTTGAGTTGTGCGAATGGACAAACATTCACACATGTTGTACATCACTAGGAGTGTGTTGAGTCGTGTGAATGGACAAACATTCACACACACACACACACATGTACATCACTAAGGGTGTGTTGAGTTGTGCGAATGGACAAACATTCACACACGTTGTACATCACTAAGAGTGTGTTGAGTCATGTGAATGGACAAACATTCACACACACGCGCGTGTTGTACATCACTAAGAGTGTGTTGAGTCGTGCGAATGGACAAACATTCACACACACACACATGTACATCACTAAGAGTGTGTTGAGTTGTGCGAATGGACAAACATTCACACATGTTGTACATCACTAAGAGTGTGTTGAGTCGTGTGAATGGACAAACATTCACACACACACGCGTGTTGTACATCACTAAGACTGTGTTGAGTCGTGTGAATGGACAAGCATTCGCACACACACACATGTACATCACTAAGAGCGTGTTGAGTTGTGCGAATGGACAAACATTCACACATATTGTACATCACTAAGAGTGTGTTGAGTCGTGTGAATGGACAAACATTCACACACACATGTACATCACTAGGAGTGTGTTGAGTTGTGCGAATGGACAAACATTCACAAATGTACATCACTAAGAGTGTGTTGAGTCGTGTGAATGGACAAACATTCACACACACGCGTGTTGTACATCACTGAGTGTGAGTCGTGTGAATGGACAAACATTCGCACACACATGTACATCACTAAGAGTGTGTTGAGTTGTGCGAATGGACAAACATTCACACATGTTGTACATCACTAAGAGTGTGTTGAGTCATGTGAATGGACAAACATTCACACACGCGTGTTTTACATCACTAAGAGTGTGTTGAGTCGTGTGAATGGACAAACATTCACACACACACCCACACATGTACATCACAAAGAGTGTGTTAAGTTGTGCGAATGGACAAACATTCACACATGTTGTACATCACTAAGAGTGTGTTGAGTCGTGTGAATGGACAAACATTCACACACACACACATGTACATCACTAGGAGTGTGTTGAGTTGTGCAAATGGACAAACATTCACACACACGCGTGTTGTACATCACTAAGAGTGTGTTGAGTCGTGTGAATGGACAAACATTCGCACACACATGTACATCACTAAGAGTGTGTTGGGTTGTGCGAATGGACAAACATTCACACATGTACATCACTAAGAGTGTGTTGAGTCATGTGAATGGACAAACATTCACACACACACGCGTGTTGTACATCACCAAGAGTGTGTTGAGTCGTGTGAATGGACAAACATTCACACACACACATGTACATCACTAAGAGTGTGTTAAGTTGTGCGAATGGACAAACATTCACACATGTTGTACATCACTAAGAGTGTGTTGAGTCATGTGAATGGACAAACTTTCACACACACACGCGTGTTGTACATCACTAAGAGTGTGTTGAGTCGTGTGAATGGACAAACATTCACACACACATGTACATCACTAAGAGTGTGTTGAGTTGTGCGAATGGACAAACATTCACACATGTTGTACATCACTAAGAGTGTGTTGAGTCGTGTGAATGGACAAACATTCACACACACACACATGTACATCACTAAGAGTGTGTTGAGTCGTGTAAATGGACAAACATTCACACACACACATGTACATCACAAAGAGTGTGTTGAGTTGTGCGAATGGACAAACATTCACACATGTACATCACTAAGAGCGTGTTGAGTCGTGTGAATGGACAAACATTCACACACACGTGTACATCACTAAGAGTGTGTTGAGTTGTGCGAATGGACAAACATTCACACACACACACACACACATATGTTGTACATCACTAAGTGTGTTGAGTCGTGTGAATGGACAAACATTCACACATGTTCTACATCACTAATTCCTCTATTTATTTATTTTTTTTTTAAATGGCAGAAGTTTGACACACTCAGTGCCAAGTTTCCCCTCAATAGGAGCCGTTCAATATCAAAATGTTCCAAAATATCCCAGAATTCCCGCTTTTCCAGGACTTTTTTCCCGTTGAAAATGAATTGGTTATTTTTTGAACTTGCACAATTCCCACATTTCTCACCCGATTGAAACTGTTCCACCATCCACACACTCCACTCACTCTGGACAATCAAACTACCATTTCCCAGAATCCCCAGTTTTCCAAAGCCCTATTTCCACCTCCTCCTAGAAAATGTTCACAGTCCACATTTTTCAACAGTTTTTGACCATTCCACCTTCAAAACATTGCTCTTAGTTGGGAGAACATCTTTTTTTTCCCCCTTTTTGTACAAATTCCTGGTTTTCCCAGAATCCCGAAACACCACTTCTAAATTTGAAGTGTTACTACGTCAGCATTTTTCAAACAATTTCGAAAAATTCCCACACAGACCCATTCATATCATCTCGGACAATTGTACTCGGGTCAATATTTTCAATAATTCCAGGTTTTCCCGTAATTTTCTCCCCTGTGACAATGACTAGGAAATATACAATCGACTGCATATCCTACATTCCTCAGCCCATTTGAACTGTTCCACCATCCACTCACTCTGGACAATCAAACTAATATTTTCCAAGTTAAAATAATTACAGGATATCCCAGGTTCTCTAAAGCCCTATCTCCACCTCCCCCTGGAAAGTTTTCACAGACCACATTTTTCAACCGTTTTTGACCATTCCACCTTCAAAACATTGCTCTTAGTTGTAATAATAAAATGACCATTTCATACAAGTTCCCGGTTTTCCCCAAATTCCAGGAATTCCGAGATACCAATTAATAATTGGAAGTATTACGACGTCATTTTTTAACCGATTTGAAACATTCCCACACAGACACATTCATATCATGTAAGGCAGGGGTGCCCATTACGTCGATCGCGAGCTACCAGTCGACCGCGGGGGGTGTGTCAGTCGATCTCCAGCCAGGCTTTTCAAAAAAATAGACCTAAAAATTAGTGATCATCAATCTTCACCAAGACGTCACTTAAATGACATTCACGGTACCGGAGGGTCTTGTGAGATGACGCTGGCTGCTGCAAGATCATTATTATGAAAATATGACCGAGAGGAAGGCGAGAAACACTTTTTATTTCAACAGACTCTCGCACCGTACCTTCCGTCAAAACTCTAAAGGCCGACTGCACATTTCCTATCTTCACAATAAAAGCCCATATTTCTGAGGGATCGCTTGTGCACGCCAGTTTTCCGAGACTCTTTATTTAGTTAGCGCTGGCAGCATGAAGCAGGGCTTTTATTGTGAAGATAGGAAATGTGCAGTCGGCCTTTAGAGTTTTAACGGAAGGGACGGCGCGAAAGTCTGTTGAAATAAAAAGTGTTTCTCGCCTTCCTCTCGGTCATATTTTCATAATAATGATCTTGCAGCAGCCAGCGTCATCTCACAAGACCCTCGGGTGCCGTGAATGTCAATCAAGCAAGCTACGGAATTTGCCGCCAATGTTTTTCTTGTAAAGTGTATGGAAGCTGGATGAATTAGATGCCAAAAACCAACCACTTTCATGTGGTATTGTACAGAAAGGACAACTTTTTTTCTCCTCCATTTGAAAATGTGGGCGTTATCATCATTACTGTCTGATTCCAATCAATGCAAGTCATCAGAATCAGGTAATACACCAACTTATATTCTTGTCTTCGTGAAAGAAAGACATCTATATGTGTTACACATGCTTGTATTATCATTAAACACATTTAACTTGTTTACAAAAATTTCTCTTTCATAAATAAATAAATATAAATGATATATATAAATGAGGTAGATCCCCTCGAGTTGGTCAATTGAAAAGTAGCTTGCCTGCAGAAAAAGTGTGGGCACCCCTGATGTAAGACAACTGTGCTCGGGTCGATATTTTCAAAAATTCCCAGTTTTCCTGGAATTTTCTCCATGAATGGGAAATATACAATCGACTGCATATCTCACATCCCTCATCCAATTTGAAGCGTTCCAACATCCACACACCCTGGACTTTTAAGCCGGCTTGTTTCCCTGTTCCCAAAAATCCCTGATTAGCAGGAATTCCCCTCATTGACAATGAATGGGAATCAAACAATGGACTCCACATTGGAGCAGAACTGCACATTGAAGTTGCAAGGTGTGTTCCTACCACTGGCTCGGTGAGAGCCATGCGTATCTTCTGGTGCTGAATGTTGGAGTCATCCAGGGTGATGGTGACTTTCACTCGGTCAAAAATGTGGAAGGTGTGCTGCTCCACAGTCAGAGATGGAGCCTTCACGCAAAAAAAAAAAAACAATGAATATTTTGTTCATCATCGTGACATTTCGGCTTTATTACCTCGGCATCAAACACCAGGCTCGTGCCTCTCTTGTCTTTGCCGTCGAAGAAGACCGTGCCCTCCAGGCCAAACTTTGGGATGAGGACAATGATGGCGTTCTTCCTCAGCATTAAGACGAAGCCGTCCTCGCTCAGAATGCCTCTGGTCTTGAAGAACAACTGCCAAGATGGGAAGATTGTGTATTAAACACACCATCTGCCATTGGTTACACGCTGAGAGAGTCAACAAAGATCATATAAAATGGGAAAATAAAAGAGAATCCTATGATGATGTCACCCAATCCTGCCCAGGAATGACATTAGAGCCGCTCAAGAGTTCAGTTGCGTGACACTTTCACAGCACTTTCCTAAACACAGAGTACTCTTGCCACATAGAGGATCTTTGAACCGTACTTCAGTCCTAAAGAGCAGTGCTTGTCAAACGTTTCTCCCCAACTACCGCCTCAGAAACAACTTGGCTCTCCAAGCACCACCATAATGACCAACGTTAAAAGACATTAGCGTTATACGTGCGTCAGTAATATTTATTAACCAGTAATAAATATTACTGGTTGTTACTAACCAGTAATAAATACATTAATTATTGTGTTAAGCAATGTCAGCTCAGATTTATCCGAGAGCCAGATGCAGTCATCAAAAGAGCCACATCTGGCTCGCGAGCCATACTGCTCTATGGTATGTTGTGATATCCTAGCACCACCTGATGCTCACCTGTGTGTGGAAGGCCACGGACGCCCTCTGAGCATACTGGGACATCTTGTGTCTGTAGTTGAGATTGTTGCACAGGGCCGACTGTTTATGCTTGTCGGTCAGATCCGGGTAGGTGCAATCGGCGCCGATGGCCACGGCCAGCAGGCGGTGTACAATAATATCAGCATACCTGCGCGGGAGCAGAGGATTGTGGAAGGCTGGGAGAGGGGGAGCTGACAAAATGTTGCCTGCGGTCACAGTGTCGGCGTTCAAACCTCCTGATGGGCGAAGTGAAGTGTGTGTAGATTGGCGACGCCAGACCGTAGTGGTGAAAGTCCCGGTCCATGCCCGAGCAGAAGTAGACCGCCTGCATCATGCAGCGAGTGGCCAGGATGCGCAGGAGCGTGTTGAAGTACGGGAAGTCGTCCACTTTGGCTAATTCTAGCGAGTCGGCCAGCGCCTTGGCTGAATCCGTGTGGATGTGCACCGCCTGACATCAAACAAGCAACTGTCAACCTCAGCATACTGACACTGAAATATTCTACTCAGCACACCATTGAGACTACTGAATATTACACATAAGTAATATAGTAAAGGCAATCAATCATGCACAGGCGAGCTGAAACAAATGCAGTGTTATTGACAATAACCAGGCACGGAAAACCATCTTTGAGGCGTCCACACTGAAGTTAACGTCGTCTAAAAAATATATAAAATATTTATAGTAAAAAATATTAATTAATGAATACAATAGTGAGAAAAATGAATAAATACGATGGAAGATACAATTAATTTAAAATCAACAATACATAGAGATTCATTTAAAAATGTTAATTTAAAATAAGCATTATATGTATTTTAAAGACATTTAACTAAAATGATGAATAACTATTGCTGGGTTGCATAAGAAGTAACGTCAAGCGAGTGTAGAGACTGAGCAGAAAATGCCATATTGCTCTTCTATTTTTGGATGTTCGACTCGTTCAAAGAGAGATAAGAGAGAGTCCTGTAAGAAGTGGTTCATAAAAATAATAAAGTCAGGAGAAAAACAAAAGTGCGTGGAAGGAAACTGCTCTTAAAAATATCACTTTTGTAATCTTGTGGAATACATGCTCGTGTCTGCAGTGATCACTTTGTAAAATGTTTGTTTGAACATTTGATTTGAGAAACTTTCTGTTTTTCGCTAATGTATTAGCAGTGTTTGAGAGAACTCAACTTAAAGAAAGGACAAGAGATGTCTTTAGTCTGTTCTTTTGTGGTTTCTATGCCTAAATATAACTAGAAGACCTGCTTGTGCAAATAAACTAAGCACTTGTTAAGTATGAGTAATAAACATAAATACAGTATTTTCTTGGTCCGTTTTCACAACAGAAACTAAAAGCTTAGTTGTTGTGCAGGAAAGCCAAGTGCTTTATTCGACATGGATGACCACATTATAGCATCTTTGGTGATATTTGTTAGTATCAATAAAATATTCTCAGTAGTATAGATGAATAAATCTCAACAGCATATACTGAATCTTGATATCACTAGCAAACATTGCTGAACAACAGGGACATCTGCAGCTAAAAAATAAGACAAAATATCAACTTTGCAGCATAAAAACAACTGCAGACATGAATTGTAGATTAATTGCAGAAAATCAACTACAAACAAATGTATCCTTTTTCTTAGAGATGTCCGATAATGGATTTTTTACCGATATCCCGATATTATCCAACTCTTAATTACCGATACTGATATATACAGTGGTGGAATGAACACATTATTATGCCTCATTTTGTTGTGATGCCCTGCTGGATGCATTAAACAATGTAACAAGGTTTTCCAAAATAAATCAACTCAAGTTATGGAAAAAAGTGCCAACATGGCACTGCCATATTTATTATTGAAGTCACAAAGCACATTATTTTTTTTAACATGCCTCAAAACAGCAGCTTGGAATTTGGGGACATGCTCTCCCTAAGAGAAGCTATGAGGAGGTTGAGGTGGGCGGGTGTGAGGTAATGGGGGTGGTGGGTGGTGTATATTGTAGCGTCCCGGAAGAGTTAGTGCTGCAAGGGTTTCTGGGTATTTGTTCTGTTGTGTTTATGTTGTGTTACTGTGCGGATGTTCTGCCAAAATGTGTTTTTTATTCTTGTTTGGTGTGGCGCATATTTGTAACAGTGTTAAAGTTGTTTATACGGCCACCCTCAGCGTGACCTGTATGGCTGTTGACCAAGTATGCCTTGCATTCACTTGTGTGTGTGAAAAACTGTAGATATTATGTGACTGGGCCAGCATGCAAAGAAAGTGCCTGTAACGTATATTGGCGCTCTGTACTTCTCCCTACGTCCGTGTACACAGCGACGCTTTAATAAGTCACACATTTTACTTTTTGAAACTGATACCGATAATTTTCGATATTACATTTTAAAGCATTTATCGTCCGATAATATCTGCAGTCCGATATTATCGGACATCCCTACTTTTTCTCATTAACATCACGTTCACAGCAGTACGGCACTCGTGTCAATCAAATACGTTACTTAGCGATGCACAAATATGCCCAACTTTGTCTTTTATGGATTAATGTTTAATTTATGCACCCCTCAAATGTAAATACCGTATTTTTCGGACTATAAGTCGCAGTTTTTTTCATAGTTTGGCCAGGGTTGTGACTTATACTCATTAACACATTACCGTAAAATATCAAATAATGTTATTTAGCTCATTCACGTAAGAGACTAGACGTATAAGATTTCATGGGATTTATGGATTAGGAGTGACAAATTGTACGGTAAAGGTATAGCATGTTCTATATGTTATAGTTATTTGAATGACTCTTACCATAATATGTTAGGTTAACATAGCAGTTGGTTATTTATGCCTCATATAACCTAGACCTATTCAGCCTGTTCTTCACTATTCTTTATTTATTTTAAATGGCTTTTCAAATGTCTATTCTTGGTGTTGGGTTTTATCAAATAAATTTCCCCCCAAAATGCGACTTATACTCCAGTGCGACTTATATATGGTTTTCCCCTTCTTTATTATGCATTTTCGGCAGGTGCGATTTATAATCCGAAAAATACGGTACATGATGTGCCTCCCATCTTTTCTTCTCCAAACCCTTCTAAGCTCGGTCGAGGTGAGCAGTAACGTTTTGGTGATGATAAATGGTTTAAATCTTCCAAAAATATTTTATAAATATAAAGCCATCCATTTTAAATATGTGTTCAAGATCACTTGTATATTTACCTCTAAACCTTTCAAAATGCACCCAAATTTGCACTGAAGCAGGTAAATAAACATCAGCCTAATGGAGCTCGAGACCATCGACTGAAACCGCTAAGTGGCTCTCGTGATTGCAACCCAGCAATAATTTCAGATTTTTTTTTAGGTTTAATCAATGATCTTTTGTGTCTATGCATCAGCACTAAACACGCAGGTTAAAAGATGTTCAGGAACATCTTTTATAGCTGCTACATTGTTTACCTTGGACTTGGCAGCTTTGAGGAGGATGTCGTAGTTGGATGGCGGTGGTGCTGGATGCTTCCTCAGCAAGGCGCAATCTGCGAACTCGTCGTAGATCTTCTGTGCGACTGAAATGTTGGCCAGCAACATGAACTCTTCCACCATGGAGTTGGTCTCCCTGAGAACCCAGAGATCCCCACATTTATACATGTGCAAAAAGAAAGATTTTTTTTCATGTCTTCTTACATGAGCTCTTTGGTCTGGAGCTCGATGGGGTCGTGGGTTTCACTGTCCATGTGGAAGCGGACCTCCAGGGAGGACAGCGTCAGTGCCCTGAAGAACACACCAGGAACTCAGTCGGCTGTTAGAACCGTTTGTGTGCGCCAACAGTCGCCACCTCACCCTTTCTCTATCCTCCCTTTTTTGAGGATTTTGGCGAGCTTGTTGAGGCCACGCAGACTCTTGGTGACGTCGTCGTTCTTGCTGGTGTCATCGATCCTCATCTGGGCCTCCGCGTAGGTCAGAGACGCCTGCCGTCAACCGGAATGTCACGAATAATTGTTGTGTAAGACGTACGAACACATTGTTGCTTATACACACCGCTTTAAACACCAAGGCACATAAAAAAAGCAGAAATTGTGACTTGCCTCCCGCATGAGTTCACCTGGGATAGGCTCCAGCCCTCCCCCCTTCATTGTAAGTTATCCACTCAACAGTTAAAACAAAACAATGGTAAGATGCAAAGACTTAGGTCAATTTGACCGTCATCTTTTTAGTCTATTTTAGTTCCATGCAGCGCTTGCAATTGGTTAAATGCACCATGCCCACCCTGAACTCCATTGTAAAATTATGTTTCTTTATTTGTTTTGGATTATTTTATGTTTAAATCTACCCTGTTGATATTTCTTAAGTTTGTAGTTATTTTTCCTTCATTGCAGCTATGGTGTCATATAAAAAAAAATTGTGTTTATATTATGATTGTAATATTTGAATGATGAGGAAACACTATTGCTTTTCCAATCACATTTTTAATGGTGAACTTCCGACATGAGAATCCTAAACAGGAAGTGCTCAAAGTTGGATGGCTTTGTAAAAACACTGAGACAAAGTCTAAGTTCATTGAATTCCTCATGGTCTTCCAATTTTTCCTGAGAATTTTCAATTAATTTGAAGTGTTCTGCCAAGAGGATTATTTGTAAAATGTGCATTTTCAGAATGTGCTTGTTGTATTTTAGGCCAAAGTAAGACAAAGAAAACAAACTAAAGATTTCTTTATTTTTAAATTTTAATGCCATTATTTCACCCATGAGAATATATTTTCCTCCATGCAGTCATTGAGCTAAAGTAAGTTTGACAAACCTGCTCTCGAGTGAATTGAATTTCTTCGAAAAATATGTGTTGCATACCTTTGAATTGATGACGCTTTTTGTGAAGCGTGTTT
This sequence comes from Nerophis ophidion, assembly GCF_033978795.1. Taxonomy (NCBI): domain Eukaryota; kingdom Metazoa; phylum Chordata; class Actinopteri; order Syngnathiformes; family Syngnathidae; genus Nerophis; species Nerophis ophidion. Next base: position 70,351,673 of record NC_084619.1, on the reverse strand, counting down.
TAACAATTTGCGCCTCTTGGTTTATCTCCCAGATGCACGAGAAAGCCAGCCTTGCAAAATAACAGGATATAAAGAGAAATATTACAGCGTGGCATATTGAAGGCCATAGTGTGAGTATATGTGGTCCTCACCTCTCCACGTTGGAGCGCAGGGAACACAGATTGGAGCTCAGCAGCTCAGGAACCATATCAATCCTCTGTTGGGACACATGCATGACCAGCCATTTAATATTCATACATAAACCTTCTTCATAGACTATAAATATTTAGCGCAGTAAAGATTTTGTGACACCTTGCCACAGAGGTAAACCGTTGTTCCTCGGCAGGCGGCTTCTTTGTCCAGAGCGTTTCCAGGTCTGATGAAGTGACTGACATCTGCGATGTGGACTCCCACCTACAGAACACAACACATTACATATGCCATCAACCAAAGTAAAGTAACTATGTATATAAATATATATATTCATATATATATATAAAATATACATATATACTCATTTATATATATATATAAAAATATACATATAAACACACCTATATATATATGTATATATTAATACAATCGATATATAATTAGTATAATTGGATATGAAGAGTATGTGAAAGTTTGTCTCCCACCTTGTTTACTTCCGTGACGGCCTCCTTAAAGTATTGTAAACAATCAGAAATATCAAGCAGCTGAAATGCGCCAAACATGGATAAGTGTGGAGATTGTTTTGCATTTTCCCATCATGATTTCTAATGGGTGCAATTTTGATTTTTTTGGGGGTGAAAAGACGTTTTTTTTATTATACTATCCACAAAGTTCAGTGACCATGTATGTTGACATTTCAGGTCGGTTGGATTTATTTTCTTTTTTTTACACCATGACTAGGGAAGGTTGTTAGCATAGGACCATTCAAGACATATTTAAAATGTAATTGACCTGAAAAACTCATGTTGTCCACTAGATGGTGACAGAATAGCAGCATCCAAGTCGTCAGACTATTAAAATAAATGCAATCTCTCTGCGGGTAAGATTTCTTAATAATTTTTATGACGTCTCACTGGCCAATTTGAAAACGTCAGTGGGCCGCATTTGGCCCACAAGCCGTTGTTTGCATACCCCAGCCATAAACACTCCAAAAACCTACTGCAAAACTGCACTTGTAGACTGGTTGACTGGTTATATAAAACAACTAGAACAGGGGCGCCCACACTTTTTCTGCAGGCGAGCTACTTTTCATTTGACCAACCCGAGGGGATCTACCTCATTTATATATATCATTTATATTTATTTATTTATGAAAGAGACATTTTTGTAAACAAGTTAAATGTGTTTAATGATAATACAAGCATGTGTAACACATATAGATGTCTTTCTTTCACAAAGACAAGAATATAAGTTGGTGTATTACCTGATTCTGATGACTTGCATTGATTGAAATCAGACAGTAATGATGATAACGCCCACATTTTCAAATGGAGGAGAAAAAAAGTTGTCCTTTCTGTACAATACCACATGAATGTGGTTGGTTTTTGGCATCTAATTCATCCACCTTCCATACACTTTACAAGAAAAACATTGGCGGCAAATTCCGTAGCTTGCTTGATTGACATTCACGGCACCCGAGGGTCTTGTGAGATGACGCTGGCTGCTGCCAGTTCATTATTATGAAAAAATGACAGAGAGGAAGGCGAGAAACACTTTTTATTTCAACAGACTTTTGCGCCGTCCCTTCCGTCAAAACTCTAAAGGCCGACTGCACATTTCCTATCTTCACAATAAAAGCCCTGCTTCATGCTGCCTGCGCTAACAAAATAAGAGTCTCGGAAAGTACAGGGATCGCTTGTGCACGCCAGTTTTCCGAGACTCTGTATTTAGTTAGCGCAGGCAGCATGAAGCAGGGCTTTTATTGTGAAGATAGGAAATGTGCAGTCGGCCTTTAGAGTTTTGACGGAAGGTACGGCGTGAGAGTGTTGAAATAAAAAGTGTTTCTCTCCTTCCTCTCGGTCATATTTTCCTAATAATGATCTTGCAGCAGCCAGCGTCATCTCACAAGACCATCCGGTACCGTGAATGTCATTTAAGTGACGTCTTGGTGAAGATTGATGATCACTAAATTTTAGGTCTATTTTTTTTAAAAGCCTGGCTGGAGATCGAACGACACACCCCCCGCGGTCGACTGGTAGCTCGCGATCGACGTAATGGGCACCCCTGAACTAGAATGTTGTTATATATAATGAATTTTCACCTTTTAGAAATATCTACTGCTTCCAACGTCCCAGATATAATTACAACATCTACAACAGGTGTGAACAAGAGGTGTACCTCAAAGTTTCCATTGCCCAGCTCTCTGCAGTGCAGAGCATCATCAATGTCCGTACATCCTGGAGGATCCACGCTGCACACGGTCAGATGTCTCAAGTCCTCCCTCACCACCATGTCCTGTAGGCAGACAAAGACCCTTGTAAACTTCACTTCTCTCCCAGTTGAACTCCTCTGGGAAGAAAGTACCTCCGGTTTGATACACCATGGCATTTTGGGGAGAAAACTGAGCACGGCTTTAGAGAAGGCCTGATGAGGGACATCGTGCTCCAGCAGGAGGACTTCCTCCTCGGTGTCCTTCTCCCCGGCGGGGCCCAGGCTACGGACAAAGTGACCCTAATGAAAGGATAGAGGTGTTAACCTATCGTCCATGATCAAAGAGGGAGAAACGGCGCTCACGTTTGGATATCTGGAGTCTTTGGGCCAGCCGTCGATGGCCACCAGGATCCTCTGGCCTGCCAACGTGGACGATTGGCGTGTTACGATGCGAATACGTGGAATGCGGCGGTCTGCTGGTGTGAAAATGTGGCGTGTGGACTGGATGCAAGGGAAGAGAACGTTACATCGATACAGACCTAGAAAAACTGTAGCCATTGAGATCTGTGGAACATTACCTCTTTAATTTGGGAGACATTGAGCATGCCACAGAAGGGCCTCCAACTCCTCTTGATGATGCCCACTATTTTGCCCGTGAGCTTCTTGTCCGCCACCCCTTCTGAGCTTCCCAGCTGTTCACACATTTCATATTTTCATTTAGTATTTCTCCAGCTTTATATATATGTCCATAGAAAGTCCAATGCTCATTTGCTTTCGTTTTTTATTCTCCATTTTTTTCATTTTGTTATAATGGCTGTTAAGGTTATAGCACTCCATTGGATCAGGCTTGCTCTTTTTTTTTTTTGCTTATTTCAAATAAAAATATGTCAATCAATCAATCAATCAATCCATCACCACACTGCTTCTCTAGTGCAGTGTTTTTCAATCTACAGTCTGGTGTGCTGTGGGAGATGATGTCCTTTCACCTATATGGGTTAAAGATATTTTTTGCAAACCAGTAATTATAATCTGTTACGTGTCGGTGCTGTCCAGACCTCGGCAAAGTAACCATGTGATACTCTGAATTGCTTTGTAGAGGTCGGGAACATGGTTGGTCTTGATCACAATATGCAGACGACAGCGAGAGGCAGTGTGAAGGTAAAAAGGATTCTAGTGCTTAAACCAAAAAAACAAAAGGTGAGTACCCCTAAGAAAAGGCATTGAAGCTTAGGGAAAGCTATGCAAAGCGAAACTAAAACTGAACTGGCTACAAAGCAAACAAAAACCGAATGCTGGACGACAGCAAAGACTTACAGCATGTGGAGCACAGACGGCGTCCACAAAGTACATCCGTAAATGACAATGATTGCTTATACAAAGCAGGTGTGGGGAATAGCATGAAGGAAGACATGAAACTGCCAAAGGAAAATACCAAAAAAAGAGAAAAAGCCACCAAAATAGGACACAGAAGAAAACACCGAATAAGTCGGAGCGTGATGTGACAGGTGGTGACAGTACACCTACTTAGAGACAAGAGCTATAGTGATGAATGCTTTCCTTATGCTTTAAAGTCATATCCAACATTTGCAAGAATGACTATTTCCTGTCAATATCGGCTGCTGAGTTTTATTTTTTAATGTTTTCTGCATTTTTTCAATGAAATAAATGTGCATGGGCTCCAAAAAAAAAGGTTGATAAACACTGCTCTAGTGTACTTCCACTCACAGCTTGCTCCTCTTCTTCATCCCCGTCATCCTTGGCAGCGCCCACGTCCTGCAGCACAACAGAAGAGGGCGCCACCCACTGGCTGGAAGGCAACAGCTCCACAGCCACCACATCTTTATGCACGGCTCTATTGAGGTTCTGGAGACCCTGGATGAGGACCTGCAACCACGATGTTTCAAGGCGTGCAAAGAAAATCTTTCCCCGGATTGTGTTCAACCCTAAAACGGCCTACCTCTGTGCCGTCTTCGTCATCTTTTTGGATAAAAACGGTGGCCTCCAGGTAGTTTTCCCTGCTGGCCTTGAAGGTCCCTTGGATAAAGGAGCCGCTTTTGATGCCTGCCTGGATCCTGGATAGCGGTAAGTGCTCTGGGAATAGCACTTTACTGCTGGTGATGTCGTTCTGGGGCAGGACGACAAGAGGAATCAGAAAAAAGACTTCTAATAGGACTTCTATAATGCACGTGATATTCACCTTGTCATCGTTTGACAACGACAGGAGATCCATCAGCTCAGGATTTGCAATCAAGCCTTTGACGTACTCCTCAACTGTGTCAACAAACGCTGCTTTACCAGAATCCATCATTTGAATGCAAAATCAAGGGGCTGGCTTACATTTGTACGCCAGCAGACCGCTCTCTTCTGCCTTCTGCTTGTTCCCCTGGTCATTAGTAAGGAGTACCACATTAAGGCCATCGGCGTCAGACTTGTTCAAGTGCTGGCTGTACCATTTGGTCGCTACGCGGATTGCCCGGTCGTTCCTGTCATTGGCGCTCTCCCCGGGTTCGCGCTCGATGAATGTTTCTCTGTATCAACCATAAAAACAATGTTAACTGTCATCAAGGAGAAGGAACGACAGAGCGATTGCACCGTTTTACCTGTGGTGTTCATTGGTAAAGGTGTAGAAGTATCTTTCTTTTTCATTTATGAGGTCCTTCAAGCGTTTATAGATTGGCGCACTGCGGTGGCGTACTTCTTGTAGTACCGTCTGGAGGATGATCACGTTGCGAATCACAGGGTCCTCCAGCACATCAATCTGTGGCACACCAAAACAATGCATTGGTTTAATTTCCACTGCACATCTAAAACGATCCAATACTAGAGTTGACTGAAATTGAATTCAGTCAATTACAGCTATATATCTGTAACTGACTGAAATTCAAGTTTTTCAAGTATTAGAATTTCAGTCAATTACAGCTATATATATATATATATATATATATATATATATATATATAATTTACTGATATTAAAGTATTTCGTATATATATATATATATATATGAAATACTTGAATTCCAATGAATTGTGTATATATATATATATATATATATATATATATATATATATATATATATATATATATATATACACATACACATAGATGTCTTAATTATATTATCCAGAGAATAGTGTTTGATACCGTGGTAGAGCGCAATATACAGTATGTATGTGTGGGAAAAAATCACAAGACTACTTCATCTCTTTACCATGAATTGATTAACGTGGACCCTGACTTAAACAAGTTGAAAAACTTATTGGGGTGTTACCATTTAGTGGTCAATTGTACGGAATATGTACTGTACTGTGCAATCTACTAATAAAAGTATCAATCAATCAATCAAAACTCTACAGAACTGTTTCATGAGGGGTTCTCTCAATCATCAGGAGATGATGAAATCTCCTGATTGAGAGAACTCCTCATGAAACAGTTCTGTAGAGATGAAGTAGTCTTGTGATTTTTTCCCACACATACATACTATATATATATATATATATATATATATGTATATATATATATACACACACACACATACATACATACATATACATATATGTAGGTGTGGGACAAATATCCTGATGATTGAGGGAACCCCTCATGAAACAGTTCTGTAGAGACGAAGTAGTCTTGTGATTTTTCCCACACCTACATATTGCGCTCTACCACGGTATTGAGCACTATTCTCTGGATAATCCAATCAAGACATATATATATATATATATATATATGAGGTAGGCGCCAGAGCCCCCCGCAACCCCAAAAGGGAATAAGCGGTAGAAATGGATGGATGGATATATATATACATATATATACAGTATATATATATATATATACAGTATATATATATATATACATATATAAATATATATATATGATCCCCAGCGGGCTCTCTGAATATCTCCCTAATTCGGAGGTCTCAAGGTTGAAAAGTATGGTGACTACACAGGGCTGTTTGTTTACAAATACCATGATTTTGCTCATCCAAAAGCCAATTTGGCCTCTTTTGGCTGTCTTACCTGATGCAGGACTACATTGGTGTCGGGCAGCAAGGTAATGTGGGAAGGAGCACAGACTACTCTCAATCAATCAATCAATGTTTACTTATATAGCCCTAAATCGCTAGTATCTCATAGGGCTGCACAAACCACTACGACATCCTCGGTAGGCCCACATAAGGGCAAGGAAAACTCACACCCAGTGGGACGTCGGTGACAATGATGACTATGAGAACCTTGGAGAGGAGGAAAGTAATGGATGTCGAGCGGGTCTAACATGATACTGTGAAAGTTCAATCCATAATGGATCCAACACAGCAGCGAGAGTCCCGTTCACAGCGGAGCCAGCAGGAAACCATCCCAAGCGCAGGCGGATCAGCAGCATGTCTTACCTGATGCAGGACTACATTGGTGTCGGGCAGCAGGTAATGCGGGAAGGAGCACAGACTACTCTCCATGTCTTACCTAATGCAGGACTACATTGGTGTCAGGCAGCAGGTAACGTGGGAAGGAGCACAGACTACTCTCCATGTCTTACCTGATGCAGGACTACATTGGTGTCGGGCAGCCGGTAATGCGGGAAGGAGCACAGACTACTCTCCATGTCTTACCTGATGCAGGACTACATTGGTGTCGGGCAGCCGGTAATGCGGGAAGGAGCACAGACTACTCTCCATGTCTTACCTGATGCAGGACTACATTGGTGTCGGGCAGCAAGGTAATGCGGGAAGGAGCACAGACTACTCTCCATGTCTTACCTGATGCAGGACTACATTGGTGTCGGGCAGCCGGTAATGCGGGAAGGAGCACAGACTACTCTCCATGTCTTACCTGATGCAGGACTACATTGGTGTCGGGCAGCAGGTAATGTGGGAAGGAGCACAGACTACTCTCCATGTCTTACCTGATGCAGGACTACATTGGTGTCGGGCAGCAGGTAATGTGGGAAGGAGCACAGACTACTCTCCATGTCTTACCTGATGCAGGACTACATTGGTGTCGGGCAGCAGGTAATGCGGGAAGGAGCACAGACTACTCTCCATGTCTTACCTGATGCAGGACTACATTGGTGTCGGGCAGCAGGTAATGCGGGAAGGAGCACAGACTACTCTCCATGTCTTACCTGATGCAGGACTACATTGGTGTCGGGCAGCAGGTAATGCGGGAAGGAGCACAGACTACTCTCCATGCGGGCATCTCTCTGCAACACGCCGCACTCCTGCGCACACTCGCCGCACACCTCACTTCCACACCAAATATCATCTCTCAGGTAATGCTCGCGCACTATTTTCATCACTTTCCCCGTGCGCGTCTTCTTCACGAAGGACTTGGACTTCAACATGACGACGGCAAAGATGCTAAAGAGTCAAGTCGTTGTGTTTACTTCTTTAAACACCGCGTCAAGTTGCTGTGTTTACTTCTTTAAACACCGCGTCAAGTTGCTGTGTTTACTTCTTTAAACACCGCGTCAAGCTGCTGTGTTTACTTCTTTAAACACCGCGTCAAGCTGCTGTGTTTACTTCTTTAAACGCCGCTGTGTTTATTCCGCCGCGGCGCTGAGTGGAAACACGACTCCGCACTTCCCATGCGGACTCATTCAGCGGGCCCACAAAAACTATACCGGATCTTAGCGGAGGTGTTTACTGATAGCTGTTGATTCATCCAGTTGGAATTAAACTCACGTGTACGTGAGACAATACAAAATTCCATAAAACGCACGAAAAATGTGACGTTTTACTGAGGGATTTGTCTTTGTATTTGGGCGTGTTTTTAGTCGGCCATCTAGTTCTTGCTTAGTGACAACAACAAAGCCAAAGATGACATCCGCTGCCTGCTAGATTTCGTCCGGGTGTGTGCTTTTTCCACAGCGCCTCTTGCGTTCAAAGCTAGTACTGCACATGTTGTGTACAAGTTAACGCATGGACATAATTTGATTGATTGATTGAGACTTTTATTTGTAGATTGCACAGTTCAGTACATATTACGTACAATTGACCATTAAATGGTAACACCCCAATAAGTTTTTCAACTTGTTTAAGTCTGGGTCCACGTTAATCAATTCATGGTCATCATATACATTATATATATATATATATATATATATATATATATATATATATATATCCATCATCTTCCGCTTATCCGAGGTCGGGTCGCGGGGGCAACAACCTAAGCAGGGAAACCCAGACTTCCCTCTCCCCAGCCACTTCGTCTAGCTTTTCCCGGGGGATCCCGAGGCGTTCCCAGGCCAGCCGGGAGACATAGTCTTCCCAACGTGTCCTGGGTCTTCCCCGTGGCCTCCTACCGGTTGGACGTGCCCTAAACACCTCCCTAGGGAGGCGTTCGGGTGGCATCCTGACCAGATGCCCGAACCACCTCATCTGGCTCCTCTCGATGTGAAGGAGCAGCGGCTTTACTTTGAGTTCCTCCCGGATGGCAGAGCTTCTCACCCTATCTCTAAGGGAGAGGAAACGGCGGAGGAAACTCATTTGGGCCGCTTGTACCCGTGATCTTGTCCTTTCGGTCATAACCCAAAGCTCATGACCATAGGTGAGGATGGGAACGTAGATCGACCGGTAAATTGAGACCTTTGCCTTCCGGCTCTGCTCCTTCTTCACCACAACGGATCGATACAACGTCCGCATTACTGAAGACGCCGCACCGATCCGCCTGTCGATCTCACCATCCACTCTTCCCTCACTCGTGAACAAGACTCCTAGGTACTTGAACTCCTCCACTTGGGGCAGGGTCTCCTCCCCAACCCGGAGATGGCATTCTACCCTTTTCAGGGCAAAAAAAATATATAAAATAAATAAATATATATATATATATATATATTTTTTTTTTTTTTTTTTCCTGAATGAATCAATAAAGTACTATCCATCTATCTATCCCTCCATCCATCCATTTCCTACCGCTTATTCCCTTTCGGGGTCGCGGGGGGCGCTGGCGCCTATCTCAGCTACAATCGGGCGGAAGGCGGGGTACACCCTGGACAAGTCGCCATCTCATCGCAGGGCCAACACAGATAGACAGACAACATTCACACTCACATTCACACACTAGGGCCAGTTTAGTGTTGCCAAACAACCCATCCCCAGGTGCATGTCTTTGGAATTGGGAGGGGCCTATCCCCAGATGCATGTCTTTGGAGGTGGGAGGGGCCTATCCCCAGGTGCATGTCTTTGGTGGTGGGAGGGGCCTATCCTTAGGTGCATGTCTTTGAAAGTGGGAGGAGTCTATCCCCAGGTGCATGTCTTTGGAATTGGGAGGGGCCTATCCCCAGATGCATGTCTTTGGAGGTGGGAGGGGCCTATCCCCAGGTGCATGTCTTTGGAGGTGGGAAGGGGCCTATCCCCAGGTGCATGTCTTTGGAAGTGGGAGGGGCCTATCCCCAGGTGCATGTTTTTGGAGGTGGGAAGGGGCCTATCCCCAGGTGCATGTCTTTGGAAGTGGGAGGGGCCTATCCCCAGATGCATGTCTTTGGAGGTGGGAGGGGCCCAACCCCAGATGCATGTCTTTGGAGGTGGGAGGAGCCTATCCCCAGGTGCATGTCTTTGGAGGTGGGAGGGGCCGATCCCCAGGTGCATGTCTTTGGAGGTGGGAGGGGCCAATCCCCTGGTGCATGTCTTTGGAAGTGGGAGGGGCCTATCCCCAGGTGCATGTCTTTGGAAGTGGGAGGAAGCCGGAGTACCCAGAGGGAACCCACGCATTCACGGGGAGAACATGCAAACTCCACAAAGAAAGATCCCGAGTCTGGATTTGAACCCAGGACTGCAGGACCTTCGTATTGTGAGGCAGACGCACTAACCCCTCTTCCACCGGGAAGCCCCCCCATTTCCTACCACTTATTCCCTTTTGGGGTTGCAGGGGGCGCCGGTGCCTATCTCAGTTACAATCGGGCGGAAGGCGAGGTGCACCCTGGATAAGTCGCCACCTTATCGCAGTCTATCTAACTATATATATATTTATATATATATATATACACATATATATATATATATGTATATATATATATATATATATATATATATATATATACACACACAGTGGGGCAAAAAAGTATTTATCAGCCAGCGATTGTGCAAGTTCTCCCACTTAAAATGATGACAGAGGTCTGTAATTTTCATCATAGGTACACTTCAACTGTGAGAAACAGAATGTGAAAAAAAAAATCCAGGGAATTTATTTGTGAATAATGGTGGAAAATAAGTATTTGGTCAAGCATTCAAAGCTCTCACTGATGGAAGGAGGTTTTGGCTCCAAATCTCACGATACATGGCCCCATTCATTCTTTCCTTAACACGGATCAATCGTCTTGTCCCCTTAGCAGAAAAACAGCCCCAAAGCATGATGTTTCCACCCCCATGCTTCACAGTAGGAATGGTGTTCTTGGGATGCAACTCAGTATTCTTCTTCCTCCAAACACGACGAGTTGAGTTTATACCAAAATGGATACGTGGATGATACAGCAGAGGATTGGGAGAATGTCACGTGGTCAGATGAAACCAAAATAGAACTTTTTTTGAGCAATGGAAAAAAAATAAAATAAAGACAAAAGGAACAAAGAAACTGCCTGCATGGCAGCTTTGTGTCAACATTGCCACTTTTTCTCATTAAATTTAACCCCATTCCACTTTTTAAAAATGTTTTATTTTTATTTTTGCAAAACTATAAATTTTGCAATTTTTGCAGAATGTGTAGCGGGCCCGTAAACGATTAGCTGCGGGCCGCAAATGGCCCCCGGGCATACTTGCCAACCTTGAGACCTCCGATTTCGGGAGGTGGGGGTTGGGGCGTGGGGGGCGCGGTCGGGGGTGGGGCGGAGGCATGGTTTGGGGGCGTGGTTAAGAGGGGAGGACTATATATTTACAGTCATTTCACTAACTCGAGTATTTCATATATATATATATATATATATATATATATATATATATATATATATATATATATATATATATATATATATGTACGTGTGTGTGTGTGTGTGTATGAAATACTTGACTTTCATTGAATTCTAGCTATATATATTTATTTTATTATATATATAAATAAAATAAATAGTTACATTTCAGACGGCACCTATCAAATACACAGTAATAAAAACACAGTTGTTCTACTAACTTTACTGTGCTTGATGGTTACTAAAAAAAAAAAACCCAACACTTACCTTTCACTATTTGAGTAACGTCACTTACGAGTGTCCAGAAGATGGCGCCAGTATGTGCTTTGACCTGGCGTCTCTCGCTGTCAGCTCTGTTGGTTTTTGTGTTGTTTGCGTATATTTTCCTCTCTGTCGTCCTCTCCCCCGTCACCTGCGGTCTGTGTGTCGGGCCCCACCTGGATTAGCTGCGCCCTTGGACGTGCCGGCTCCCGCCAGGTACGGTCTTGTGAACGCAAGATCTTTGACAAACAAAACGTTTATCCTGAAGGATTTCTTCACTTCCCGCGGACTTCCTCTGTGTGACGGAAACATGGTTGAGAGCCGGTGAGTCCGCCCCTCTTAATGAACTTCTGTCATACTTTAATTCTCCGCGGTCGTCCGGTCGAAAAGGAGGAGGATTAGCAGTCGTTTTTTAAAAATGACTTTAAATGCCGTCAGATCCGCCTGCAACCCTCCTTTTCAAGCTTCGAACTGTGCATGTTTGAGCTGGAGGGGGAGTGGCTTCCAGCTCGGGCTGAATTTCGGGACAAAATTTCTTCCGGGAGGATTTCGGGAAAATCCGTGAGGGTTGGCAAGTATGCCCCCGGGCCGCACTTTGGACACCTCTGCTCTAGAGCCACAGGTTCCCGACCCCTGCCTTAGAACATGTCTATGTGGACGTCATCAAGGGGGTGCACTACACTTCTCCTACACACAGGGGGCGCTGTGAGAAAGACCACCTTACAACTGTATGGAGACGCTACATCCGGTTGTAAGGCGGAAACCGGAGCGGGACTCTTGAAAAGATCATAACAGTCTGCTTGTGACAGCTCGTCTTCTCTCACTTTATACAACATTTTATAGGGACGTACTTACAATGCCGCTACTTTACACTTTATACAACATTTTATAGGGACTTACTTACAATGGCGCTACTTCACAGGCAACACAGAGCTATGTCATGACTTGTAACTCCACTAAGTGTTTGTTAGCCTAGCAAGCTAACACAGAGGGACAGAGTTGGACGAGCAGGGCGGACAAAGTGCAACATGCCGCCCAAGAAGCAGACGTCGGCAGCGGCCAACATCTCCAGCTCCTTGGACCTGGAGTCCGAGGACATCAGCCTGGAGACCACCGTGCACACCGCCGAGGACCTCTCCTCCTCCGACGAGCAGCGGGCGAGCTCCCAGAAGGTGAGCCGGCCAGCTTCTATTTATTTTTATTTTTGGTATTTATTATTTTTAGTTATTTTATTTTAATTTTTTATTGACGGGCAGCAGTCGAGCTCCCAGAAGGTGAGCCGGACAGCTTCTATTTATTTTTATTTTTGATTGATTGATTGATTGATTGATACTTTTATTAGTAGATTGCACAGTACAGTTCATATTCCGTACAATTGACCACTAAATGGTAACACCCCAATAAGTTTTTCAAGGTGTTTAAGTCGGGGTCCACGTTAATCAATTCATGGTACAAATATTTACGATCAACATAATACAGTCATCACACAAGTTAATCATCATAGTATGTACATTGAATTATTTACATTATTTACAATCCGGGGGGTGGGATGAGGAGCTTTGGTTGATATCAGAACTTCAGTCATCAACAATTGCATCAACAGAGAAATGTGGACATTGAAACAGTGTAGGTCTTATTTAGTAGGATATGTACAGCCAGCAGAGAACATAGTGAGTTCACATAGCATAAGAACAAGTATATACATTAGAAGTACATTTGAGTTGTTTATAATCCGGGGAGATGGGATGTGAATGGAGGAGGGTATTAGTAAAGTGTTGAAGTTGCCTGGAGGTGTTGTTTTAGAGCGGTTTTGAAGGAATATAGAGATGCACTTACTTTTATACCTGTTGGGAGTGCATTCCACATTGATGTGGCATAGAAAGAGAATGAGTTAAGACCTTTGTTAGATCGAAATCTGGGTTTAACGTGGTTTGTGGAGCCCCCCCTGGTGTTGTGGTTATGGCGGTCATTTACGTTAAGGAAGTAATTTGACATGTACTTCGGTATCAAGGAGGTGTAGCGGATTTTATAGACTAGGCTCAGTGCAAGTTGTTTTACTCTGTCCTCCTCTATTTATTATTTTCATTTTTATATTTTTAGTTATTTTATTTAAATTTTTTATTGACGGGCAGTTCCCTCCGGGTACTCCGGCTTCCTCCCACTTCCAAAGACATGCACCTGGGGATAGGTTGATTGGCAACACTAAATTGGCCCTAGTGTGTGAATGTGAGTGTGAATGTTGTCTGTCTATCTGTGTTGGCCCTGCGACGAGGTGGCGACTTGTCCAGGGTGTACCCCGCCTTCCGCCCGATTGTAGCTGAGATAGGCGCCAGCGCCCCCCGCGACCCCGAAAGGGAATAAGCGGTAGAAAATGGATGGATGGATGGAGTGGGAAGAACAACATTTATTTAATCCCACCCCCAGTTCTCCATTTAGTGAATATTCAATCAATCAATCAATGTTTACTTATATAGCTCTTAATCACGAGTGTCTCAAAGGGCTACAAGCCACAACGACATCCTGGGCTCAGATCTCACATCAAGGCAAGAAAAAACTCAACCCATAGGGATGACAATGAGAAACCTTAGGGGGGACCGCAGATTCCATTAATACATTTAAATTGTATTTCTTAAATTTTGGTAAGAATGGCGTGTGCTTAATTTTTTTAGCCCAATTTTTGTATACTTCTTCAGGATATAATGTCTATGAACTGTGCCCGCAAAATATTATTTCTCTAAAACTGCCCTCATGTATTTGTTGGAACATTTTTCATCACAGAAATGAACATCTTCAATATTAAGGTTTCTCAGACAAGGGGTCGTATTTGAATATAAAACATCTTGAGTCACCATAGATTTTAAGGATAGAGGTATATTGCTTTGGTGATCTTGTTAAAACAGATGTTTTGAACAACAACATTGATACATTTCATACATTTTTCCATACGTAAACAAACTAGGTGACCCGCCAGCTGATCGAGAGGAAGCAGCTGCTGCAGAACGTCGAGCTGCTCAAAATCGAGCTTTCCCGGAAGAACCTGACCATAGACAACATGAAGGCTGACTACATGTCCAAGGTAACAACCGACACTGGAAACAATCTTATTAAAATGGCTCATTTACCATCTCTACTCCCATTATTTTGTATCCGCCACTTGGGATATGAACATTTTATTGTGTAGAAGTATGGGGAAACAACTACAAAAGTACACTTCATTCAGTTATAATAATACATCATGTTGGATATAGAGAACATACAAATACTTAATTCATTGTATCAAAAATACTGAAATTCCACCACATAGTGAATATGCAAACAGCTAAAATTATACACAAAGCAAACTATAACCTGCTACCCAAGAATATACAAAAATTCTTCTCAACAAAATAAGAGAAATATAATCTTAGAGAAAAATGTGATTTAAAACATTTGTACACACGTGCAACACTTAAGACCTTCAGTATATCAGTATGTGGAATTAAATGATGGAATGGATTAAGCCAGTGGTCCTCAACCTTTTTTCAGTGATGTACCCCCTGTGAACATTTTTGAAATTCAAGTACCCCCTAATCAGAGCAAAGCATTTTTGGTTGAAAAAAAAAAAAGAGATGAAAAAGTAAAATACAGCACTATGTCATCAGTTTCTGATTTATCAAATTGTATAACAGTGCAACATATTGCTCATTTGTAGTGGTCTTTCTTAAACTGTTTGGAAAAAAAGATATGAAAATAACTTAAAACCTGTCAAAAAATAAACAAGTGATTCAATTATAAATAAAGATTTCTACACATAGAAGTAATCATCAACTTAAAGTGCCCTCTTTGGGGATTGTAATAGAGATCCATGTGGATTCATGAACTTCATTCTAAACATTTCTTCTCAAAAAAACTATATTTTAAACATAAACAATATTTATGGAACATGTCCATAAAAAAATCTAGCTGTCAACACTGAATATGGCATTGTTGCATTTCTTTTCACAGTTTATGAACTTACATTCATGTTTTGTTGAAATATATTTATAAAGGATTTTTGAATTTTTGCTATTTTTAGAATATTTAAAAAAAATCTCACATACCCTTTGGCATACCTTCAAGTACCCCTATTTGAGAACCACTGGATTAAGCAAAGAAATCAAACAATGTACTAACATGATCCACTTCAAGAAACTCTTCAAACTTAAAGTGTTCACAAAGTACAAAGGAGAAGAAGAACCATGATGAACATTCTGAATTTATTTCATCTATCCATTCATTTTCTAGATAATCTTCTTTTAGGTTTATTTGAAATAGGGACAGATACAGAAACATAGATATCTGAAACAGTCATCCAATGTATGCATGTAGTGTTACAACACTTGAGCCCAGCAACAACAACAATAACAACACAGATCTAACATCATTAAAATAGGAAAATAAAAAGAATCAGGCAAAGAGGAGTCGATAGTAATGATAATTGTAATAATACAGACGAAGTGCAAACTACACTCCCCGTTTCCATATGAGTTGGTTGTGTTAGATGTAAATATAAACGGAATACAATGATTTGCAAATCCTTTTCAAGCCATATTCAGTTGAATATGCTACAAAGACAACATATTTGATGTTCAAACTGATAAGCTTTTTTATTTTTTTGCAAATAATCATTAACTTTAGAATTTGATGCCAGCAACATGTGACAAAGAAATTGGGAAAGGTGGCAATAAATACTGATAATGTTGAGGAATGCTCATCAAACACTTGTTTGGAACATCCCACAGGTGTGCAGGCTAATTGGGAACAGGTGGGTGCCATGATTGAGTATAAAAACAGCTTCCCAAAAAATGCTCAGTCTTTCACAAGAAAGGATGGGGCGAGGTACACCCCTTTGTCCACAACTGCGTGAGCAAATAGTCAAACAGTTTAAGAACAACGTTTCTCAAAGTGCAATTGCAAGAAATTTAGGGATTTCAACATCTACGCTCCATAATATCAAAAGGTTCGGAGAATCTGGAGAAATCACTCCACGTCAGCGGCATGGCCGGAAACAACATTGAATGACGCTGACCTTCAATCCCTCCGACGGCTTTGTATCAAAAACCGACAACAATCTCCAAAGGATATCACCACATGGGCTCAGGAACACTTCAGAAAACCACTGTCACTAAATACAGTTGTTTGCTACATCTAAGTGCAAGTTAAAGCTCTACTATGCAAAGCGAAAGCCATTTATCAACAACATCCAGAAACACAGCCGGCTTCTCTGGGCCCGAGATCATCTAAAATGGACTGATGCAAAGTGGAAAAGTGTTCTGTGGTCTGACGAGTACACATTTCTAATTGTTTTTGGAAATATTCGACATCGTGTCATCCGGACCAAAGGGGAAATGAACTATCCAGACTGTTATCGACGCAAAGTTGAAAAGCCAGCATCTTTGATGGTATGGGGGTGCATTATAATGTGTCTGAGGCATGGGTAACTTACACATCTGTGAAGGCAACATTAATGCTGAAAGGTACATACAGGTTTTGGAACAACATATGTTGCCATCTAAGCGCTGTCTTTTTCATGGACGCCCCTGCTTATTTCAGCAAGACGATGCCAAGCCACATTCAGCATGTGTTACAACAGCGTGGCTTCGTAAAAAAGAGTGCGGGTACTTTCCTGGCCCGCCTGCAGTCCAGACCTGTCTCCCATGGAAAATGTGTGGCGCATTATGAAGCGTAAAATACGACAGCGGACACCCCGGACTGTTGAACGACTGAAGCTCTACATAAAACAAGAATGGGAAAGAATTCCACTTTCAAGGCTTCAACAATGAGTTTCCTCAGTTCCCAAACGTTTATTGAGTGTTGTTAAAAGAAAAGGTGATGTAACACAGTGGTGAACATGCCCTTTCCCAACTACTTTGGCACGTGTTGCAGCCATGAAATTCTAAGTTAATTATTATTTGCAAAAAAATCTTAAGTTTATGAGTTTGAACATCAAATATGTTGTCTTTGTAGTGCATTCTTCAATATGGGTTGAAAAGGATTTGCAAATCATTGTATTCCGTTCATATTTACATTCAACACAATTTCCCAACTCATATGGAAACGGGGTTTGTAGATAAAAGCCAATAATAATAATAACACAGACAAAGTGCAAACAAGATAAGAACCAATTAGTAAAAAATAGTACAAACTAAACATGGGAATAGAATTGTTGAATCCAGAATATGTTGTCCTGTGTCAGGTGGAGGAGCTGGAAGAGAAGCTGAACGACGCTCTGCACCACAAACACGTGCTGACGCTGAAACTGGACAGTCAGGTGAAACATGCCCAGGAGGAAAACAGGTAGATGCGAAATGCAAAGACTGTATTCTCGCACAGAAAAGCACACGTATACAATTTGTCCAGGAAGCACCAGGTCGTGCGGAAACAGGAAGTGGACACCATCGTGCTCCGGCAGCAGCAGCTGGAGGAGGCTAACCGGCAGATGCGAGAGAAAGCCGGAGAGCTGCGGCGCTCACTGAGGGATCTGGACATCTCCCGCGAGCGCTACCAGGAGCTGCGCAACCTCCCCGAGGAAGCCATGACCATTCAGGAGTTTGTAGCGGTGACTGCCCCCACTGCCGCCGCTTCCCCTGCTCCCCGTTTATGTTTCCTTCATTCATTTTCTACTTTTTTTGTCTTTTCACGTCGCCAGGTGAGATTTTACGAGGCGATGACTCCTCTGAAGGCCGAGCTGGCTGAGGTCATCGTGAAGAAAGACACTTTAAAGGAAGACGTGGACACACAGCGGACTCAGATGAAAGCCCTGATGGAGGTAGTGCACTCGCCCACACGCTGAAGGGACTCCACCCCTCACACACTCCTTTTAGCTCAGGGGCCGCATGCAGAAAAATCCACCTGGATGGGTAAAATCATGGCATGTTAACTTAAAAATACACCTACGACCATTTTAGATTGTTTTCTTTGTTTTACTTAATAGAACGAACACGTTCGGAAAATGTACATATCACAAATAATCCTCTTTTCCAATGTTGTACAAATGTGTAGAATAAATATTACATTGCAACATTCATGTCAACCGAGAAATTGTGTCAGTCTGCGTCATTTTGATAGTAGGCTAGTATAGCTAAGTTGCCTTCATTATAACACTTATATAACATTTTTTTAAAGTTATTTTGATAGTAAGCTAATATAGACACATCATGTGTTGTCTTCATTATAACACTTATATAAGGCTTTTAAAGTCATTTTGATAGTAGGCTAATATGGACACTTCAGGTGTTGTCTTCATTATAACACTATAAGGCTTTTAAAGTCATTTTGATAGTAGGCTAATATAGACACTTATATCATTTGTTGTCTTCATTATAACACTTATATAAGACTTTTAAAGTAATTTTGATAGTAGGCTAATATAGACACTTAGATCATTTGTTGTCTTCATTATAACACTTATATAAGACTTTTAAAGTAATTTTGATAGTAGGCTAATATAGACACTTACATCATGTGTTGCCTTCATTATAACACTTAAATAAGACTTTTAAAGTCATTTTGATAGTCGGCTAATATTGACAATTACATCATGTGTTGCCTTCATTATAACACGTAAATAAGACTTTTAAAGTCATTTTGATAGTAGGCTAATATAGACACTTCAGGTGTTGTCTTCATTATAACACTTAAATAAGGCTTTTAAAGTCATTTTGATAGTAGGCTAATATAGACACTTACATCATTTGTTGTCTTCATTATAACACTTATATAAGACTTTTAAAGTAATTTTGATAGTAGGCTAATATAGACATATGTTGTCTTCATTATATCACTTATATAAGGATTTATATTTTTCGCAGCTTGGAAAGATATAATTTTTTTTGTATTTTTGGTCCAATATGTTTCTTTCAACATTTTGGGTTGCCAACCCCCTAGTTTTATACAATTCTTGTAAGTGCACCTCTGCATAACATTGTATCCTAGATAAAAATAAATATAGATCAACTTACAACAATGAATAACTTTACTGACTTTGTTTTTTAGTCCGTGCATCAATGTGTCTGAAATTAAACAAATAAACCTTTAACTAAATGTGATACTGAAAAATAGAATTAATTAAACTCAATAGACAACAAATTCAAATCGATCAGCAACATTAACTCAGAATCACCAAATCTAAAACAATTTAACCGACAAAACAAAAATAAATAAAACCATTTGTGCTCATTTCGTTTTTTTCTTTGACCAAAATAAGAAAGTAAAGAATAATGGTTATAATGAGCATGTTTTGGAAGCGGGGTTTGATGCAAGATACTGATAAAGCAGGGTCACACACGCCTCCCCTGAGCAGAGAGACTTTGTCATGAAAATACTTGCTGAAATAGGAAGAGTGTACTTCTTCTGTTTGTCAGATACTGCCTGCATGTGTACGTGCGGTCTCATCTTGACAAGTGCTTATATAGTGCAGCATAGCAGGGGCGTGTGAAAGCAGCACTGTGTGTGTGCGTGTGTGTGTGTGTGTGTGTGTGTGTGTGTGTGTGTGTGTGTGTGTCAGCGACGTGATTGACGAGCCACTTGTGTGCAACTGAGTACGCAAGTGAATTTACACACTTTTTTATCTCAGCTCTCATCTCTTTCATCGCCCTCCCGAACAAAGACGGTGTGTGCTGCATGCACTCCAGATAAACTCAAGTGTCACATCGTCAGTACTACACTGCTTTTTCTCAGAGTTTGCCCTACTGACACTTAGCGCACTTAGGGCACACACTACACAAACACTCCCACGAGTGAGGCGTGTATTTACAAGATGTTGAAATAATTGAGGTGGTCAAAAGTGTTCTTTTGAGTGGGAAAACAACATCTTATTTTGTCCCTGCGTCTCTTCCTGACGGTTCTAGCCCCTACATGTTTCACCACCGGCGGCCTCCTCGAAGGCTGATTTATAGAAAAGTCCGCTGATGTTCTGAGGGCGTGTTGTGGATGTAGAGGTGTGGTGCGATGTGGTGACACAAGTTGGTTACCTCTTGACAAGCAAGCACTAAATCTATTAACGCTCCTAAATCAGGATAGGTAGTTTTCTGTTTCAAATACAAACGCCGTTTCCATATGAGTTGGGAAATTGTGTTAGATGTAAATATAAACGGAATACAATGATTTGCAAATCATTTTCAACCCATATTCAGTTGAATATGCTACAAAGACAACATATTTGATGTTCAAACTGATAAACATTTTTTTTGTGTACTAAAAATCATTAACTTTAGAACGTGACAAAGAAGTTGGGAAAGGTGGCAATAAATACTGATGAAGTTGAGGAATGCTCATCAAACAGTTGATTGGGTATAAAAATTGCTCTGTCTTTCACAAGAAAGGATGTGTGAGGTACACCCCTTTGTCCACAACTGCTTGAGCAAACAGTTTAAGAACAACGTTTCTCAAAGTGCAATTGCAAGAAATTTAGGGATTTCAAAATCTATGGTCTCTAATATCATCAAAAGGTTCAGAGAATCTGGAGAAATCACTCCACATAAGCGGCATGGCCGGAAACCAACATTGAATGACCGTGGCTTTCTATCCCTCGGACGGCACTGTATCAACAACTGACATCAATTTCCAAAGGATATCACCACATGGGCTCAGGAACACTTCAGAAAACCACTGTCATTAAATACAGTTTGTCGCTACATCTGTAAGTGCAAGTTAAAGCTCTACTATGCAAAGCGAAAGCCATTTATCAACAACATCCAGAAACGCCACCGGCTTCTCTGGGCCCGAGATCATCTAAGATGGACTGATGCAAAGTGGAAAAGTGTTCTGTGGTCTGACGAGTCCACATTTCAATTTGCTTTTGGAAATATTCGACATGGTGTCATCCGGACCAAAGGGGAAGCAAACCATCCAGACTGTTATCGACGCAAAGTTCAAAAGCCAGCATCTTTGATGGTATGGGGGTGCATTAGTGCCCAAGGCATGGGTAACTTACACATCTGTGAAGGCACCATTAATGCTGAAAGGTACATACAGGTTTTGGAACAACATATTCTGCCATCAAGGACGCCCCTACTTATTTCAGCAAGACAATGCCAAGCCACATTCAGCACGTGTTACAACAGGGTGGCTTCGTAGTAGAAGAGTGCGGTTACTTTCCTGGCCCGCCTGCAGTCCAGACCTGTCTCCCATTAAAAATGTGTGGCGCATTATTAAGCGTAAAATACGACAGCGGAGACCCCGGACTGTTGAACGACTGAAGCTCTACATAAAACAAGAATGGGAAAGAATTCCACTTTCAAAGCTTCAACAATTAGTTTCTTCAGTTCCCAAACGTTTTTTGAGTGTTCTTAAAAGAAAAGGTGATGTAACACAGTGGTGAACATGCCCTTTCCCAACTACTTTGGCACGTGTTGCAGCCA
The DNA here is from genome assembly GCF_033978795.1 of Nerophis ophidion. NCBI lineage: Eukaryota > Metazoa > Chordata > Actinopteri > Syngnathiformes > Syngnathidae > Nerophis > Nerophis ophidion. The sequence goes on along the minus strand of NC_084619.1, from coordinate 70,329,789 downwards.
TGAAATTCTAAGTTAATTAGTATTTGCAAAAAAAAAAAAAGTTTATGAGTTTGAACATCAAATATCTTGTCTTTTTAGTGCATTCAATTCAATATGGGTTGAAAAGGATTTGAAAATCATTGTATTCAGTTTATTTTTACATCTAACACAATTTTCCAACTTATATGCAAACAGGGTTTGTAGATTGGCAACACTAAATGTGTGTGAATGTTGTCTGGCTATCTGTGTTGGCCCTGCGATCAGGGTGTACCCCGCCTACCGCCCATGTGCAGCTGGGTTAGGCTCCAGCACCTCCCCCCCGTGACCCCATAAGGGACAAGCGGTAGAAAATGGCTGCATGACAATGCAATAGCAAGGTGTGCTCATCAGCATGCAGTATTATCAGATACACTTTTTTTCTTCAGTGAGTTGGTCCGTGTATGTGTGCAGAGCTACGAGGAGGAGCGTCGTCTCCGTACCGAGTTGGAGCTGAGGAGCCAGAGACTGACCCTGGAACTGGCCGACACCAAGCAGCACCTCCAAGACGGAGACTTCCGGCGAGAAAACTACCCTAACGTCAAACGGTGAGAAGCTAATGCTAGTTATTAGGGCTGCACAAAACAATCAACTCGCGTCCGAATCGCGATTTCTATTCATCCCGATTTTAGATCGATTTATCCTTTTCAAAAAATCCATAAAAATAAAAAAAAAATCATAATTTCTTTATTCTTTTTTAATAAGAATCAATTCATAAAAAACTTCGTATTTTTTTCCAAAATTAATGTATTTATTATTCTTCTGTGGCGTTTTACGTCCGCCTCTAAGTCCCAAGCTGTTGGTTGTTGTTGTTCATCCGATAGATTTCATGTCTTTCATGCATATGTGTATATATATATATATATATATATATATATATATCCATCCATCTATTTTCTACCGCTTATTCCCTTTTGGGTTCGCGGGGGGCGCTGGCGCCTATCCCAGCTACAATCGGGCGGAAGGCGGGGTACACCCTGGACAAGTCGCCACCTCATCGCAGGGCCAACACATATAGACAGACAACATTCACACTCACATTCACACACTAGGGCCAATTTAGTGTTGCCAATCAACCTATCCCCAGGTGCATGTCTATCTATCTATCTATCTATCTATCTATCTATATATATATATATATATATATATATATATATATATATAGATAGATAGATAGATAGATAGTACTTTATTGATTCCTTCAGGAGAGTTCCTTCAGGAAAATTAAAATTCCAGCAGCAGTGTACAGAGTTGAGATCAATTTAAAGAAAAAAGTAAAAAGTAAATAATGGGGGTTTAAAAGGAAACAAAATAGAGAAATATTACAAAAAGAATAAAAACAATGGGAATAACAATATAACAGTAACATAAGAATATAACAAGACAAAGTAGGCAGTAGTGACCATGTGTATATATATATATATATATATATATATATATATATATATATATATATATATATATATACATACATATACAGTGTGTATATATATATATATATATATATATATATATATATGCATACACACACACACACACATATATGTATGTGTATATATATATATAAGGATTTATATATACATACATATGTGTGTATATGTATGTATATACATATATACACACACACATATATATATATATATATATATATATATATATATATATATATATATATATATATGTATATATATATATATACATATATATATATATATATATATATATATATATGTATGTATATATATATATATATATATATATATATATATATATATATATATATATATATATATATATATATAGCATATAATTGTTGAGACTTTTTACTAAATAAGAAGTGTCTAATTTTATCACAGTAGTCGACCGATAAGATGGCACAAACAGATTGAATACATCTAGTTTTTATAAAATCAGGAGGCAAATTCAATCAAGTAGTGTTTTCATATGTTCCTTTGTGTGTATTATCTGTTGTTTGCTAGAGAGCGGGACATTTTGGAAGCAGAGGTGAAAGAGATAAAGAGAAAATTTGAGACCCTTGACTTGAGTCACACAACCCTCGGCAGGCAGCGTGAGGCCCTCAGCAAAGAGGTGCTTCACCCAAAATACATTGGAGCACATTTAGAGACACGATTTATTTAACCTCACCCTCGCCTTTGCTGTGCCTTTTTCCACCTGCAGATGGCGACGTTGCAGCAGTCAGTGAACCTGCTGCAAAAGGACAAGGAGTACCTGCACAGGCAGAACATGGAGCTCAGTGTTCGCTGTGCCCATGAGGAAGACCGCCTGGAGCGCATGCAGGTTGTTCCAGTCTCCTTACACTTGCGTAATCCAAGCTTGGCCACGTCTAACCGCTGGGCTTCCAGGTGCAACTGGAGGACAGCAAGAAGGCCAGGGAGGACGCCTATGAGAAATATGTCGCATCCAGGTGAGCTCCCGCAGATTTCAGTCATTAAAAAAACAGAGAAACATGTCAAATGCACCTCAGAAAACTTAAGAGGAAACCAAATGTGTCATCCAATTGCAGAGACCACTATAAGTCCGAGTATGAAAGGAAGTTGAGGGACGAGCTGGAGAACATCAGAATGAAAACCGGCCAGGAGATCGACAACCTGCACAGAACGTCCAAGGAGATGTACGAGCGAGAGAACAGGTGAAGGCTTTTTTTCCCCATGCGAGAACACCTCAGCAGTCCAGGCATCCGAACTGCCGTCTCTCTTTTTGGAGCAGAAACTTGCGGGAGGCCAGAGACAACGCCGCGCTGGAGAAGGAGCGAGCGCTGGTTGCAGAGAGAGACACCCAGTCACGATACAACCAGCTGCTGGAACAGTAAGCTTCTACTTTTCCTCATCTTTTCTTGTATTTTACTCATTTACTAAAGGTCAACCTGGTGGATTACGAGGTGCTGGCAGTGACACAGCTACACAACAACTAAGCATACAATAGCACACAAGCGACACTACACGTATAAAAACAATGCAGTCCGACCACAACATTTGCCAGTTTAAAGAAGTATCTAATAATTATAGGAGCAAATGACTTACAGATACAAAGTCTCAAAGGCAGGATGCATTTGAAAGTATCCAGTAACACAGATCTGGCCAAGTGAAGGCCCGCCGGACATTTTCAAATAATTTTTTTATATCTTTAAGATGGAAAGTGTAGCTGCCATTATGATGTGCTGCGATGTTTTCTAATGACCGTAAGTCTTCAACTATACTAAGTCTTTCAATGGTTGGAAACTGCGCTTCTGCGTGATATACTAGTTACTATGGTAATCGAGTAAGTTACTATGGTCATCTAATTAGTTACTATGGTAATCTAATTAGATACTAGGGACGGCGTGGCCGTGCGCAACCCGAGGGGCCCTGGTTCAAATCCCACCTAGTACCAACCTCGTCACGTCCGTTGTGTCCTGAGCAAGACACTTCACCCTTGCTCCTGATGGGTACTGGTTGGCGCCTTGCATGGCAGCTCCTTCCATCAGTGTGTGAATGTGTGTGTGAATGGGTAAATGTGGAAATAGTGTCAAAGCGCTTTGAGTACCTTGAAGGTAGAAAAGCGCTATACAAGTACAACCCATTTATCATTTATTTATACTATGGTCATCTAATTAGTTACCATGGTCATCTAATTAGTTACCATGGTAATGTAAGTCACAGCAGCTCAGACGAGGCACCAAGCAGTGTGGGTGGGGAGCGTTTCCACAGAGTGTTTCCAGTGCCTGAAATGCGGGTGTCAGGGACGGGACTTGGAAGGAGATTTGTACCACAAAGTTCTAATGCGTAGTGATGTATCAGATTGTAGGTGTTTTTTTTTTTTATCCTTCGTGTTCATAGTTTGCTGTGTTTGTTGCATTTTTGTTGTGTTTCGCTGGATTGTAAAATATGTCGATTGAGATGGGGTGTGACGTTTACATGTTGTCAATATTCAGTGTTTTGTCCTGCATAGATAGTTAATACTGTAAGTCCCACATCATTTTTTTTTTGTCCTGTCCTGCTTCTCAGGCAAACCATATAGTTGATGTAGATTCCCACATCGGCTGTTCAGATTTACTTTACAAAAGAGAAGTGTAGGATACTTCTCTTGTTCCCACATTCCTTATTTTCATGTACATTTTTAAAAATGTAAAATTCCATTCCGTTTAAGGCGTCTGTCATAAAGTTTTTAGCATTCAATCAGACATTATTGTGAGGGTTTGTATTAGTTGTTCCTGAAAATAGATATACCGGCCCCAGACACATTTTTTTTCTCCGAAATTTGCCCCTCGAGCCAAAATAATTGCCCAGACATGCAGTAACAAACGTGTCCACATCAATCCACTTCTTGCACCATGAGCAATGGTCCCTCTGGGGTGCGCGCCTGCGCAATTGCCAACTGCTCATGCATCCTAAATCCCACCAAAACACTAAACAGAATAAAGACATAACTATTTAGTCTGTGTGATTTTGCAATGCAACGTTATGAGTGACATACACCCCCACCATGATACCATGCGGACATCCTCCCAACTGATCCCTTTTTCAATCAATCAATCAATCAATGTTTATTTATATAGCCCCAAATCACAAATGTCTCAAAGGACTGCACAAATCATTACGACTACAACATCCTCGGAAGAACCCACAAAAAAGGGCAAGGAAAACTCACACCCAGTGGGCAGGGAGAATTCACATCCAGTGGGACGCCAGTGACAACGCTGACTATGAGAAACCTTGGAGAGGACCTCAGATGTGGGCAACCCCCCCCTCTAGGGGACCGAAAGCAATGGATGTCGAGCGGGTCTAACATGATACTGTGAAAGTTCAATCCATAGTGGCTCCAACACAGCCGCGAGAGTTCAGTTCAAGCGAATCCAAGACAGCAGCGAGAGTCCCGTCCACAGGAGACCATCTCAAGCGGAGGCGGATCAGCAGCGTAGAGATGTCCCCAATCGATACAGGCGAGTGGTCCATCCTGGGTCCCGACGAGCGGTCCATCCTGGGTCTCGACTCTGGACAGTCAGTACTTCATCCATGGTCATCGGACCGGACCCCCTCCACAAGGGAGGGGGGGGACATAGGAGAAAGAAAAGAAGCGGCAGATCAACTGGTCTAAAAAGGAGGTCTATTTAAAGGCTAGAGTATACAGATGAGTTTTAAGGTGAGACTTAAATGCTTCTACTGAGGTAGCATCTCGAACTGTTACCGGGAGGGCATTCCAGAGTACTGGAGCCCGAACGGAAAACGCTCTATAGCCCGCAGACTTTTTTTGGGCTCTAGGAATCACTAATAAGCCGGAGTCTTTTGAACGCAGATTTCTTGCCGGGACATATGGTACAATACAATCGGCAAGATAGGCTGGAGCTAGACCGTGTAGTATTTTATATGTAATTAGTAAAACCTTAAAGTCACATCTTAAGTGCACAGGAAACCAGTGCAGGTGAGCCAGTACAGGCGTAATATGATCAAGTCTAGCAACCGCATTTTGTACCAACTGTAATCTTTTAATGCTAGACATGGGGAGCCCCAAAAATAATACGTTACAGTAATGGAGACGAGACGTAACAAACGCATGGATAATGATCTCGGCGTCTTTAGTGGACAAAATGGAGCGAATTTTAGCGATAATACGGAGATGAAAGAAGGCCGTTTTAGTAACGCTTTTAATGTGTGACTCAAAGGAGAGAGTTGGGTCGAAGATAATACCCAGATTTTTTACCGAGTCACCTTATTTTATTATTTGGTTGTCAAATGTTAAAGTTGTATTATTAAATAGAGGTCGGTGTCTAGCAGGACCGATAATCAGCATTTCCGTTTTTTTGGCATTAAGTTGCAAAAAGTTAGCGGACATCCATTGTTTAATTTCATTAAGACACGCTTCCAACTGACTACAGTCCGGCGTGTTGGTCAGCTTTAGGGGCATGTAGAGTTGGGTGTCATCAGCATAGCAGTGAAAGCTAATACCGTATTTGCGTATGACGTCACCCAGCGGCAGCATGTAGATGCTGAAGAGTACAGGGCCAACGTTGTTTTTCAACGTTGTACACAGGTTATTACTGCATACGTATTTAAAAAAAAAAAAACATTCATATCTGCAGGGAATAAAGTAATGCACGCTTAGCAAAGTTTTGTACTACTGCACAGGTGTCAAACTCAAGGGGGCCAGATTCGGGCTTATGTGGCCCACGAAAGCCTGGAAAAATGTGTGTCGATTTTTTTATTTTTTTTTTAACTACATGCTTTCATTCTTTCAATTTTGGCAGAACTTTAATATTATCTGATTATGTCAAATGTCGTATTATTATCTATATAATATAATTTTTTAAATAAATAGTTAAATATCTTCTTGTCACCTTTAAAGCAAGTTATCCAGCATTCTGTGCATTAAAAAAAATCTAATAATCAGATGCACAGGCAATTGTGCAATAATTAAAGGTGATTATGCATTTACATAGGTGCTGTCAAGTGATATGTTTTAAAAAAATCTGATGCATCACACCTGAATTTGGATGAGTCATGATTAAACAGAGGTTACTAACTGCATGCCTAATTTATAGATGGCTGTAGGCATCCATCACTGCGATGTTGCCCTCAATGCAAACAGGTTTGACACCCTTGTACGACTGACTGTATATCCCTAAAAACCAAATGCAAGTGTACCAACTGTAGTGTGACACGTAGCATTTCAGCAAACATCAGCAAATCCACTTTCCCTGGCAGGTTTAAAAGTCAAAATGCAGGTCTCCGAGACTATCAGTGATGGTTTTATAGCGTTCGCCTGAGGACCGCTCTTAACCTGTCAAGGACAGAAGAAAACATCAAAGCCAGTCAGTGCAGTTCCCCCCCCCCCCCTCCCCTCCATTTTGTCATAATGAGCTGTATCACATTTCACATTCATGCCGCGTCAAGTGTCTGCTTATTGTGCGCTGCGAGCGTGATTTAGTGAAGCAGGTTCCACGCCATCATTGTACAGTAAATGTATACTGTACATTGCTGCACATGCGTGTTGCCTGAATGATGCAAACCCGCACGCCTCAGGCTTTTGATTTACCATCTCTATACTGAAAATACATAAATGTCAGAGTCCAAAGGTTTTTAAAGGGGAAAAAAAAGGATGCGGGGATTGTTGCAAAGTCAAACTTGTTGTCCATGACTGCTCTCCTTAAGGAAATGAAATACTTTTGGCTAAGTTGCATTGTAAAATGTCAAGTAATCAACCTACTGTAATACCGTATTTCCTTGAATTGCCGCCGGGGCGCTAATTAATTTAAAACCTCTTCTCACTCCAGCGTTTACTGAAGGCATGCGATAAATTTAGGCCTGCACTTATAAATTTGAGCGTGATTTAAGGATACCATCATGAAAAGCACATTTAATTAAAAAAAAAACGTTATTATGGTCTTACCTTTCCTTATAAATGAAGTCCATGCGCAGCTCTTTCTGATCAAAAGCATCGATAACTTGTTTATGGAAGTCTTCCTTATCTTTCTTCACTTTTAAAAGTCTCTCTTTCTCGATGGAGATCTTCCTTTATTACCTCCTGCTTCGATTAAAAGTCCAGTTTAGAAAACTGTTTCATTTTTCATGTTAAAAGTGCATGCGAGAGGAAAAAATAAACGATCGCTGCTCACTCTTGAAGCTTGTTGTCACTTCTTCTGCAGCCGAGTAGTCGAAAGAAGGATCACTAGCACCCTCTACCACCAGGAGGCGGGAGTCATTTAATGACTCATATTTGACACACGCAGCTACGGTATATTAATAAAACATAGAATGCTTACAGTTGTTTTTAGCATATTCAATAGCTTGGACCTTAAATCCTCCTGAATAGCTCTTAATCTTCTTCCCTTTATCCATCCATCCATCCATCATCTTCCGCTTATCCGAGGTCGGGTCGCGGGGGCAACAGCCTAAGCAGGGAAACCCAGACTTCCCTCTCCCCAGCCACTTCGTCTAGCTCTTCCTGGGGGATCCCGAGGCGTTCCCAGGCCAGCCAGGAGACATAGTCTTCCCAACGTGTCCTGGGTCTTCCCCGTGGCCTCCTACCGGTTGGACGTGCCCTAAACACCTCCCTAGGGAGGCGTTCGGGTGGCATCCTGACCAGATGCCCGAACCACCTCATCTGGCTCCTCTCGATGTGAAGGAGCAGCGGCTTTACTTTGAGTCCCTCCCGGATGGCAGAGCTTCTCACCCTATCTCTAAGGGAGAGACCTGGAAACTCATTTGGGCCGCTTGTACCCGTGATCTTATCCTTTCGGTCATGACCCAAAGCTCATGACCATAGGTGAGGATGGGAACGTAGATCGACCGGTAAATTGAGAGCTTTGCCTTCCGGCTCAGCTCCTTCTTCACCACAACGGATCGGTACAACGTCCGCATTACTGAAGACGCTGCACCGATCCGCCTGTCGATCTCACGATCCACTCTTCCTTCACTCGTGAACAAGACTCCTAGGTACTTGAACTCCTCCACTTGGGGCAGGGTCTCCTCCCCAACCCGGAGATGGCACTCCACCCTTTTCCGGGCGAGAACCATGGACTCGGACTTGGAGGTGCTGATTCTCATTCCGGTCGCTTCACACTCGGCTGCGAACCGATCCAGGGAGAGCTGAATATCCCGGTCAGATGATGCCATCAGGACCACATCATCTGCAAAAAGCAGAGACCTAATCCTGCGGTTACCAAACCGGAACCCCTCAACGCCTTGACTGCGCCTAGAAATTCTGTTCTTCCCTTTCTGCCATTTCAAATGATTGAAATCAGCCTCCTCCATTTTGAAAATGATGACAGGTGAAGTGTCACTCGTGACGTGACGAGTTTGACCCGGCGGAAATTCTAGGCATATGCTAATTATTGAGCGAAACGAGTTTGACGCGGCGGAAATTCTAGACATGCGCTAATAAAAATGATATTTTGCGAAACGAGTTTGACCCGGCGTTAATCCGGAGCCGGCGGTAATGCTGAGCATACGCTAATTATTTTGCGAAACGAGTTTGACCCGGCAGTAATTCTAGGCAGCCGCATACTATATACCCGGCGGAAATTCAAGGAAATACGGTAATACTCCGCTTCCATTCCAAGCAGTGAATAATCATTAGGTTAGTGTTTTCATGCCTAACATTTTTCTGTTTGAGTCTTTTCCCTTGATGAAGCCTTTTCAAACCTTCCATATTATAAGATAATAAAAGTAGGTGTGATTTGTGCTGATATCCTATCAGATGGGCCTGGGTTCCAATCTCTGGGATCAGGACACCCCTACAGTATAATTTCATATCTGACTTGAAATATAGCCTGTAAGAGAGACTATTAAAGACTAGCAGCAGCAGCAGCAGCAGCAGAAGTGTCCCTGTCTCCAGGGTACTACTGCATGCTTGTCATTTCTCCCAATCCAGACCACCAGCTGTTGGTCTTACTTTCCATACATGTGCACACACACTCTCCCTTGCACCCTCTCTTTGACGCCATCACATTCCCGCCGGGCGTCGCGAGCCAACAACGACAGATGCCCGCCGCAAGCCTTTAACCCCTAACCTCACATAGAGCCCCTATTTTGGGGGGAAGAACGATGCGGACGAGTTTGAAATGGCGTCAGACTACGGTAGCGCGGGCGGCCGCTTGCTCGCAGCACAGTAGTTACGCAAGTTTAACACGGGGGGATTCTCCCAGTCAGCTTACATGCCAGGAAAGAAAGAGTTCTTTGAAGGGATGAAGAAACATTCACATTAAGTCATTCCTCGCATCTCCGGTGCAGCCGCCGCCATTAAAGCAGGACATAAAACATCAGACCATGTGCACTTGTCTGTCACAGCTCACCCCAGCGCCCGATGGATGATGAAATCCTATCAGGTCAGCTGTAATCAAGAGTTATTAATATTGTCCAAAGCAAGCGCTACAGCCCCTCATGTCGGGTTTGCACTTCTAGGCCTGCCACTTCAAAAGCCGCTTTGCTATTTACTAAATGCCTTGTTTTAAAAAAAAAAAAAAAAAAAAAAGCTGAGGTGTGCTGACAACTTGAACCTGCAACATATGACAGGAGTCTGGCTGTTCTCAGTGGGTTAGAGTGCACCTCACTATTTCAAAGGTGCTAGTTAAGAATGTTAAAAAGTTAGCACCTGCGTAATTAGTAAAGGCTTTGAGACATTTGGGAAGAACAGAAAAAAAAAATTCAACAAAGCAAACCTCCACCTGTCACGTCCGGGTTTCACTTTTACTCCTGCCACTGAAGACCCGGGGGCCTCATTTCAAAAAGTGTGCGTGGATTCCGCTGCATAACATTGGTTGAGCACGAACCTCAGAATGTACCTGAGCTTCAAAAAATTCTGAACATTTGGAATGGCAATATTTGTCTGTCCAAACTTGTGTAAAATGTCACAAAGATAGAGAACTTGTTGAGATGAAGAACATGTTCACGGTCAAGCTTTTTCTTTGTTAAAGTTAAAGTACAAATGATTGTCTCACACACACACTAGATGTGGTGAAATTATTTTCTGCATTTGACCCATCACCCTTGATCACCCCCTGGGAGGTGAGGGGAGCAGTGGGCAGCAGCGGTGCCACGCCCAGGAATAATTTTTGGTGATTTAACCCCCAAATCCAACCCTTGATTCTGAGTGGCAAGCAGGGAGGTAATGGGTCCCATTTTTATAGTCTTTGGTATGACTCGGCCGGGGTTTGAACTCACAACCTACCCATCTCAGGGCGGACACTCTAACCACCAAGCCACTGAGTAGGCGCCAAGTCTTTGTCCAATAAATGCATTTGTTACTTGTTCCTCTTTATTTAGTCAACTAATGCAAAGCAGACGTGTTTGAGCAATATTGAAACACCATGATTTCAATATAGGGCTTCACGGTGGCAGAGGGGTTAGTGCGTCTGCCTCACAATACGAAGTTCCTGCAGTCCTGGGTTCAAATCCAGCCTCGGGATCTTTCTGTGTGGAGTTTGCATGTTCTCCCCGTGAATGCGTGGGTTCCCTCCGGGTACTCCGGCTTCCTCCCACTTCCAAAGACATGCACCTGGGGATAGGCTGATTGGCAACACTAAATTGGCCCTAGTGTGTGAATGTGAGTGTGAATGTTGTCTGTCTATCTGTGTTGGCCCTGCGATGAGGTGGCGACTTGGCCAGGGTGTACCCTGCCTTCCGCCCGATTGTAGCTGAGATAGGCGCCAGCGCCCCCCGTGACCCCAAAAGGGAATAAGCGGTAGAAAATGGATGGATATACAGTTGTACAAAAACACACTCTTACTCCTTTTGACAAAATTGGTGCAGTTCAGCTGGATGTGTTGGTTTTCTTACATGGACTTGTTTCTTCAGCATTGTCCACACATTTAAGCCAGGACTTTGGGAAGGCCATTCTAAAACCTTCCTTCTAGCCTGATTTAGCCATTCCTTTACCACTTTTGACGTGTGTTTGGGGTCATTGTCCTGTTGGAACACCCAACCGCGCCCAAGACCCAACCTCCGGGCTGATGATTTTACAAACCCCGTTTCCATATGAGTTGGGAAATTGTGTTAGATGTAAATATAAACGGAATACAATGATTTGCAAATCTTTTTCAACCCATATTCAATTGAATGCACTACAAAGCCAAGATATTTGATGTTCAAACTCATAAACTTTATTTTTTTTTTGCAAATAATAATTAATTTAGAATTTCATGGCTGCAACACGTGACAAAGTAGTTGGGAAAGGGCATGTTCACCACTGTGTTACATCACCTTTTCTTTTAACAACACTCAATAAACGTTTGGGATCTGAGGAAACTAATTGTTGAAGCTTTGAAAGTGGAATTCTTTCCCATTCTTGTTTTATGTAGAGCTTCAGTCCTTCAACAGTCCGGGGTCTCCGCTGTCGTATTTTACGCTTCATAATGCGCCACACATTTTCCATGGGAGACAGGTCTGGACTGCAGGCGGGCCAGGAAAGTACCCGCACTCTTTTTTTTTTACGAAGCCACGCTGTTGTAACACGTGCTGAATGTGGCCTGGCATTGTCTTGCTGGAATAAGCAGGGGCGTCCATGAAAATGACGGCGCTTAGATGGCAGCATATGTGGTTCCAAAACCTGTATGTACCTTTCAGCATTAATGGTCCCTTCACAGATGTGTAAGTCTCCCATGCCTTGGCCATTAATGCACCCCCATACCATTACAGATGCTGGCTTTTCAACTTTGCGTCGATAACAGTCTGGATGGTTCGCTTCCCCTTTGGTCCAGATGACACAATGTCGAATATTTCCGAAAACAATTTGAAATATGGACTCGTCAGACCACAAAACACTTTTCCACTTCGCATCAGTCCATCTCAGATGATCTCGGGCCTAGAGAAGCCGGTGGTGTTTCTGGATGTTGTTGATAAATGGCTTTCGCTTTGCATAGCAGAGCTTTAACTTGCACTTACAGATGTAACGACAAACTCGATTTAGTGACAGCGGTTTTCTGAAGTGTTCCTGAGCCCATGTGGTGATATCCTTTAGAGATTGATGTCGGTTTTTGATACAGTGCCGTCTAAAGGAATCGAAGGTCACGGTCATTCATTGTTTGTTTCCGGCTATGCCGCTTACGTGGAGTAATTTCTCCAGATTCTCTGAACCTTTTGATGATATTATGGAGCGTAGATGTTGAAATTCCTAAATTTCTTGCAATTGCATTTTGAGAAACGTTGATCTTAAACTGTTTGACCATTTGCTCACGCATTTGTGGACAAAGGGGTGTACCTCACCCCATCTTTTCTTGTGAAAGACTGAGCATTTTTGGGAAGCTGTTTTTATACCCAATCATGGCACCCACCTGTTCCCAATTAGCCTGCACACCTGTGGGATCTTCCAAATAAGTGTTTGATGAGCATTACTCAACTTCATCAGTATTTATTGCCACCTTTTCCCAACTTCTTTGTCACGTGTTGCTGGCATAAAATTCTAAAGTTAATGTATATTTGCAAAAAAAAAAGTTTATGAGTTTGAACATCAAATATGTCGTCTTTGTAGCATATTCAACTGAATATGGGTTGAAAATGATTTGCAGATTATTGTATTCCGTTTATATTTACGTCTAACACAATTTCCCAACTCATATGGAAACGGGGATTCCATGGTTGTGAAAACACTGTTCCTGCTGAAGTGAAAGGGGAGTGACAGAGAATGAGGAAGTGTTGTGTGTGTGTGAAGGGAATATGTGTCGGTTGTTAGCATAAAATTGGCAATAAAAGTTAAAAAAAGCGTCAGATTTTGTGCGACTTCTTCTGGCGGCTGCCTTACAGTATATTGGTTAAATCTGTTTTCACGTTTAAAAAAACCCCTCATATTTAAGGTGTGGCGGTTTTTATGTTGCTGTGGCCGTGTGCAATGACCAATTATATTAAGGGGAAACCCAGACTTCCTCGTGGTCCAGAAAATATGTATTGGGTATTCCTTGGTGTTAATTTTGCTCCAGTCACTTTTAGAACTTGTTTTTTTGAGTCTGTCTGCAGGATGTTGGATTCGGGAGGCAGTCCCAGGTTGCAAGTGAAACTAGAGCCCACCCACTCCAAAGTATCATAATTTGTCTTTTGAAAATCTACACTGTTTGAATATAAATCCTGAAGTCGTCACTGCTGTTTTTTCCCCAGACAACAACTTCATAAGCATTATATAAATGATCCTGGTCACAACATTTGGTACGCCTGCACAGTCAACGATTAATTCAGACCTGCATAAAAAAAGCTGCTTTTAACAACATTTATGCCACTGCATGTCAGTGTTATAATAATAATAATAATAATAATAATAATAATAATAATAATAATAATATTGATACATTTTATTTGGTATAGTGCTTTTCAGCGAACTCAAAGATGCTTTACAGGATCAAAATTAAAATATAAAACAGTTCAAAGTAATAATATATAATACAGGAAATATAAAAGCAGTACATAATAGAGACATACTGCAGAGGGGTTAGTGCGTCTGCCTCACAATACGAAGTTCCTGCAGTCCTGGGTTCAAATCCAGGCTCGGGATCTTTCTGTGTGGAGTTTGCATGTTCTCCCCGTGAATGCTTGGGTTCCCTCCGGGTACTCCGGCTTCCTCCCACCTCCAAAGACATGCACCTGGGGATAGGTTGATTGGCAACACTAAATTGGCCCTAGTGTTTGAATGTGAGTGTGAATGTTGACTGTCTATCTGTGTTGGCCCTGCGATGAGGTGGCGACTTGTCCAGGGTGTACCCTGCCTTCCGCCCGATTGTAGCTGAGATAGGCGCCAGCGCCCCCCGCAACCCCAAAAGGGAATAAGCGGTAGAAAATGGATGGATGGATACATAATAAACTACATAACAACACTGGACATTACAAGACACAGAACACTAATCACAAGTTAAAAGCAGATCTGCAGAGGTGTGTTTTGAGAAGGTTTTTGAAGGTAGGAAGATGTGAGCAGTCATGAATGGGTTTGGGAAGAGCGTTCCTGAGGGTGGGAGCTGCGATGGAGAACCGGAGCTTGGTTCTGAGCGGTGTGGAGAGGAGGTTGGCATCAGAGCAGCGAAGGTTGCGTGTAGGGGTATGGCGGTGAAGCAGTTATTATGCACATGCCAATATTAGATGAAGATAATACTTTATCTGGCCTTTTTTTTTTGTTCTCTCAAACCCTGAAGCAGAGGGGGAAGGGCGACTCCTCCTCAGACTGAGAGTTTGACTTCACAAGGTCATATTATGGTTTTTGTGTCTACATTTAAAAGACATCCTTGCGGTCTACGTAACATGTAATGGGGGTTCTTTGCTTGAAATGTTTTTACACACCATTTTCAAGCCGCTTTCTGACCGTCTCTTTAGGATGCTCCGTTTTGTGGGAGTTTTTTTTTTTTTTTTTACGAACCTCCACTTTGACAGTGTCTTCTCCCTGCCGGCCATGTTGTAGTTTTTAGCACTTCCATATGAAGTCTAGTGACTGGTATAAGTTAGAACTATACATTAATTTGCATTAGAAACAGCGGCGGATGCATGTGCATGTATGAGCCAGTCTTCCCCACTAGAAGAGCATTGCAAAAAAGAAGGAGCTTATTAACAGAAAGAAGATCTATCATAGATCCCCTTTAAAGTAGCAGTGGAAAAACATGTTGACTTTATATACTTAATTGTGTTTCATTGTATCCTTAAACAAATGCAATTTATGTTCAGTCCGGAAAGTATGTAAAAACACAGTTTCAACATCATTAAGTGCCACAAATTCAGTCCAGAGATTGACGTCACTGTTGTAACGCTTATGCACTTCGACCATATTACTAGATGGGGGCTCTCTATTTTGCCCACAAAACCCTCTAGATCAGGGGTGCCCATTACGTCGATCGCGAGCTACCAGTCGACCGCGGGGGGTGTGTCAGTCGATCTCGAGCCAGGCTTTTAAAAAAATAGACCTAAAAATTAGTGATCATCAATCTTCACCAAGACGTCACTTAAATGACATTCACGGTACCGGAGGGTCTTGTGAGATGACGCTGGCTGCTGCAAGATCATTATTATTAAAATATGACCGAGAGGAAGGCGAGAAACACTTTTTATTTCAACAGGCTCTCGCGCCGTATCTTCCGTCAAAACTCTAAAGGCCGACTGCACATTTCCTATCTTCACAATAAAAGCCCTGCTTCATGCTGCCTGCGCTAACTAAATACAGAGTCTCGGAAAACTGGCGTGCACAAGCGATCCCTCAGAAAGCTGGCGTGCACATCACTTGTGCACGCTAGCTTTCCAAGACTCTTATTTTGTTAGCGCAGGCAGCATGAAGCAGGGCTTTTATTGTGAAGATAAGAAATGTGCAGTCGGCCTTTAGAGTTTTGACGGAAGGGACGGCGCGAAAGTCTGTTGAAATAAAAAGTGTTTCTCGCCTTCCTCTCCGTCATTTTTTCATAATAATGAACTGGCAGCAGCCAGCGTCATCTCACAAGACCCTCGGGTGCCGTGAATGTCAATCAAGCAAGCTACGGAATTTGCCGCCAATGTTTTTCTTGTAAAGTGTATGGAAGCTGGATGAATTAGATACCAAAAACCAACCACTTTCATGTGGTATTGTACAGAAAGGACAACTTTTTTTCTCCTCCATTTGAAAATGTGGGCGTTATCATCATTACTGTCTGATTCCAATCAATGCAAGTCATCAGAATCAGGTAATACACCAACTTATATTCTTGTCTTCGTGAAAGAAAGACATCTATATGTGTTACACATGCTTGTATTATCATTAAACACATTTAACTTGTTTACAAAAATGTCTCTTTCATAAATAAATAAATATAAATTATATATATAAATGAGGTAGATCCCCTCGAGTTGGTCAATTGAAAAGTAGCTCGCCTGCAGAAAAAGTGTGGGCACCCCTGCTCTAGATAATATCCAAAATCCGCCAACAATACTTTTTAAAGATATTACGACATAAATATTAACCAAATATTAGTAGTATTGTTATTATAAGGTCTAACGCAAACAAACTATTTCTTAGCGGCGCAATGATACAGACAGCTAAGTTGCCCTCAGCTGCCTTTACAGTGAAGTGCTCATCACATCCCGGCTTGTCAAAGTTATTGTAGATTATGAATCACGCCACTAGTCTGGATATTAGGAGGATTCAGCCATACACCTAAGAAGGTATTCATCTGTGACATTCAATTCATACAAGATGGACAAACACACGCAACAGAAGACAGTGTCTGCAGGGAGACTTTTCCTTGTTAACCCTTTGTGTGCATCATGATTAATTCTTCATCTGAACAGTGAGCGATTGTTTTGTTATGTTTGTAGTTTGTACACCTTGTTTAGCATTCAGCAATACTGCTACATAGGGGTGTAACGGTACACAAAAACTTTGGTTCGGTGCGTACCTCGGTTTAGAAGTCAAGGTTTGGTTAATTTTCGGTACAGTAAGAAAACAACAAAATATAAATTTTTTTGTAATTTATTTACCAAATTTGTAAACAATGGCTTTATCCTTTTAACATTGGGAGCACTATAATAATTCTGCTCACATTAATCAACAATAAACTGCCTCAAGTTGTTGCTCAGATTAAATAAAATAACAACAATTTTCTTGTACATATAAAAAGTGCAACATTAAACAGTTTCAAGTCAACTCATCATGCTTAATTTATCACAGCATTTGGTAAGCCTATAGTTAATTTTTATTATGTAAATGTTATATCTTCATCAAAATGTGATAGCAGGGACCCTGCCATTCAAAGCTTTTCTGTCCGTAAAACACACGCACACACCGCAAAATGAGCTAACGTTACGCTAAAAGCTAATTAGCCCTCACCTCAAGCCAGAAATGCGAGCGAGCTGAGCTGCAGTTTTTAAGTTTCTAGAAGGTCAACGGGCTCATAGTGATGTTAGTAGTAGTTGACTGGGAGGTGTTTATTATCATTTGGGGAGAGTACGCTGCCTTATGCTCACCTGCTAAACACCTATCTGCTCGATGCTGAAGCATTTACTACATGCGCTCTGAATATGCACTTTCGATTGGCTGTTACCGCTATATATGTAACCAATCAGATGGTTGTGTGGGTGGGACAATGCTGGGTGCTGAGACAGAGGCAGAAGAAGCAAAGCAGTTTGTCAAGACTTTAGCTTAGAAACTTGTTCGATACACCCCCGTACCGAACCGAAACCCCCCTACCGAAACGGTTCAATACAAATACGTACCGTTACTCCCCTACTGCTACATGATGCTGTCGTGTTTCACTAAAGCCGGATTTGTTTAGCAGAGCTTCTAAAACTTGTAGATCATTGTTTACCATGAATTGATTAACGTGCACCCCGACTTAAATAAGTTGAAAAAGTTATTGGGGTGTTACCATTTAGTGGTCAATTGTACGGAATATGTACTGTCCTGTGCAATCTACTGATAAAAGTTTCAATCAGTCAATAACCCTCCTTATTTTCAGGATCAACAATATAAGTTTCCGGACCATCATTTTGCCCAAAGTAATGTTGTTGGCTCCCAAAAAGAATGCTGCACGGCCAGAATCCACACGATTGTACCTATAGTGCAAAAGCCGTACGGCCGTCTTGAGTCTTAAAACAATGTCTGGACAGGACACTTTACAAGGATTTCACTTACAAGTTGAACACAATTATTACATTCTCTGGCTACACCCCTTTGGACGTCATCTGAGAGCACAGACACCCAACGTTTCTTTTCATCATCTCTCATTAAGTGAACTGTCTCCTTTTGGCTGCCAAGCGCGACCGCAGAACATCAAACGAGGCCACACATCGCTTTGGGTGCTCGCTCTTAAGAAAAAGTCGGCTGTCCTGTTGGAGGACTCTGCCTTGCCAAGTTGCTCGCTCAAAAGAACACCGGCTAATGACTTCCGTGACAGTTTTAATGATACAGATGCATTTTATTCATGTCTAATTCAGTAGACTGGTACATATAGATAAATGCCTCAACGGTTTGTCACCCTCCGTAAAGCGGGAAGTATCGACATTTTTGGCCTTGGCAGAGGTCTGCGCTCTATTAAATCCCATTGTAGTTAAGGTTTTTTTTTACAGCAGTGCTACAACTGCAAGCTACAACACATTTAAGCCTGATATTATAAAAAAAAAAGGTTAACTTGTTGAGTTAAAGTGACTTTATTTGTTAAATGAGTATCTTCTGGATAGAAATGACACAGAGGTGTAACAATTGACCGTAATATGGGAATTTTTTGTATTAAATATTTGCCATTGACATATTTTTTTGTCCAGAGTGTACACTGCCTACCGCCCGAATGCAGCTGAGATAGGCTCCAGCACCCTCTCACGACCCTGAAAGGGACAAGTGGTTGAAATTGAATGGATGGATGGATATTTTTTTTGTCCAGAGTGTACCCCGCCTACCACTTGAATGCAGCTGAGATAGGCTCAAGCACCCCCTCGCGATCCTGAAAGGGACAAGCGGTAGAAATTGATTGGATGGATGGATATTGTTTTGTCCAGAGTGTACCCCGCCTACCGCCCGTATGCAGCTGAGATAGGCTCCAGCACCCTCCGCGACCCTGAAAAGGACAAGCGGTAGAAAAATGGATAGATATTTTTTAACCTTGATCTTACTTCGAACACAATCTCGAGCAGCGTTTTTTTTTTTTTTAACCCATTGTTGTACCAAAAGTGCCCCCTAGAGGGGTGCCAAGAAATACCTGTTTCTCAACTATGGGCCGCAGCAGTACTCAGTTGCAATACACTTTTTTGCCACCTGTGGCAGTAATGCCAACATCAAACAAACAGAAGAAGTCTGTCGCTAAAGTCATAGAGAAGTTTCTTTGGCGCAAAAATGTTGACTAAAATGGTGACGGTTAAGTTAGGAAAGACATTGATTTTTTTATTTAGTTTATTTTAGCACAACATAATTGTATGTACACTGATTTTTCCTCCGTTACTTATAAGTCCATGCAGTATGTTTCGTTAGTACTTTTTTTTTTAATCAGCCTGAATTATATCTAAAATATTGAATACAGTTAAATTAAGAGTAAGATTATAAATTCAGATTTAATATTTGAGTGGGCCCCTGGCCCCTTTGTAGTGAAAAAGTTGGGCTACCAAGTCAAAAAGGTTAAGAACCCCAGATCTAAAGTATATGGAAGAACTAGAAAATCTATACTTTTGCTTTTGATAAATGGAAGTCAGCAAAGCAGGTTTGAAAGAGATATATTTTTTCCTCTCAAGCTGTCGGACTTCAGTTTGAAAACCCATCATTTAGAACACAGGTGTCAAACTCAAGGCCTACCACGTCATTAAAGTGGCCCGCCATGTCATTTTATGTCAGGGGCGTCAAACTCATTTTAACTCAATGACCGCATGGAGGAAAATCTGTGCACACGCAGGCCGGACTATGAAAATCATGGCATTAAAACTAAAAAAAATAATCAAACATAAATAAACATTGTTACCCTGGGGCAAACTGACAAAGCTTATCCTATTATTGCCATAACAACCTACAAGGTTATTATAGGTTACTTCTCTTTCTTCCCCTCCATTTTTCCTACATTGTTTTTTATCTGTAGTTATCATTACGTATATGTATTGTTGCATTCGAAGAACTGTATTGTTGATAATAGAGGTCAATTATTTGGTATTGTTCATTATCAATAATGCTATTTCTATTAGTATTTGTATTGCTCCATTTGTAGTGTAATGTGCATTGTCATTTCTGTATTATTTATTTCACTAACTGCTTCTTTGCTATCACTTTTCCCATCATATTTGTACGCTGATGTTGCTCTATTGTTGTTGTTGTTATGGTTGTGTTTGCTGTTGTTGTTTTTGTCTCTGTCTAATCCCCCTCTTGTCCCCACAATTTCCCCCCCTGTCTCCCTCTTTCTATCCCCAAATGATAATATAAATATAAATACATTTAATAAAGTCAAATCCAAATCCAAATAGGGCAACAAGAGAAGTATCCAACACTTCAAGTAAATCTGAACATGGGCGTGTACATCTACAGGTGCTGGTCATATTATTAGAATATCATGAAAAAGTTGATTTATTTAATTAATTCCATTTAGAAAGTCAAACTTGTAGTATGTATACATTCATTCCAAACAGACTGATACATTTCAAGTGTTTTTTTGCCAAAAAGGAGAGGATTATAGCTGACAACCAATGAAAACCCTAAATTCAACATCTCAGAAAATTAGAATATGGTGAAAAGGTCAGATATTGAAGACACCTGGTGCCACACTCTAATTAGCTAACTAACTCAAAACACCTGGAAAAGCCTTTAAATGGTCTCTCGTTTTGATTCTGTATGACACACAATCATGGGGAAGACTGCTGACTTGACAACTGTCCAAAAGATGACCATTGATACTTTAAAGAAGGAGGGCAAGACACAAAAGGTCATTGCCAAAGAGTTTGGATGTTCCTAGAGCTCTGTGTCCAAGCACATTAATAGAGAGGCGAAGGGAAGACAAAGATGTGGTAGAAAAAAGTGTACAAGCAAGAGGGATAACCACGCCCTGGAGAGGATTGTCAAACAAAACCGATTCAAAAATGTGGGGGAGATCCACAAAGAGTGGACTGCAGCTGGAGTCAGTGCTTCAAGAACCACCACGCACCCACGTATGCAAGATATGGGCTTCAGCTGTCGCATTCCTTGTGTAAAGCCACTCTTGAATAAGAGACAACGTCAAAAGCGTCTCGCCTGGGCTCAAGACAAAAAAGGACTGGACTGCTGCTGAGTGGTCCAAAGTTATGTTTTCAGATGAAAGTACATTTCTTATCTCCTTTGGAAATCAAGGTCCCAGAGTCTGGAGGAAGAAAGGAGAGGCACAGAATCCACGTTGCCTGAAGTCCAGTGTCAAATTTCCACAATCGGTAATGGTCTGGGGTGCCATGTCATCTGCTGGTGTTGGTCCACTGTGTTTCCTGAGGTCTAGGGTCAATGCAGCAGTCTACCAGGAAGTTTTAGAACACTTTATGCTGCCTGCCGCGGACCAATTTTATGGAGGTGAAGATTTCATTTTCCAACATGACTTGGCACCTGCACACAGTGCCAAATCTGCCAGTACCTGGTTTAAGGACCATGGTATCCCTGTTCTTGATTGGCCTGCAAACTCACCTGACCTTAACCCCATAGAAAAGCTACGGGGTATTGTGAAGCGGAAGATGCCAGATGCCAGACCCAACAATGCTGAAGAGCTGAAGGCCACTATTAAAGCAGCCTGGGCTCTCATAACACCTGAGGAGTGCAACAGACTGGTGGACTTTATACCACGCCGTATTGCTGCAGCAATTCAGGCAAAAGGAGCTGCAACTAAGTATTGATTGCCGTACATGCTGAAACTTTCCATGTTCATACTTTTCAGTTGGCCCACATTTCTAAAAAAATTTTTTGGTACTAGTCGTAACTAATATTCTAATTTTCTGTGATACTGAATTTGGGATTTTCAGTAATTGTCAGTACTAATCATCAAAATTTAAAGAAATAAACATTTCAAATATATCACTATGTGTGTAATGAATTGATATAATATGTAAGTTTCACGTTCTGAATATAATTACTGAAATAAATCAACTTTTTCATGATATTCTAATAATATGACCAGCACCTGTACTATATGATTTGCGTGAGAAGCTGGACAGGACAAAAAAATAAATAAATTAAAAATAAAATAAATAAAGACAACTTCAGATTGTTTTCTTTGTCCTACTTTGGCCAAAAACAGAACACACACAATCTGAAAATATTACAATAAAAATACAGAAAAAACTACCGGCAGTGGTAAAGTTTACATCCATGAAGGAAAGAAGAAAGTGAATGAATGTTTAGAATTGATTACATTTACATATGCATAAAAATTTGTTTTATTTTGCATTATTTTTTTTAATGAATGAACTAACGTTTATGACAACCTTTTTGCAAAACACGGTATAGAATGTGAGACATAACCGGATCATGCATTCATCTGTTTTCAAAACGCTTCAAAAAATTCCTAGCGCCAACACTGATGTAGTAGCGGTGGGTGCAAAACAGCCGCAGGCCGCTTCTAATACTAATCAAATAAGACTTTGACACCCCTGTTTTATGTGGTCCGCCACATCATTTATGTGGCCTGCGAAAAGGCTGTAAATAACAAAGCCATTCCTGACAAAAATGGATTTGTTCTTTCAATTTTGGCAGATTCTTTTTTGGTTATCAAATTGAGTACCGAAAGGAGCTCTTTGCTGCAACTCGCTCACAGTTACATTTTTCAAAGCCAAAAGTATAACAAGAACATTGGCTGGCTTATGTTACCGTTAGTGGTTTTACACAAGACATTTGTGTTGAAACGGTCTATATTTTCCACTACTACAAAGTTTGTGTAATAAAAAATGTTACCGGCCTGAAGAAAATGATTGGCTTTTACAGCGATCACTGAGCGGGTGTGGTCAACACGTACACGAAAGCAGTCCAACAAAAAATTTGCATTTATGTCGTTGTTATACAGTAATAGAATACCGGATATTACCAAATAGTAGCCCGGGCGTTTATTTCACAAAAAGAAGCAGGCGGTTATTTGCACAAGGCTTTTATTTGTTTTTGCACCAGCCTGCACCAGGCCATTATTTGGTTACAATGGTTAATGTCCAGTTGTTCTCCTCCTGAGGGTAAAGTTTTTCCGACGCATTAATCAATTAAGCCAGCCACTCGTTCCACCAAACACCACCCCGGTGTGTCTCGCGGATCATTTTGCGGGACACACGAACGTGATGTATCCACTGACACAAAATAGCATCAAGCTCGTCGCTCACTTTCCATCGATTGCCGACTGAGATAGGAGTTCTCCCTTTTTTTGTTTCCATTCTCGTACACATTTTGGGTCAACGTAAAACTGCCTGGCCGCTGCCAAACCAGAATTCTGCTCCGCGTACTTCACAACCGCTAGCTTGAACTTTAAGTCAAACTTTCTGTTCTTCTTCCCGCTTAAAGTATTCTCGTCCATCAGTTGTGGTGTACCGGTATCCTGTTCATTCAACTCACTGCTACTGTTGCTCGCCATGTTGAAACTTTTCCTCGTGGGTTTGTTGTTGTCGTTGAGTGTGTGTTAGGCTATATGCGGTGACCCATTGCAATAGGTTGATTACCCATAATCCCCACGTAACGTAAGCCATCACGGCACAGATTTCGTTAAGCCTTTGATTGTCATGTAACTCTCTGGACTCCACGCGTCTGCTGTTAGCGTAGTTACCAGAATTACTGCACCTTTGCTTTTCATTTTAGCTTATAAATTGGGCTTAATGAAATCAATATGATTTTGATCTAAATTATGCAAACAACAGCCCATGGGCGACTATTTGGACATAGGCGGTTCTTAGGAAGAGGCAGTTAATTCACAAAATGGGGCGTTTATTTGGTAATATACGGTATAACTTCAATGACAGCTAATGCTAACTATTATAATCGGTATCACTAGCTAACGTCGGTTGTTGCGTAGTTACATATTGTAGTTACGTCATTACATCCTAGAACACAGGTGTCAAACTTAAGGCCCGCGAAAGCCTGGGAATAATGTACATACTTCATATTTCTTACCAAATGTTTAAATCTTGACAGAAAACAATGTATTTCATATGTTTTAAACTTTGATATATATATACAAATATTCAATTGTTATTGAGGTGAATCTTTGGGCACCTCGCGATTCGATTCCGATTCTCAAGGTGAGGATTTGATTCATAATCGATACTCGATTCAACACGATTCTCCATTCAAACTGATTGTTGCGATGTATTATTTGGTATAAGAATAACAAAACAGCTTACAGGTTACAAAACCTCCTTTTGACACATATGTGCACCAAGCATAGAGATGGCCTAAAAAAAATGTTTTTTTATTAGTAATTTGTCCCCAAAAAAAAAAAAATTAATTAGATTTTTGACAATTAAAAAAAAAAAAAACGGGATTCGAATGTGATTAAAAACATGTTTTAACACCCGTAATTATTATATACCGTATGATAGTTTGTAAAAATAACAAAACATAATTAAATATCTGCTTGTCACCTTGACTTACGATTTCAAAGCAAGTTATCCATCAACTTGTACGTAGAAAAGTCAAATAACCAACTGCATAGGCAATAATATAATGAGGCCATTTTACTTTTATATTCTTACATTCACTGTTACAGGCGGCCCTCCGAGGGCAGCCGTGACTGCCGTGTGGCCCTCCATGAAAACAAGTTCCACACCCCTGTCCTAGAAGCTGTAAGAGGGCGGGATATAACTACACATCTGTGTAAACTTTAAATATCTGCTCGTTACCTTCACCTACAATTTGAAAGCAAGTTGTCCATCAATCTGGTAGTAAGAAATATGATAATAATCATTTTTTTAATCTTTCTATACACTTGTGAATTACATCATGTCATGGCTGTCTTGAGTTTCCAATCATTTCTATCATTTCTACAACTTTTATTTTTTTGTGATAGAGTGACCCCAAAGAGGAATAAGCGGTAGAAAAATGGATGGATGGATGGATGATTGGAGCACATACTTTTTGGTCACAAAAAACATTCATGACGTTTGCTTCTTATTTGAATTTATTATGGCTCTAGTGAAAATGTGAGCAAATGTGCTGGGTCAAAAGTATACATACAGCAATGTTAATGTTTGCTGACATGTCCCTTGGCAAGTTTCACTGCAATAAGGCTGTTAAACTCTCACAGTTTGCCCTTTAACTTCCTCTCAAACCGTGCACATTTGTTAAGAAGCTCGCCATGGACAAACTACAAACATTCAATCTTTTTGAGTCAGTTAAAAGCATGCACTGAAACAAATTATAAGCTGTCACTCACCATGGCTCTGAACGGGTGGCTAAAAGAGTCAGGGAGGGGCTGAGGGCTTATATAGGTGAACACACCTGCCTTGGCTAATTAGGCCTAATTTGGGCCGAACCATGGTTCCCAAAATCTGGACACTGGATTTTTAAAAGTTATGTTATCCAAGCCTGAATACACTGTGTGCAAAAATGACTGATCTATAAATGCAAAAGTACTATTTGAATACTTTTTAGACGTGTGATGGTTATTTATGGTGTATTTTACAAAATAACGACATTCTTAATTCCCTGTGTCAAATTGATCCCATTTAGTGGGCTATTTAAGTTGGAAAATGCCACTTTTCTGACAGTCTGCTGTCTGTCACTGCCAGATGAGGTTCTGTCCTGAGCAGGAGCTCAGGTCTACATGCATCAAACATTTACTTAGGTTTTGGGTGTTTGGTTTCCTCTTGTTGTTGTTTACCTTTTGACACTTTGGGATTTAAATAAATGTTTGTAAACTGTTACCAACTGCATGCCTTGCCATCATTCGTTTGAAAGTCTGGTTTGCAAACGTTACATTACCTTCCCCCGAGGCGGGGTGTGACAAAGGTGCTTTTGGTAGCCATCCACAAGCTTCTGGCAAGCTCCTGCTAGAATTTATGACCACTCCTCTTGACAAAATTGGTGCAGGTCAGCTAAATGTGTTGGTTTTCTGACCTGGACTTGTTTCTTCAGCATTGTCCACACGTTTAAAGGGGAACATTATCACAATTTGAAAAGGGTTAAAAACAATAGAAATCAGTTCCCAGTGGCATGTTGTATTTTTTGAAGTTTTTTTCAAAATTTTACCGGTCTCCGAATATGAATGAATGAATGAATGAATGAATGGTTTATTTTGAGCCATGCAAACAAAACAAGAGAATGAAATGAAATATATAGATACATTATTTTTACACCTACATTGAGAACATAACATGTGACTAATCTTTTGTAGATGTCAAGATTGGCTCAAAAGGGAGTGGGAAGAAGTAAACTTATTAGTTCCCACCCCCATACATATACAATATATATATACAATATATAATACAATAATATATATAATATAATTAAATTCAGTGGTTGCTGCTATATATTGTCTATATAAAATACATTTAAATTCACACACACTTACATATATACATATGTACACACACATATACACACACACATATACAATTTATATCCATCCATCCATCCATTTTCTACCGCTTATTCCCTTTTGGGGTATATATATAAAAATATATATATATATATACACACACACAATCACATACATACACACATGCATATACCCAAAATACACACATATCCATCACACACACACACACACACACACACACACACACACACACACACACCTATATAAATACTATATATATAATAGTATATATAATATTCACTTTTGTCTAAACATTATTAACAGTTTATGGTGCCTATGGGAACAAGCTTTCATTTTGACTGTGATATTAGTGGTTAATAGTGGATCTGTGGCTGTGGAGGTATTGCCCCTGATCAACAGGACCTGAGGACCACTCTTGCTATGTGTCCTATGCTGTGCATTAAAAGAGACGAGGCGAGCCCCCTGCCAGAGGAGTTATCCACGAACATAAGATCCCTAAAAAAAGCTTTAAAGTGCTTGATTTTTGCTATTTGCGATGCCACTATTCATTTCCCTGTGACGTCACACAGTGCTGCCAATGTAAACAAACAATGGTGAATACCACAGCAAGATATAGCGACATTAGCTCGGATTCAGACTCGGATTTCAGCGGCTTAAGCGATTCAACAGATTACGCATGTATTGAAACGGATGGTTGGAGTATGAAAGTATTGAAGAAGAAACTGAAGCTATTGAGCGGATAGCTATTGACGCTATTCATAGCCATAGCATGGCCGAATAGCTGCGTTAGCATTGCCGGTAAAATGTGCGGACCAAACGATCAGGACTTTCGCATCTCGTGACACTGGAGCAACTTAAATCCGTCGATTGGTAAGTGTTTTTTTCGCATTAAATGTGGGTGGAAGGAAACGTAATATAGTTGCAAATGCATCTGCAGGTTATCCATACATCTCTGTGCCATGTCCGCTTTAGCACCGCCGGTAAATAGCATGTTAGCATCGATTAGCATAGCATGTTAGCATCGATTAGCTGGCAGTCAACATCAACAAAACTCACCTTTGTGATTTCTGTGACGTTATCGTTACACATGCATCTGCAGGTTATCCATACATCTCTGTGCCATGTCTGCTTTAGCACCGCCGGTAAATAGCATGTTAGCGTTGATTAGCGTAGCATGTTAGCATCGATTAGCTGACAGTCATGCCGCGACCAAATATGTCTGATTAGCACATGAGTCAACATCAACAAAACTCACCTTTGTGATTTCGTTGACTTTATCATTGCAAATGCATCTGCAGGTTATCCATACATCTCTGTGCCATGTCTGTCATCGCCGGTAAAATGTGGAGACACTTTGGTACATTCAATGGGGGTCTGGCGGCAGACACTTTCGCATCTCCGGGCCAGTGGTGCAACTTGAATCCCTTCCTGTTAGTGTTGTTACACCCTCCGACAACACACCGACGAGGCATGATGTCTCCAAGGTTCCAAAAAATAGTCGAAAAAACGTAAAATAACAGAGCTGAGACCCAATGTTTACAATGGGTTGAAAATTAAAATGGCGGCTGTATTACCTCGGCGACGTCACATTCTGACGTCATCCCCTCCAGAGCGATAAACAGAAAGGCGTTTAATTCGCCAAAATTCACCCATTTAGAGTTCGGAAATCGGTTAAAAAAATATATGGTCTTTTTTCTGCACCATCAAGCTATATATTGACGCTTACATAGGTCTGCTGATAATGTTCCCCTTTAAGTCAGGACTTTCATTCTAGCCTGATTTAGCCATTCCTTTACCACTTTTGACGTGTGTTTGGGGTCATTGTCCTGTCGGAACACCCAACTGTGCCCAAGACCCAACCTCCGGGCTGATGATTTTAGCTTGTCCTGAATAATTTTTTTGGCCATTCTCCTTTTTCATTGTCCCATTTAAAGCAGCAGTTCCATTGGCAGCAAAAAAAAAAAAAAAAAAAAGTTCAAAAGTTTCATTGTTCTTCGGTCAATGGTCAACAAAGCAAAAAAAAAAACAGTTGTACATTCATAGATTGAAAATAAAAAGTTGTACATTCATAGATTGAAAATAAAAAATGTTACAGACCCAGAACAGGCCCAGAGCATAATACTACCACCACCATGCTTGACGGTAGGCGTGGTGTTCCTGGGATTAAAGGCCTCACCTTTTCTCCTCCAAACATATTGCTGGGTATTGTGGCCAAACAGATCCATTTTTGTTTCATCTGACATCACATGGACAAAGATAAGACCTTGTGGAGGAAAGTTCTGTGGTCAGACCTGCAATGTCATACTGCAATGTGGCCCTCAATAAAAAGGAGTTCGACACCCCTGAAGTAGAAGAGACCAACCAACCATAAGTGGAGAATGAAGTTAATTCCTCCTTTTACGCACAGTTGCAGTCATTGTTTTTAGCCAGAGGATATCCTTTAATATTGAAACATGTGCTTAGAGTCAACACAGGACGCTTAAGTTGTTCTGGCGAGTCCGCATTAACTCTCCGCCTCTCTTTCTTCCAGGTTTCGCCAGCTGCAGCTCGGCACCGACAGCCGGGTGGCCGAGTTGTCCAACCAGGCCAAGCTGCACTCCTTCGAAGCCGAGCGCGCTCAGATGCTGAAGGAGGAGACGGACAAGGCTCTGGCCCAGTGCCAGATGGAGTGTGAAAAACAGCAGAAAAAACTGGAGGTACTCCAAAAAACAAAAAAAAAGCCGAGCCGCCGACAACTTCTCACTGAGAAGATGACGCAATCCCCTCGGTGGGGAATACCGAGCTGAAAATAATTTGGAGATTGCGGTGGTTTAGTCAACATGGAATGTTGCTCACTCGCTACAATGGCAGTGACACCGATAACGTCGCCTTTATTTTTGTCTGGAAGTTATTCTGTCTCTCAGACTCATTGCTGTGTTCCCAGCCAGCCTGTCAGCAGGGTGAGACTTTTCAACACTTTCACAACCCATTTTCTCTGAGTCATCCTTCATGACTGCCCATCAAGCTGCAGTCGTTCTTTTGCCTCGCACGTCTATCTCAGCGCGGCGCTCAAGAGTAACTCATTAAGTCGTAGTAGGAGTAAGAGGGCTTGACTCCTGCACGTAATTAGTGCGTGTTGGCTGAGCTTGATGAGAGACGGACAGGCAAAAACAGTGTCAGGGTGTGTGTAAGTTTTCTGCTGGTTTTCTTAAAGGGGAACTGCACTTTTTTGGGAATTTTGTCTACCGTTCACAATCTTTATAAGAGACAAGACGACGGATGGTTTTTTTTAATGCATTATAAATATTATTAGGGATCGATGTCCCTTTGGGACAGAGGACCCTGTTGAATTTCTAAGGTTTTATTATCATTATTCTTTATTATTATTCCGCCGCCTCTTCGAGCTGCAATTTGACCCCCTTAACATGCTTCAAAACTCACCAAATTTGACACACACATCAGGACTGGCGAAAATTGCGATCTAATCAAAAAAAACAAACCCCAAAAAAAGAAAACACCGACAAAACTGTATGTAACTACCAGTAGGAACGTCATAGAAACATGAAACAAAAACCACTACGTAGGTCTCAGTTAGACCTATATTTCATCCACTGACACCCCCCCGGCTAAAATCAACAGGACGTTTGCTATTCCCCCTTCAATACAAAAGTTGGCTAAAAAATTTTTGCTTTTTTTCCAAATATTATGTCCTCTGAGACCGTTTGTCGTTTTGGCTTCAAATAAGCAAGAGAAGAGAGATTGAACCCTTCTGATTAAAAGTTGATGAAAGAGTTTTAATTAATACCCCGGTTTGGATTTTATGAGCCCGGAAAGAACTGGTGCCTGCTGCTGTTGTGTGTACTGCTGTCACAAATTGGCGGCTTCCTGCTCAGAAAAAACTGCTTCTAACTCAATGTAGGACTGTCATACACACATGAGACAAAAACCTCAATATAGGTCTCACTGAGACCTATACTTCTTACACTGACCGCCCCCAACTAAAATCAACAGGAAGTTTGCTATTCCCACTTCAATACAACAGCTGCATTATATTCACAATGCATTAGAGTCTCAAAATGGCGGCACCAAAGCGTCCTTATAAAATGCCCAAGCAACTTTACAACTGTTATTACTATGAGACTGATGTATATATTTTTTTGTCTGTGTAATAATCCATCCATCCATCTTCTACCGTTTATCCGGGCTTGGGTCGCGGGGGCAGCAGCCAAAGCAGTCCCGTCCATCGCTGTTTGCAGCTTGAATATTAATTATAAAGCCCTTAAAAAACATCCAAATACCTCCATTATGGTTTTATATACATAATGTAAATATATATGTAATGTATTATAATAACATTTATTATTTACCTATTTTAAGCATAGCAGTGCATTAATTTCAAAAATGTATCACGTTTGCTTTTTTTTTTTTTTTCTTCATCACTGATTGTAGGAGCCTAAATGCTGTTTAATAGGGGTGTGGGAAATAATCGATTCCAATTTGAATCGCAGTTTTTCACGTTGTGCGATTCGGAACTGATGTTCATTTTTGAAAAATTGATTTAGAAAAAAAAAATATTTTTTATTTATTCATTTAATTTTTTTTATCAATCCAACAAAACAATACACAGCAACAACATAACAATGCAATCCAATTCCAAAACCAAACCTGACCCAGCAACACTCAGAATTGCAAAAACAGAGCAATTGAAAGGAGACACAAACACCACACAATCCAATCCAATCCACTTTATTTATATAGCACATTTAAACAACAATAACGTTTCCAAAGTGCTGCACAGCCATGTTAAAAACAATATTATGCCCCACCAATGACTGAATAAAACAAAAAATGAATAAAAATAAAACCAATAAAAACAATATAAAAACAAATATGATTAAAAACTATTTTAAAGGGTAAAATCAATTAAAACAGTAAAATAAAAATCAAAGTGTATAAAAAACACAGAGGACAACAGAGGACAGAGGACCACACAACTCACGTAGTGTTAAAAGCCAAAGAATAAAAGTGGGTCTTAAGACGAGACTTAAAACACTCCACTGTGGAAGCAGTTTGAACATGGAGGGGCAGAGTGTTCCAGAGCTTAGGGCCGACCACAGAGAAGGCCCTGTCTCCCCTGGTCTTAAGTCTGGTCTTGGGCACCACGAGCTGGAGCTGGCTCTCGGACCTCAGAGCGCGCGCAGGGATGTAAATTTGGATGAGGTCTGAGATATATTGAGGTGCCAGTCCATGTAAAGATTTAAAAACAAACAGCAATGTTTTAAATTCAATTCTAAAATGAACAGGGAGCCGGTGCAAACTCTGAAGAATTGGGGTT
Organism: Nerophis ophidion; assembly: GCF_033978795.1. Taxonomy (NCBI): domain Eukaryota; kingdom Metazoa; phylum Chordata; class Actinopteri; order Syngnathiformes; family Syngnathidae; genus Nerophis; species Nerophis ophidion. The sequence continues at coordinate 70,298,086 of NC_084619.1, read as the reverse complement.
ATATGCTGGCGTTTCCTGGCCCCTGTTAAAAGTCCTGCAGCCGCGTTCTGGACTAACTGCAACCGGGAGAGAGCTTTTTGGCTAATGCCAGCATAAAGTGCATTGCAGTAGTCCAGGCGACTTGAAATAAAAGCATGCACGACTTGTTCGAAAAGGTTAAAAGATAAAAACGGTTTAACCTTTACTAAAAGACGAAGGTGATAAAAACACTATTTTAAAACGCCATTGACTTGTTTGTCTAGTTTAAAATGGCTGTCTATAGTGACGCCAAGGCTGGTGACTTTGGGACGCACATCATTTTGCAATGGTCCCAAGTCAGTAAGGGCCGGACCAAAAACTAAAATTTCCGTTTTTCCCTCATTCATTATTAAAAAATTCTGGGCTAACCAAGCCTTGACGTCGCATAGACATTTAAGAAGGGGTGTCAGGGGGCCGTGGCTTTTTGAAATCGGCATATAAATTTGAACACACAGAACAAACCAAAAGTAGTGTAACAAAAATGAATATTATCAACAACAGTATCAATATTAGTTATAATTTCAGCATAGCAGTGATTAAAAATCCCTCATTGACATTATCATTAGACATTTATAAAAAAAAATTAAAAAAGTACCAATGATTTTCACACACACACTAGATGTGGTGAAATGTGTCCTCTGCATTTGACCCATCCCCTTGTTCACCCCCTGGGAGGTGAGGGGAGCAGTGAGCAGCAGCGGTGGCCGCGCCCGGGAGTCATTTTTTTGGTGATTTAACCCCCAATTCCAACCCTTTCTCCAGCAATGGTCATGTGGGGACATAAATGATGGTATTTTGAGAGGTAACCATTGAAGTCGGACACCGCTGAAGGCCTAGGTGGGAAACACACTGCCCGCCACTGCCTTTAGGATGTCCAGCGAAGCCTTCCTGGCCCTTCAAAAGCAAGCGTTTGTCAAAAGTGGAACAAACGAGTGGGGGGGGGGGGGGGATTTTTCTTCACATTTGGCAGTCATAAGCAAGCTCTAGCCTCACTTATTGTTAAAACATCATCAGAGTCAAATTTGCATAATAGGGGACCTTTTGAGTGTACATTTACATCACATTTACATATTTACGTTTTGACTTTCTCCCCCTTCTTCACGACCACAGGTCCTCACGCAGGAGTTCTACAGGCTGCAGACGACGTCAGAGAAGCGCGTGGCGGAGCTGCACGCTCAGAATGCTGAGCAGGCGTCTCGGCTGGTGACGTACGAGAAGCTGGAGCAAGAGCTGGACCAGGTCACCATGCAGGCTGCTGAGAGTGAGGCTGCCCTCTCATCCTGCTGGCATAACCCCACCAACACTTAGTCAATCACAAATGAAGGCAGGTAAATACTTGGCTCCGTGACCACCATCTTGCATTTCCCGTCTGTCCAGTCGAGAACGAGGAGGAAGCTGAGAGGGTTCTATTCTCATACGGCTACGGAGCCAACGTTCCAACCACAGCTAAAAGGAGACTTCAGCAGAGGTACGCACCCTGTTTTGCTCAAAAGTCAGCACAAAAGAAAACAACACCTTACACATTGTTGCTAGGATGCAACTTCATTTCATTACAAAAGCACATGTTTCTAGTAAAACTCCCAAAGATACATTAATACAGGCATTATTAGACATATTGCGTGTGTGCTTTAGGAGTTATGCTTGAGTACATTTGTATTGCTTTTTTTTGCATTATCTCAGGATTCTAAGAACATTACTGTCATATTTAGTAAAACACACATTTTTGTGTTAGCACACTTTACAAAAGCACATGTTTCTGTTAAAACTTTCAAAGATACATAAATCAGACATTATTAGACATATTGCGCGTGTTTTAGGAGTTATGTTTGAGTACATTTTTTATTGCTTTTTTCGCATTATCTCAGGATTCTAAGAACATTACTGTCATATTTAGTAAAACACACATTTATTATTACGTGGACCAAGTTGAAAAACTTACTGGGGTGTTACCCTTTAGTGGTCAATTGTACGGAATATGTACTGTACTGTTCAATCTACTAATAAAAGTTTCAATCAATCAATTAATTAGAACACTACTTTTATATTGAGTAAAACACACATTTTTGTGTTAGCAAACCTTACAAAAGCACGTTTCTGGTAAAACTCACAACGATACATTAATACAGGCATTATTAGACATATTGCATGTGTGCTTTAGGAGTTATGCTTGAGTACATTTGTATTGCTTTTTTTTTGCATTATCTCAGGATTCTATGAACATTACTGTCATATTGAGTAAAACACACATTTTTGTGTTAGCAAACCTTACAAAAGCACATGTTTCTAGTAAAACTCCCAAAGATACATTAATACAGGCATTATTAGACATATTGCGTGTGTGCTTTAGGAGTTATGCTTGAGTACATTTTTTATTGCTTTTTTTGCTTTATCCCAGGATTCTAAGAACATTACTGTCATATTGAGTAAAACACATTTATTATTAGAACACTACTGTTATATTGAATAAAACACACATTTTTGTGTTAGCAAACCTTACAAAAGCACATGTTTCTGGTAAAACTCCCAAAGATACATTAATACAGGCATTATTAGACATATTGCATGTGTGCTTTAGGAGTTATGCTTGAGTACATTTGTATTGCTTTTTTTTTGCATCATTTCAGGATTCTAAGAACATTACTGTCATATTTAGTAAAACACACATTTTTGTGTTAGCACACCTTACAAAAGCACATGTTTCTGGTAAAACTCCCAAAGATACATTAATACAGGCATTATTAGACATATTGCATGTGTGCTTTAGGAGTTATGTTTGAGTACATTTTTTATTGCTTTTTTTGCTTCATCTCAGGATTCTAAGAACATTACTGTCATGTTGAGTAAAACACACATTTATTATTAGAACACTACTGTTATATTGAATAAAAGACACATTTTTGTGTTAGCAAACCTTACAAAAGCACATGTTTCTGGTAAAACTCCCAAAGATACATTAATACAGGCATTATTAGACATATTGCATGTGTCCTTTAGGAGTTATGCTTGAGTACATTTGTATTGCTTTTTTTTGCATTATCTCAGGATTCTAAGAACATTACTGTCATATTTAGTAAAACACACACTTTTGTGTTAGCACACCTTACAAAAGCACATGTTTCTGTTAAAACTTTCAAAGATACATAAATCAGACATTATTAGACATATTGCGCGTGTTTTAGGAGTTATGTTTGAGTACATTTTTTATTGCTTTTTTCGCATTACCTCAGGATTCTAAGAACACTACTGTCATATTTAGTAAAACACACATTTATTATTACGTGGACCCCGACTTAAACAAGTTGAAAAACTTATTGGGGTGTTACCCTTTAGTGGTCAATTATACAGAATATTTACTGTACTGTGCAATCTACTAATAAAAGTTTCAATCAATCAATTAATTAGAACACTACTGTTTTATTGAGTAAAACATAGATTTTTGTGTTACCAAACCTTACAAAAGCACATGTTTCTGGTAAAACTCCCAAAGATACATTATTACAGGCATTATTAGACATATTGCATGTGTGCTTTAGGAGTTATGTTTGAGTACATTTGTATTGCTTTTTTTTTTGCATTATCTCAGGATTCTAAAAACATTACTGTCATATTTAGTAAAACACACATTTATTATTACGAGGACCCCGACTTAAACAAGTTGAAAAACTTATTGGGGTGTTACCCTTTAGTGGTCAATTGTACGTAATATGTACTGTACTGTGCAATCTACTAATAAAAGTTTCAATCAATCAATTAATTAGAACACTACTGTTACATTGAGTAAAACACACATTTTTGTGTTAGCAAACCTTACAAAAGCACGTTTCTGGTAAAACTCCCAACGATACATTAATACAGGCATTATTAGACATATTGCGTGTGTGCTTTAGGAGTTATGCTTGAGTACATTTGTAATGCTTTTTTTCCTCCAGTATCTCAGGATTCTAAGAACATTACTGTCATATTTAGTAAAACACACATTTTTGTGTTCGCACACCTTACAAAAGCACATGTTTCTGTTAAAACTTTCAAAGATACATAAATCAGACATTATTAGACATATTGCGCGTGTTTTAGGAGTTATGTTTGAGTACATTTTTTATTGCTTTTTTCGCATTATCTTAGGATTCTAAGAACACTACTGTCATATTTAGTAAAACACACATTTATTAGTACGAGGACCCCGACTTAAACAAGTTGAAAAACTTATTGGGGTGTTACCCTTTAGTGGTCAATTGTACGGAATATGTACTGTACTGTGCAATCTACTAATAAAAGTTTCAATCAATCAATTAATTACAACACTACTGTTACATTGAGTAAAACACACATTTTTGTGTTAGCAAACCTTACAAAAGCACATGTTTCTAGTAAAACTCCCAAAGATACATTAATACAGGCATTATTAGACATATTGCGTGTGTGCTTTAGGAGTTACGCTTGAGTACATTTTTTATTGCTTTTTTTGCTTTATCTCAGGATTCTAAGAACATTACTGTCATATTTAGTAAAACACACACTTTTGTGTTAGCACACCTTACAAAAGCACATGTTTCTGTTAAAACTTTCAAAGATACATAAATCAGACATTATTAGACATATTGCGCGTGTTTTAGGAGTTATGTTTGAGTACATTTTTTATTGCTTTTTTCGCATTATCTTAGGATTCTAAGAACACTACTGTCATATTTAGTAAAACACACATTTATTATTACGAGGACCCCGACTTAAACAAGTTGAAAAACTTATTGGGGTGTTACCCTTTAGTGGTCAATTATACAGAATATGTACTGTACTGTGCAATCTACTAATAAAAGTTTCAATCAATCAATTAATTAGAACACTACTGTTACGTTGAGTAAAACACACATTTTTGTGTTAGCACACCTTACAAAAGCACGTTTCTGGTAAAACTCCCAAAGATACATTAATACAGGCATTATTAGACATATTGCATGTGTGCTTTAGGAGTTATGCTTGAGTACATTTGTATTGCTTTTTTTTGCATTATCTCAGGATTCTAAGAACATTACTGTCATATTGAGTAAAACACACATTTTTGTGTTAGCAAACCTTACAAAAGCACACGTTTCTGGTAAAACTCCCAAAGATACATTAATACAGGCATTATTAGACATATTGCGTGTTTTAGGAGTTATGTTTGAGTACATTTTTTTTATTTCTTTTTTCGCATTATCTCAGGATTCTACGAACATTACTGTCATATTAAGTAAAACACACATTTATTATTACGTGGACCCCGACTTAAGCAAGTTGAAAAACTTACTGGGGTGTTACCCTTTAGTGGTCATTTGTACGGAATATGTACTGTACTGTGCAATATACTAATACAAGTTTCAATCAATCAATTAATTAGAACACTACTGTTATATTGAGTAAAACACACATTTTTGTGTTAGCACACCTTACAAAAGCACATGTTTCTAGTAAAACTCCCAAAGATACATTAATACAGGCATTATTAGACATATTGCGTGTGTGTTTTAGGAGTTATGCTTGTGTACATTTTTTATTGCTTTTTTTGCTTTATCTCAGGATTCTAAGAACATTACTGTCATATTGAGTAAAACACATTAATTATTAGAACACTACTGTTATATTGAATAAAACACACATTTTTGTGTTAGTAAACCTTACAAAAGCACATGTTTCTGGTAAAACTCCCAAAGATACATTAATACAGGCATTATTAGACATATTGCATGTGTGCTTTAGGAGTTATGCTTGAGTACATTTGTATTGCTTTTTTTTTGCATTATCTCAGGATTCTAAAAACATTACTGTCATATTTAGTAAAACACACATTTATTATTACGAGGACCCCGACTTAAACAAGTTGAAAAACTTATTGGGGTGTTACCCTTTAGTGGTCAATTGTACGGAATATGTACTGTACTGTGCAATATACTAATGAACGTTTCAATCAATCAATTAATTAGAACACTACTGTTTTATTGAGTAAAACATACATTTTTGTGTTAGCAAACCTTACAAAAGCACGTTTCTGGTAAAACTCCCAAAGATACATTAATACAGGCATTATTAGACATATTGCATGTGTGCTTTAGGAGTTATGCTTGAGTACATTTGTATTGTTTTTTTTTGCATTATCTCAGGATTCTAAGAACATTACTGTCATATTTAGTAAAACACACATTTTTGTGTTCGCACACCTTACAAAAGCACATGTTTCTGTTAAAACCTTCAAAGATACATAAATCAGACATTATTAGACATATTGCGCGTGTTTTAGGAGTTATGTTTGAGTACATTTGTATTGCTTTTTTTTCGCATTATCTCAAGATTCTAAGAACATTACTGTCATATTTAGTAAAACACACATTTATTATTACGTGGACCCCGACTTAAACAAGTTGAAAAACTTATTGGGGTGTTACCCTTTAGTGGTCAATTGTACGGAATATGTACTGTACTGTGCAATATACTAATGAAAGTATCAATCAATTAATTAGAACACTACTGTTACATTGAGTAAAACACACATTTTTGTGTTAGCACACCTTACAAAAGCACATGTTTCTGGTAAAACTCCCAAAGATACATTAATACAGGCATTATTAGACATATTGCATGTGTCCTTTAGGAGTTATGCTTGAGTACATTTGTATTGCTTTTTTTTTGCATCATTTCAGGATTCTAAGAACATTACTGTCATATTTAGTAAAACCCACAATTTTGTGTTAGCACACCTTACAAAAGCACACGTTTCTGGTAAAACTCCCAAAGATACATTAATACAGGCATTATTAGACATATTGCGTGTGTTTTAGGAGTTATGTTTGAGTACATTTTTTATTGCTTTTTTCGCATTATCTCAGGATTCTAAGAACATTACTGTCATATTTAGTAAAACACACATTTATTATTACGTGGACCAAGTTGAAAAACTTACAGGGGTGTTACCCTTTAGTGGTCAATTGTACGGAATATGTACTGTACTGTTCAATCTACTAATAAAAGTTTCAATCAATCAATTAATTAGAACACTCCTGTTATATTGAGTAAAACACACATTTTTGTGTTAGCAAACCTTACAAAAGCACATGTTTCTGGTAAAACTCCCAAAGATACATTAATACAGGCATTATTAGACATATTGCGTGTGTGCTTTAGGAGTTATGCTTGAGTACATTTTTTATTGCTTTTTTTGCTTTATCTCAGGATTCTAAGAACATTACTGTCATATTGAGTAAAACACACATTTATTATTAGAACACTACTGTTATATTGAATAAAACACCCATTTTTGTGTTAGCAAACCTTACAAAAGCACATGTTTCTGGTAAAACTCCCAAAGATACATTAATACAGGCATTATTAGACATATTGCATGTGTGCTTTAGGAGTTATGTTTGAGTACATTTGTATTGCTTTTTTCTGCATTATCTCACGATTCTAAGAACATTACTGTCATATTTAGTAAAACACACATTTTTGTGTTAGCACACCTTACAAAAGCACAGGTTTCTGGTAAAACTCCCAAAGATACATTAATACAGGCATTATTAGACATATTGCATGTGTTTTAGAAGTTATGTTTGAGTACATTTTTTTTATTGCTTTTTTCGCATTATCGCAGGATTCTAAGAACATTACTGTCATATTAAGTAAAACACACATTTATTATTACGTGGACCCCGACTTAAACAAGTTGAAAAACTTATTGGGGTGTTCCCCTTTAGTGGTCAATTATACAGAATATGTACTGTACTGTGCAATCTACTAATGAAAGTATCAATCAATCAATTAATTAGAACACTACTGTTATATTGAGTAAAACACACATTTTTGTGTTTGCAAACCTTACAAAAGCACATGTTTCTGATAAAACTCCCAAAGATACATTAATACAGGCATTATTAGACATATTGCGTGTGTGCTTTAGGAGTTATGCTTGAGTACATTTTTTATTGCTTTTTTTGCTTTATCTCAGGATTCTAAGAACATTACTGTCATATTGAGTAAAACACACATTTATTATTAGAACACTACTGTTATATTGAGTAAAACACACATTTTCGTGTTAGCAAACCTTACAAAAGCACATGTTTCTGGTAAAACTCCCAAAGATACATTAATACAGGCATTATTAGACATATTGCATGTGTGCTTTAGGAGTTATGTTTGAGTACATTTCTTATTGCTTTTTTCATATCATTTCAAGATTCTAACATTACTGTCATATTGAGTAAAACACGCATTTATTCTAAGAACATTACTGTCATATTGAACAAAACACACATTTTTGTGTTTGCAAACCTTACAAAAGCACATGTTTCTGGTAAAACTCCCAAAGATTTATTAATACAGGCATTATTAGACATATTGCGTGTGTGCTTTAAGAGTTATGCTTGAGTACATTTTTTATTGCTTTCTCTTCCGTTTTGGGGTTAGTTCTACTTTTGGAATAATTGTCACACGTACTAAAGTGTTGTAGGATTCCAAAGGTCGCGGGGAAAAGGAGATTTAAAATGTGGACGTTTTGATCAACTTCAGCGGTATATTTCCACTCTGGATTTTTAGGGGAATTCTGAAATGTACAACCTTCGGGGCTTTGGACTTCACAGGTTCCACCGCATTGCATTTGTATTCATTGTATTCCAGCATCCCAGTGCTGGGAGGGGGAAGAAAGTTCAAAAGAACACTTTTCAGTATGAAGTTCATCCATAAAACATGTCATAGTCCAGTGAGTCCAAGGTTGCATAGGAAGATTTGCCTTTTGTGATGGCCAACAGTCTGCGTAGCTCACAATCGATCAATACATCTCAGTAATTACTGCAAATCAGCTCGTGCTGGCTTGAAAAGCGCTACAGCATCCCACATCCATTACTATATATCCTTTTAGAGGGCAGTACTATAGAAAGCCAACTTGGCCCTACTTAGAGTAGTCAGTGTACAGCTTGTATAGCTTTACTATGCTATATAAATGACTCGAAGCGTTCAGGTTTTTTATAGGTGCCAGCCAAATTCTGCCAGTACTACCTCGTAACGATCCCTGTAAAATATTTCGATGCCTTTGTTGCGCGGGACGTCTTGACTGGACGTGTTGATAGCGGACTGCCAGTAGGTAAAGTTGCATTTTCCATGCCTACAAAGCAAGCACGTCTGAAAGAATGCGCTCAAAAGTGAGGCTCCACTTTTCAAAATGCGCTAACTTACATTGAATGCTGCATGCCATTTACATGCTACCGATTAGCATTAGCAATTATACATGGCGAGTTCAACACCTCCAATTTGAGTATTTAAAAAATACAACTAAAGTCAGGGTTTGTCTCAGATTATCAACGGCCGTGTCAGGTTGGGGGCGTGGTCAATATGACGTTGTCCTAGTTTGCCTAATATGCGATGACGCATACATTTTCTTTAAAAAGGCCGAAAATGTTATACATTCATTTAAAAAAAAAAAAAAAAATGCATTATTATTAGTTAGCTGAGATAGGCTCCAGCACCCCCCATAACCCCGAAAGGGACAAGTGGTAGAAAATGGATGGAGTATTGGGGAGAGTGGCCGTGCGCAACCCGAGCGTCCCTGGTTCAATTCCCACCTAGTACCAACCTCGTCACGTCCGTTGTGTCCTGAGCAAGACACTTCACCTTTGCTCCTGATGGGTGCTGGTTGGCGCCTTGCATGGCAGCTCCCTCCATCAGTGTGTGAATGTGTGTGTGAATGGGTAAATGTGGAAGTAGTGTCAAAGCGCTGTGAGTACCTTGAAGGTAGAAAAGCGCTATACAAGTACAACCCATTTATTTATTTATTTATTTATATCATTTTGCTGTATGTTTAAATTATTGTTGCTTATTATTCAATGCTTTGAATTATTCAAGTTACTTGAGACTTCTCCAATCTTTTTAGTGACCTTTTATTTATTTTAAAATAACAAACAACAAATCTAGCATCTTTTTCTGGTGTTATTGGAGACTCTACTCGTGTTTAGTGAGTCGCTTCTGTCTCTCCATTTCCATGACAAACAGCGGTGTTGTGGCCAAACAGATCCATTTTTGTTTCATCCGACATCACATGGACAAAGATAAGACCTTCTGGAGGAAAGTTCTGTGGTCAGATGAAACAAAAATTGAGCTAGAATACCTAGCAATATGTTTGGAGGAGAAAATGTGAGGCCAGGAACACCATTCCTATCGTCAAGCTTGGTGGTGGTAGTATTATGCTCTGGGCCTGTTTTGCTGCCAATGGAACTACTGCTTTAAATGGGACAATGAAAAAGGAGGATGGCCAAAAAATTGTTCAGGACAAGCTAAAATCATTAGGGGGGAGTTTTGGTCTTGGGCGCAGTTTGGTGTTCCAACAGAAAAATGACCCCAAACACAGGTCAAAAGTGGTAATGGAATGTCTAAATCAGGCTAGAATGAAGGTTTTAGAAAGGCCTTCCCAAAGTCCTGACTTAAAGGTGTGGACAATGCTGAAGAAACAAGTCCATGTCAGAAAACCAACACATTTAGCTGAAATGCAGCAATTTTGTCAAGAGTAGTGGTCAAAAATTCAAGCAGAAGCTTGTGGATGGCTACCAAAAGCACCTTTTTGCAGTGAAACTTGCCAAGGGACATGTAAGCAAATATGAACATTGCTGTATGTATACTTTTGACCCAGAACATTTGATCACATTTTCAGTAGAGCCATAATAAATCCATAAAAGAAGCAAACTCCATGAATGTTTTTTGTGAGCAACAAGTATGTGCTCCAATCACTACATCACAAAAAAAAAAATTGGAGAAATAATTGGAAAGTCAAGACAGCCATGACATGATGTTCTCTACAAGTGTACGTACACTTTTGACCACGACTGGGGATACAGGCCAACAATTTGGGCACACCTTCTCATTCAATGCATTCACTTTATTTTCATGACTGTTTACATTGTAGATAGTCACATCAAAACTGTGAATGACTACATGTCTCCCGTCCAAAGGCAAAACCCAGTAACTCCATGTTGGTCAAAACTGAGCTTATAATGATTTTGGAGTTCCTAGATGATATGCTTTCCATTAGTGTATGCGATACTGTAATTTTTTTCCGTAAGTAAGCTGTTACGCGCATGGCAGGACCTAGCAACAACCACATAGCCGCGTAGATACAACAGAAAAACCTAGTATCTCAAGGGACCAATCGGAGCTTCTTTGTCAGTCGCCTTGTTGTCTTTAATGAGACGTTTGCACGAATGGGGGCCGACTATGTGATATTATGGCACGAGGGGATATCAATCAATCAATCAATGTTTACTTGAATCACTAGTGTCTCAAAGGGCTGCACAAACCATATCTGGAAGATTGGCCCAGGACACTGCAAGCACTTTCATTAAATGTATTGTTCTTGATTCTTCCCCTTGCATACTCTTTTGGGCAGATAACTGTGGAGGTCAAAATAAAAACTGGACTCTTGTCCAATGTGCAAACGCAGAACGGGGCCCACCCGAGATTGTGATAAAACATCTGGAGAAAGGGCACACGTTCATGAGAGCAGATTCAATCCATGGCTCAATCGGCAAGAAAATGAGAGCTCAAGAAAACATCTATACGTTTGATGACTTTGTAAGACAGCATCAAGATAGATTGGTTTTCCTCTGTTTGTGCAATCAATCAATCAATCAATCAGTGTTTACTTATATAGCCCTAAATCACTAGTGTCTCAAAGGGCTGCACAAACCACCACGACATCCTCGGTAGGCCCACATAAGGGCAAGGAAAACTCACACCCAGTGGAACGTTGGTGACAATAATGACCCAGTGGGACGTCGGTGACAATGATGACTATGAGAACCTTGGAGAGGAGGAAAGCAATTGATGTCGAGCGGGTCTAACATGATACTGTGAAAGTTCAATCTACAATGGATCCAACACAGTCGCGAGAGTCCAGTCCAAAGCGGATCCAACACAGCAGCGAGAGTCACGTTCACAGCGGAGCCAGCAGGAAACCATCCCAAGCGGAGGCGGATCAGCAGCGCAGAGATGTCCCCAGCCGATACACAGGCAAGCAGTACATGGCCACCGGATCGGACCGGACCCCCTCCACAAGGGAGAGTGGGACATAGAAAAAAAAGAAAAGAAACGGCAGATCAACTGGTCTAAAAAGGGAGTCTATTTAAAGGCTAGAGTATACAAATGAGTTTTAAGGTGAGACTTAAATGCTTCTACTGAGGTGGCATCTCGAACTGTTACCGGGAGGGCATTCCAGAGTACTGGAGCCCGAACGGAAAACGCTCTATAGCCCGCAGACTTTTTTTGGGCTTTGGGAATCACTAATAAGCCGGAGTCCTTTGAACGCAGATTTCTTGCCGGGACATATGGTACAATACAATCGGCAAGATAGGATGGAGCTAGACCGTGTAGTATTTTATATGTAAGTAGTAAAACCTTAAAGTCACATCTTAAGTGCACAGGAAGCCAGTGGAGGTGAGCCAGTACAGGCGTAATATGATCAAACTTTCTTGTTCTTGTCAAAAGTCTAGCAGCCGCATTTTGTACCAACTGTAATCTTTTAATGCTAGAAATGGGGAAACCCGAAAATAATACGTTACAGTAGTCGAGGCGAGACGTAACAAACGCATGGATAATGATCTCAGCGTCTTTAGTGGACAGAATGGAGCGAATTTTAGCGATATTACGGAGATGAAAGAAGGCCGTTTTAGTAACGCTTTTAATGTGTGCCTCAAAGGAGAGAGTTGGGTCGAAGATAATACCCAGATTCTTTACCGAGTCGCTTTGTTTAATTGTTTGGTTGTCAAATGTTAGAGTTGTATTATTAAATTCGGTGTCTAGCAGGACCGATAATCAGCATTTCCGTTTTTTTGGCGTTGAGTTGCAAAAAGTTAGAAGTGAGTTACTAGGTTTTGCCTTTGGACGGCAGATGTGGAGTAATGTACTAAAAAAAAAAAAGGTGAAATAACTGAAAACATGTTTTATATTCTAGTTTCTTCGAAATTGGCACCATTTGCTCTGATTACTGCTTTGCACACTGTTGGCATTCTCTGAATGAGCTTCAAGGGGTAGTCGCTTCAAATGGTGTTCACTTCACAGGTGTGCCTTATCAGGGTTGATGAGTGGAATGTCTTATGTTGTGATGGTACTGTATGGTAAATGGTAAATGGGTTGTACTTGTATAGCGCTTTTCTACTCCTTTTTAAGGAGCCCAAAGCGCTTTGACAGTATTTCCACGTTCGCCCATTCACACACACTGATGGCGGGAGCTGCCGTGCAAGGCAAGGCGCTCACCATGACCCATCAGGAGCAAGGGTGAAGTGTCTTGCCCAAGGACACAACGGACGTGACTAGGATGGTAGAAGGTGGGGATTGAACCAGTAACCCTCAGATTGCTGGCACAGACACTCTACCAACTTCGCCACGCCGTGTATATGTATTATTAAACAATTTGAAAGTCATTATCTAGGGGTGTAACGGTACGTGTATTTGTATTGAACCGTTTCGGTACGCGGGGTTCGGTTCGGAGGTGTACCGAACGAGTACACATGCTAGCAGCGACCGGGCTAGGACAACATGTAAAAGCCAGAGCTGGAAGACCCTCCTGTCTCGTTAAGATCTCGCGTTTGGGAACAATTTGGCTGCGCTGTACAACAATGGAGGACGGAGGTTTGCCGACATTGTTCAGCAGCTGCTTCTGACAACACGTCAAAAATGTGTTGCATCGTTCCTGCTTCCGGCTCCCAAACCGTAGTCGAGGAGACACTCCTCCTGATGTATTCTCGGGGGCAACACCCTTCACTCTACCCGGCAGTGAGTCTCCACAGCTCCGGACTCCAGCGATTAGTTGCAAATCGTGGCTTTATTGAGGTCTTGCACACAATAAGACCTTACCTACCGCTCCCTCACGTCGCTCGCCCACACACTCACCTCACATGCTGTCACATATTAAAGGGCCACTCACACATACATACGCTACCAATAACACATGCTAACCCATTTGAAGTGTCACCACCGCATTCAAGTAGCCTCTCCTCGGCGAGTCAGGCAGGGCTAAAGCAAGAATCAATCAATCAATCAATCAATCAATGTTTATTTATATAGCCCCAAATCACAAATGTCTCAAAGGACTGCACAAATCATTACGACTACAACATCCTCGGAAGAACCCACAAAAGGGCAAGGAAAACTCACACCCAGTGGGCAGAGAGAATTCGCATCCAGTGGGACGCCAGTGACAATGCTGACTATGAGAAACCTTGGAGAGGACCTCAGATGTGGGCAACCCCCCCTCTCTAGGGGACCGAAAGCAATGGATGTCGAGCGGGTCTAACATGATACTGTGAAAGTTCAATCCATAGTGGCTCCAACACAGCCGCGAGAGTTCAGTTCAAGCGAATCCAAGACAGCAGCGAGAGTCCTGTCCACAGGAAACCATCTCAAGCGGATCAGCAGCGTAGAGATGTCCCCAACCGATACAGGCGAGCGGTCCATCCTGGGTCCCGACGAGCGGTCCATCCTGGGTCTCGACTCTGGACAGCCAGTACTTCATCCATGGTCATCGGACCGGACCCCCTCCACAAGGGAGGGGGGGACATAGGAGAAAGAAAAGAAGCGGCAGATCAACTGGTCTAAAAAGGAGGTCTATTTAAAGGCTAGAGTATACAGATGAGTTTTAAGGTGAGACTTAAATGCTTCTACTGAGGTAGCATCTCGAACTGTTACCGGGAGGGCATTCCAGAGTACTGGAGCCCGAACGGAAAACGCTCTATAGCCCGCAGACTTTTTTTGGGCTTTAGGAATCACTAATAAGCCGGAGTCTTTTGAACGCAGATTTCTTGCCGGGACATACGGTACAATACAATCGGCAAGATAGGCTGGAGCTAGACCGTGTAGTATTTTATACGTAAGTAGTAAAAAAGAACAAATGTTTTTATAGCAGCAGATTTAAGTCCATATTGGGGGGGGTGTTGATGAACATGGACCCCCGACTTGAACAAGTTGAAAAACTTATTGGGGTGTTTGCATTCAGTGGTCAATTGTACAGAATATGTACTGTACTGTGCAATCAATCTACTAATAAAAGTCTCAATCAGTCAATCAAAGAAGCACTTTATATGTAGAAAGGTTTTGTTAAGAAACCATTCGGAGCCTTAACTAAGTTTTTATTTTATATATGTTGACCACATTAACCCTGGCAATGGACCCTATGTGTATATGTTTGTTATGCCATTGTTTACAAATTTGGTAGATAATTAACCGAAAAATTTATATTTTGTTGAGTTTGCATGTTCTCCCCGTGAATGCGTGGGTTCCCTCCGGGTACTCTGGCTTCCTCCCACTTCCAAAGACATGCACCTGGGGATAGGTTGATTGGCAACACTAAATTGGCCCTAGTGTGTGAATGTTATGTGAGTGTGAATGTTGTCTGTCTATCTGTGTTGGCCCTGCGATGAGGTGGCAACTTGTCCAGGGTGTACCCTGCCTTCCGCCCGATTGTAGCTGAGATAGGCGCCAGCGCCCCCCGTGACCCCGAAAGGGAATAAGCGGTAGAAAATGGATGGATGGATGTTTTCTTACTGTACCGAAAATGAACCGAACCGTGACCTCTAAACCGAGGTACGTGCCGAACCGAAATTTTTGTGTACCGTTACACCTCTATCATGATCACATTAATGTGCATGAGAACTGCTGGCAGTAGTTGGCTGCAGGGGTGTTGGCGGTGTATGCTAACATGTACTTTGTGAAGCAAAGCATGTCTATGTGTTTACTCATTTTCAGTGGACACTGCTTTACAAGCTGCACACTGACTACTCTACCCGAGGTATTTCCCAGTTGCATTTGACAAGAATCTGTGTAATGTGAGGGATGTGCACACAAACGTGCGTATTTGTTTTGCACTTTATTATAAGCCGTTCTGAGTCGCTCCTTTTGTGTTGTCTGACAAAGCGGCTCCTCCACTACTCGCGCTCGCAGTGGCATTAAACCTGCCCGGGTGGATGACAGTCTTCATACCGGCGTAAACACCTGCGGCCTTTTCTCCTTCTCACTGTCAAATGGTCCGCCACGCTCGCCGTGTGTCGTGATATACTGCCATGGCGCACAATGCTGTGGCTTGTCTTACGTGTGTGTGTGTTTTCAATCAATGTTTATTTATATAGCCCCAAATCACAAATGTCTCAAAGGACTGCACAAACCATTACGACTACGACATCCTCGGAAGAACCCACAAAAGGGCAAGGAAAACTCACACCCAGTGGGCAGGGAGAATTCACATCCAGTGGGACGCCAGTGACAATGCTGACTATGAGAAACCTTGGAGAGGACCTCAGATGTGGGCAACCCCCCCTCTAGGGGACCGAAAGCAATGGATGTCGAGCGGGTCTAACATGATACTGTGAAAGTTCAATCCATAGTGGCTCCAACACAGCCGCGAGAGTTCAGTTCAAAGCGGATCCAAGACAGCAGCGAGAGTCCCGTCCACAGGAAACCATCCCAAGCGGAGGCGGATCAGCAGCGTAGAGATGTCCCCAACCGATACACAGGCGAGCGGTCCATCCTGGGTCTCGACTCTGGACAGCCAGTACTTCATCCATGGTCATCGGACCGGACACCCTCCACAAGGGAGGGGGAGACATAGGAGAAAAAAAGAAAAGAAGCGGCAGATCAACTGGTCTAAAAAGGAGGTGTATTTAAAGGCTAGAGTATACAGATGAGTTTTAAGGTGAGACTTAAATGCTTCTACTGAGGTAGCATCTCGAACTGTTACCGAGAGGGCATTCCAGAGTACTGGAGCCCGAACGGAAAACGCTCTATAGCCCGCAGACTTTTTTTGGGCTTTAGGAATCACTAATAAGCCGGAGTCTTTTGAACGCAGATTTCTTGCCGGGACATATGGTACAATACAATCGGCAAGATGGGATGGAGCTAGACCGCGTAGTATTTTATACGTAATTAGTAAAACCTTAAAGTCACATCTTAAGTGCACAGGAAGCCAGTGCAGGTGAGACACTATAGGTATATATGTATGTATATATGTATATAAAGGTATATACAGTACAGGCGTAATATGATCAAACTTTCTTGTTCTTGTCAAAAGTCTAGCAGCCGCATTTTGTACCAACTGTAATCTTTTGATGCTAGACATGGGGAGACCCGAAAATAATACGTTACAGTAATCGAGACGAGACGTAACAAACGCATGGATAATGATCTCGGCGTCTTTAGTGGACAAAATGGAGCGAATTTTAGCGATATTACGGAGATGAAAGAAGGCCGTTTTAGTAACACTTTTAATGTGTGACTCAAAGGAGAGAGTTGGGTCGAAGATAATACCCAGTTTTTTTACCGAGTCACCTTGTTTAATTGTTTGGTTGTCAAATGTTAAAGTTGTACTATTAAATAGAGGTCGGTGTCTAGCAGGACCGATAATCAGCATTTCCGTTTTTTTGGCGTTGAGTTGCAAAAAGTTAGCGGACATCCATTGTTTAATTTCATTAAGACACACCTCCAGCTGACTACAATCTGGCGTGTGGGTCAGCTTTAGGGGCATGTAGAGTTGGGTGTCATCAGCATAACAGTGAAAGCTAACACCGTATTTGCGTATGATGTCACCTAGCGGCAGCATGTAGATGCTGAAGAGTGCAGGGCCAAGGACCGAACCCTGGGGAACTCCACACGTTACCTTAACGTAGTCCGAGGTCACATTGTTATGGGAGACACACTGCATCCTATCAGTAAGATAAGAGTTAAACCAAGACAGGGCTAAGTCTGACATACCAATTCATGTTTTGATACGTTCTAATAAAATATTATGATCGACAGTATCGAAAGCAGCGCAAAGATCGAGGAGCAGCAACATAGATGACGCATCAGAATCCATCGTTAGCAATAGATCATTAGTCATTTTTGCGAGGGCTGTCTCCGTGGAGTGATTTGCCCTGAAACCGGATTAATACGTTACAGTAATCGAGACGAGACGTAACAAACGCATGGATGATGTTCTCGGCGTCTTTAGTGGACAAAATGGAGCGAATTTTAGCGATATTACGGAGATGAAAGAATGCCGTTTTAGTAACACTTTTAATGTGTGACTCAAAGGAGAGAGTTGGGTCGAAGATAATACCCAGATTTTTTACAGAGTCACCTTGTTTAATTGTTTGGTTGTCAAATGTTAAAGTTGTATTATTAAATAGAGGTCGGTGTCTAGCAGGACCGATTATCAGCATTTCCGTTTTTTTGGCGTTAAGTTGCAAAAAGTTCAAGTTTTCATAGTCTGCGCTCACTTCATGATAGTGAGTCAACGCAAGGCGGCTAAAAAGCTCATATTGATCTCATCTGTCATGGTTACGTAACCCACCAAGGAAATATTGAAGTAACACTAGTGGTAACTTGCAGTGTTTTGGAATTTTCTTCACTCTGTGTGTATGTGTGTGTGTGCAGTGTTCACCTGGCCCGCAGGGTGCTGCAGCTGGAGAGGCTGAACACATCACTGAGGAGCGAGTTGGAGAGACACCAGTCCCAAACAGGCCAGATATCTGAAGAGGTGAGCGCATGAACGCTGCACAAAAAGTATTGTGGGTTTGGAACTTTCATCCCACCGACAACACGCGTCGCTTATCTCGCACGGCCCCCACCCCGTCCAAACAGCACGGACCTTCCAATGTTTTTTTTACGAGGGCCGGGATGATTTACTGCTGGTGTTTTGACGGCGTAACAGTTATTATGGCACGGGCGGGCGCCATTGTTGCAAGACGCACGTCTTCTTGCCAAGCGCAGGGTTATTCCCGCGCGACGCAATCTGCTCCGTCTCTTGTCACGGGAATGTCAGGTGCGTGTTGGGCGAAGGTGCAGACGGGGCAAACACCGTAGAGCTCAGGCGACAAAGTGTGAGAAGTGGGAGCCGTAATACCTGTCTGTCACACTTGTTGACTCAGGCAGAGCACGGCCAAGAACCTTGACTTGGTTGCGGTCTTAATCTTCCGTGATTAGTGCTCACAGAGGATAGTGTTGTGTAGTGTGTGTGTGTGTGTGTGTGTGTGTACTTGTATTTCTACCCTTCTTGAGACATCAAAAAGGAAAAGTAGCTTCCATTTGCGGACCGGTGAACAAGTTACGGCAGAAATCATGGTCCCAATACGGAAAACCGTTGCATCTACTAGAGAACCAAGTATTATAGTCCGTGAACATTGCTCCAAAGTCAGGATTTTTCGGTTGATTAAATGTGCATGCAAAAGTAAACATTGACCGGTGCAAAAGAAGCAATGTAGGATAAAACAAGATGGCAGATAAAGAGGGACTTCCCTATTCATCACCCGCCAGGTGAACGGCTGATTTTACGACTTCTGGTGCTGACATAAGACAAGCCATATGTGACCATAGGATGAACAAATACATTACACTTCTAAGACTATTGCAGCCATTAACAGTTAGCTTCTACAGCTATGTTGTCCAAAGTGTGGCACAGGGGCCATCTGTGGTTCCTGACTCCTTTGTCATCAATCTTAAGCTGTTTACAAAAAAATAGAGATCTCATTTGCACCCCTGGTGGTGAAAAAAATTTTTTTAATTGATTTTGTGTCTGTTTTAATAGTGCTCCCCTTCTGGTCGTCAACATATGAAATAACAAGTGTGTGTAAAAAAATGAAGTGCTCCCCCTTTGGCCCAAATTAATAAAACAAATAAAATAAATTAAATATAGAGACATCCTGTAATGAACTTGAAGTAAATAATGAAATTAAAAATAAAAATAAATAACTGAAAGCTTAACTTTTTATATTTGCATAGTATGTTTATATTACTAATGTTGTAAATAAATATCTCAAAAGTGTGGTCCTAAAGATGCAGGCATAAGAAGGTAACAAATACAAGAATGTGTGTGTGTGTGTGTGTGTGTGTGTGTGTGTGTGTGTGTGTGTGTGTGTGTGTGTGTGTGTGTGTGTGTGTGTGTGTGTGTGTGTGTGTGTGTGTGTGCAGCGCAGAGACTTTAATTTGGGGTGTGAACAAGATCACGTGTCTACTATTTTAAAAGTCTGATGTTGTAAATAAATATCTAGAAAGTGTGGTCCTAAAGATGCAGGTATAAGAAGGTAACAAATACACACACACACACACACACGCACATTATTGTGCGTGTGTGTGTGTGTGTGTGTGTGTGTGTAGCGCAGAGACTTTAATTCGGGGTGTGAACAAGATCACGTGTCTACTATTTTAAAAGTCTGATTTGAAATAGCAAAAAGCACAAAGAAACTGTTCAGTGGGCATCACTTCTCTTTTCATTGTTCTTCTTTATTTTGCTTTTTTTTGGGGGGGGAGATTTGGTAGAAAAAAGAGAGGCGGGGCCTACTGGCGACTAAATAAACCAGCCATTCAGCTGTCAGCTTATAAAGGTGACTAGCATTCATCAGGAATACCTTATGATTCACTGGGTATGAAAAGAAAGGTGAAAAATGACAGTTTCTTCACAGGAGAAGGGTGTTAACCACTTCACCTCCCACGCAGACTGACTCCACTATTGTCCTCCTGCCCGCGTCTTCTCGCCCTCTCATGCGCTGTAAAAGTGGTTTAATGTGTAACAACAAGCAAACTATCTGGTCCCCCCCCCCAAGATTTGACAGCAGATAGCGACTGAAGTTGAGAAGTAAAGCTGCCTCGGCCTCCTGGGAAAGCTCTGCATCTCCACTTCATACTTTTATTAAGTGTCCTTAAATGAGACTATCAACTACTATCTATCATGTTAGATCTACTGTGGACTGGACTATCGAAATATTTGTTAGATCGACTATGGCCTGGACTCTCACACTATTATGTTTGATCCACTATGGACTGGACTCTCACACTATTATGTTTGATCCACTATGGACTGGACTCTCACACTATTATGTTAGATCCACTATGGACTGGACTCTCACTATTATGTTAGATCCACTATGGACTGGACTCTCTCACTATTATGTTAGATCCACTATGGACTGGACCCTCACTATTATGTCAGATTCACTATGGACTGGATTCTCACTATTATGTTAGATCCACTATGGACTGGACTCTCACACTATTATGTTAGATCCACTATGGACTGGACTCTCACACTATTATGTTAGATTCACTATGGACTGGACTCTCACACTATTATGTTAGATCCACTATGGACTGGACTCTCACACTATTATTTTAGATCCACTATGGACTGGACTCTCACACTATTATGTTAGATCCACTATGGACTGGACTCACACTATTATGTTAGATCCACTATGGACTGGACTGTCACACTATTATGTTAGATCCACTATGGACTGGACTCTCACACTATTATGTTAGATCCACTATGGACTGGACTCTCACACTATTATGTTAGATCCACTATGGACTGGACTCTCACATCTGCGGTCCCCACTAAGGTTTGTCATCATTATTCCTTTGGGTTGAGTTTTTCCTTGCCCTGATATATAATAGATAAACAGCTCCGATCAGTTTCTACATTACATAAAAGAAAACTGGTTTTGTTCAATAGAATTCTACCCAAACATTTAATAAAGTCAAATCCAAATAAAGCAACAAAAGAAGTATCCAACACTTCTCTTTTCTAAAGTAAATGTGTACTGCAGATGTACATCATCTACATCAACTATATGGTTTGTCTGAGTGGCTTTTTTTTTTTCATTAAAACAAAAATATATATGTATATATTTTTTAAACAATTAAAAATTGTTACAAATAAGAATCGCGATCAATTTAAATGTTTTATTTTTTTTATTATTTTTGATAATCCTAATCAATAGCCTATTAGTTTGCCGTGCAGCCGTTTAAATTTCCGAAGCTAAAAAGGTGTCCAATTTTCAGCAGCGGCCATTGTTTCTGTGCACACAGTTGTCAGCGGCCCAGCAGCTGCTGGAGCAGACCCAGCAGCCCTACAGCTACCTGATTGAGACGGTGAGACTCAAGGACGGACAGATCGACACGCTGAAGCAACGCGTGGCTTCGCTGGAAGAGGACGTCAGGTACACGCACATTAACACTTTTCATTTGAGGCAAGCAGGTTAATTATATTTGTTCCACTTAGTGTTAATTGCTTCCATTGGCAGTCAGCCATCTCTCCTCGCCCTTAAGTTGTTTAGCTCCTTTTATTTGCTCCTCAGTCGCTTTGACACCTTTGTCAATCTGTGAGTGAGGGGAGTGTGCGGGCAACTGTGTCAAAGCATGCAATATCCAATTAAAATTAAAGCTGCAAGCAGCGATGGACGGGACTGACTTTTGCTGGTGTTTCCTGCCTTTACCAATTCAACATATCTTTACCTGCACTTTAGCTGCCTTCCCTGCATCCTGGGGTCACACTGGTGCTTCTTTCTGTCACCCATACACGCTGGTGCTTCCTGCCATCACCCAGACAACATATCTTTACCTGCACATTACCTACCTTCTCTGTATCCTGGAGTCAAACTGGTGCCTCCTTCTTTCACCCAGTCAACATATCTTTACTCGCACATTACCTACCTTCTCTGCATTGTGTGGTCACGCTGGTGCTTCCTGCTTTTAAGCGGCCATCTTGCGACGGCAGCAACATCTGCGTAGCGGTTCTTTGAAGGCTCGTAAAGTCAAAACCGGAGCAGTTAGAAAAACTCTTTGCGCAACTTTTAATCAGAAGGGTTCAATTTATTTCCTGTGCAAGTTTGAAGCCAACACAACAATCACGCTCAGAGGAGATAATGTTTGAAAAAAGGTGACCGGTTTTTACAAAACTTTTGTTTTGAAGGGGTAATTGCCAACTTCTTGTTAATTTTTGCGTAAGGATGTCAATTAATGAAATGTAGGCATAAGTGAGACCTACATAGAGGTTTTTGTTTCATGTCTCTGCGACATTCCTAACGGAAGTTACAAGCAGTTTTGTCTGTTTTCTTCCCAAGAGCAGTTTTGTCTGTTTTATTCCTAGGGGACGCTAGAGCGCAATTTTGAGTTTTGGGTTTTTTTGTTTTTTTTTTAGATCGCAATTTTCACCAGTCCTGATGTGTGTGTCCAGTTTGATGAGTTTTGAAGCATTTTAAGAGGGTCAAATTACAGCTCAAAGAGGGAAAAATGACATTTTTTTAGGAAACTTTTGTTTTGAAGGGGTTTTTGCCCACTTGCTGTTGATTTTTGCTTAAGGATGTAAGTGTATGAAATGTAGGTCTAAGTCAGACCTACATAAAGGTTTTCGTTTCATGTCTCTACGACATTCCTAACAGAAATTACAAGCAGTTTTGTCTGTGTTTTTTCCTAGGGGGCGCTAGAGCGCAATGTTGAGTTTTAGCTTTTGGTTTTTTGATTAGATCGCAATTTTCACCAGTCCTGATGTGTGTGTCCAGTTTGATGAGTTTTGAAGCATTTTAAGGGGGTCAAATTACAGCTTAAAGAGGCAAAAATGACATTTTTTTAGGAAACTTTTGTTTTGAAGGGGTTTTTGCCCACTTGCTGTTGATTTTTGCTAAAGGATGTAAGTGTATGAAATGTAGGTCTAAGTCAGACCTACATAAAGGTTTTTGTTTCATGTCTGTACAACATTCCTAACGGAAATTACAAGCAGTTTTGTCTGTGTTTTTCCTAGGGGGCGCTAGAGCGCAATGATGAGTTTTGGGTTTTGGTTTTTTGATTAGATCGCAATTTTCGCCAGTCCTGATGTGTGTGTTTAATTTGTTGAATTTTGAAGCATGTTAAGGGGGTCAAATTGCAGTTTAAAGAAGCGGCGGTATAATAAAAATAAAACCTTAGAAATACATTAGGGTATTCTGTCCCAAAGGGACATTCGGTCCCTAACTACTTTACAAAATCCTATTAACGACTCATTTTCGTTAGCGGCAGTCTCCGACGGTTAGCGGGTCTACAAGAGCAAATAATTGCGGGGTTCTTTCATTTGGCATTAACAGCTGTGGCTGTAGGCAACCTCCTGAAGTATTCTTTAGCCCCACAGGATGGCAGTTATTGCATTTAAAATATAAGTGGTCAGCAGCCAATTTATGAATGCTGGCTGAGCAGTTTGCTAACCGTTGCTGCCGTGTTGTAGAATATTATAGAAAATGACCTTATGGTTTCCTTGATGGTGTAATGGTAAACGTTTCTGCCTTTGTACGGGTTCCGAAGTTGTGTCAGGTCGGGGATTTGGTGAAAAAACTGAGCCATTCATGCATTTAACTCGCTGGCAGGGAACAGACAAGAGTGGAGAAAAGAAGAAAATGAGGTTAGGAAATGCAACACTTTTGCTTTCCTTTTTTTTCATGCACTCAAAATAATTATTAAAGTTTCCAAAATGAGTTTATTTTTTATTAGATAATAAAAAACAAATGAAAAACTTTTTTTTTCAATGATTAATTGATTTTTTTTTTCTGGGGAAAAGGAGAAAATGAGGTTAGGAAACGCTACAATTTTGCTTTCCACTTTTTCATGCACTCCAAATAATTATTAAAGTTTCCAAAATTAGATTATTTTTTATTAAATTAAAAAAATAAGATAAAATGAAACAACAACATTGTTTTTTTTATACAAAGGTCCTGAGTAGTCCTGGGTTCAAGCCCAGGCTCGGGATCTTTCTGTGTGGTGTTTGCATGTTCCCCCCGTGAATGCGTGGGTTCTATTTTGGGTACTCCAGCTTGCACCTGGGTACTCAAGACATGCATCTGGGGATAGGCCCCTCCCACCTCCAAAGACATGCACCTGGGGATAGGCCCCTCCCACCTCCAAAGACAGGCACCTGGGGATAGGCTCCTCCCACCTCCAAAGACATGCACTTGGGGATAGGCTCCTCCCACCTCCAAAGACATGCACCTGGGGATAGGCTCCTCCCACCTCCAAAGACATGCACTCGGGGATAGGCTCCTCCCACCTCCAGAGACATGCACCTGGGGATAGGCCCCTCCCACTTCCAAAGACATGAACCTTGGGATAGGCTCCTCCCACCTCCAAAGACATGCACCTGGGGATAGGCCCCTCCCACCTCCAAAGACATGCACCTGGGGATAGGCTCCTCCCACCTCCAAAGACATGCACCTGGGGATAGGCTCCTCCCACCTCCAAAGACATGCACTTGGGGATAGGCTCCTCCCACCTCCAAAGACATGCACCTGTGGATAGGCTCCTCCCACCTCCAAAGACATGCACTCGGGGATAGGCTCCTCCCACCTCCAAAGACATGCACCTGGGGATAGGCCCCTCCCACTTCCAAAGACAGGCACCTGGGGATAGGCCCCTCCCACCTCCAAAGACATGCACCTGGGGATAGGCCCCTCCCACCTCCAAAGACATGCACCTGGGGTTAGGCTCCTCCCACCTCCAAAGACAGGCACCTGGGGATAGGCCCCTCCCACCTCCAAAGACATGCACCTGGGGATAGGCCCCTCCCACCTCCAAAGACATGCACCTGGGGATAGGCCCCTCCCACTTCCAAAGACATGAACCTGGGGATTGGCTCCTCCCACCTCCAAAGACATGCACCTGGGGATAGGCCCCTCCCACCTCCAAAGACATGCACCTGGGGATAGGCTCCTCCCACCTCCAAAGACATGCACCTGGGGATAGGCTCCTCCCACCTCCAAAGACATGCACTTGGGGATAGGCTCCTCCCACCTCCAAAGACATGCACCTGTGGATAGGCTCCTCCCACCTCCAAAGACATGCACTCGGGGATAGGCTCCTCCCACCTCCAAAGACATGCACCTGGGGATAGGCCCCTCCCACTTCCAAAGACAGGCACCTGGGGATAGGCCCCTCCCACCTCCAAAGACATGCACCTGGGGATAGGCCCCTCCCACCTCCAAAGACATGCACCTGGGGTTAGGCTCCTCCCACCTCCAAAGACAGGCACCTGGGGATAGGCCCCTCCCACCTCCAAAGACATGCACCTGGGGATAGGCCCCTCCCACCTCCAAAGACATGCACCTGGGGATAGGCTCCTCCCACCTCCAAAGACATGCACCTGGGGATAGATTGATTGGCAACACTAAATGATACCTAGTGTGTGAATGTGAGTGTGAATGTTGTCTGTCTATCTGTGTTGGCCCTGTGATGAGGTGGCGACTTGTCCAGGTTTTATGCCGCCTTCCGCCCAATTGTAGCTGAGATAGGCACCAGCGACCCCAAAGGGAATAAGCGGCAGAAAAAACATCTGCTGCTTCCATATAACCAAGTCCCCCCCCCTCTGGTTCAGCTACATACTTATCCTGGCAATATTTATGTATCAAATAAATAATCAATCCATCATTCGTCTTACCAAAACAATTTTTGGACTAAAAAAAGTTTCCCTGTTTCTGTGGTGAAATAGTGTACATAAAACACTGTCCTCTGAAAACATGAAGTCATTTGCAAGCCCCAGCAGCCCTGCAGCTATGTGAAGAAGGCAGAAGGGAAAGTAGTTAACCGCCAGCCTCTAGTTAGCACGTCAGCTGGTGGAATGTCACGTCGCTCTGTTAACGGTGGCATCACCTCTTTTTAATGCCACACTTTTATTTCCACCACCGACTGCACACCAATTGGTCGAAAGCTTCCTCTTTTAGTCTCGTTTCGTCGGTGAGGGGAAACTATTGTCACAAAGTGGTAATCATGCCTGGCTCATAGTCTGTTCACCTGGTGTTGAGTCACTGGCAAATGATGCTGACGCATAGTTTCTCCCCCTCATGCTGATCCTGACCAGACTCCACCCTCAAACCAAACAAAACACGATAAACTCTACGCTTATTTTATGTGGCTGTTAGTCATGCATTAATCCCAATCTGTGTTTTGATATTTCTCGGTGGCGCCAGCGCTCTGAAGAAGGAGCGGACGGCTCTGCTGCAGGTGAAGAACAACATGGCCGCCGATCTGGAGCGCCTCCTCAACCATCGGGAGGTACACCCCCCCCATGACGTGAATTATTCAATGTTTTACCCCCTCTTGTGTTTAGTCGGCATCTCATTTGCATACCAGGAGCACTGAATGATCCAGTCCTGCCTGTTTGCCTCTTCTCCTCTTCCTCGTCTGCTTTTTAAAACACACCTGCAGGCTTTTCACACCAGACAAGTTTTCTCACTCTGTTGCAACAATTCCTTCAAGATTATGTGTGCGCGCACATGGGAACAGGTCCCCCTCGCCGTTTGCTGCATGAAGTATGTGCCCTGTCATAGACAGCTGCTCCTCGGCCTGGCTGTTTGAGATGCCACCGCAGTGTGTGTGTGTGTGTGTTACATGCCGGGGCTCATGTCCTCAGGGGTGATAAATAGAACAGCAAAATAACCCCGCTGCCATCCCCCCCCCCAACTCCGCCTCGTAAGATCCTTGAGGTTGGTTGAGCATGGGGTCGCCCTAAAGCAGGGGTCACCAAAGCGGGCACCATGTCGCCCGTAAGGACCAGATGAGTCGCCCGCTGGCCAGTTCTAAAAATAGCTCAAAAAGCAGCACTTACCAGTGAGCTGCCTCTAATTTTTAAATTGTATTTATTTACTAGCAAGCTGGTCTTGCTTTGCTCGACATTTTTAATTCTAAGAGAGACAAAACTCAAATAGAATTTGAAAATCTCAAAAAATATTTTAAAGACTTGGTCTTCACTTGGTCTTTTTTTCTTTTTCTTTTTTTTCTTTTTTTTTCCCCTTGGCCTCAGTCTGCACCCCCACTCCAGGGCCGAGGCTAAGACCGATTTTTTAATTTTTTTATTTTAATCTTCTATTCTTTTCTCCCCCCCCCCCCCCCCCCCCCCCCGCCACTCCCCCCTGTTTACCTGTATGTCATCTTTTTTGTAAGGGGCGCTGGAAGCCGGCAGACCCGTCAGCGATCCTGTTCTGTCTCCCTGTAATGTTTGTCTGATCTTGAATGGGATTGTGCTGAAAATTGTAATTTTCCTGAAGGAACTCTCCTGACGGAATAAATAAAGTACTATCTAATCTAATCTAATCTAATCTAATTCACTTGTTTAAATACATTCATTTTTTACTTGGCTTCTTATAACTTTCAGAAGGCAATTTTAGAGAAAAAGTACAACCTTAAAAATGATTTTAGGATTTTTAAACACATATACCTTTTTACCTTTTAAATTCCTTCCTCTTCTTTCCTGACAATTTAAATCAATGTTCAAGTAAATTTATTTGTTTTATTATAAAGAAAAATAAAAACATTTTAACTTAATTCTTCATTTTAGCTTTTGTTTTTACGACGAAGAATATTTGTGAAATATTTCTTCAAACTTATTATGATTAAAATTAAAAAAAATTATTCTGGCGAATTTAGAAAACCTGTAGAATCAAATTCAAATCTTATTTCAAAGTCTTTTGAATTTCTTTTGAAATTTTTGTTCTGGAAAATCTAGAAGAAATAATGATTTGTCTTTGTTAGAAATATAGCTTGGTCCAATTTTTTATATATTCTAACAAAGTGAAGATTGGATTTTAACCTATTTAAAACATGTCATCAACATTCTAAAATTAATCTTAATCAGGAAAAATTACTGAGGATGTTCCATAAATTCCTTTTTTTAATTAGCTAGTTTTTCTCTTCATTTTTTTCGGTTGAATCTTGAATTTTTAAGAGTCGAAATTGAAGATAAACCTTGTTTCAAAATTGTATTTTTATTTTTTTCGTGTTTTCTCCTCTTTTAAACCGTTCAATTAAGTGTTTTTTCGTCATTTATTCTCTACAAAAAATCTTTCGTAAAAGGAAAAAAAATGTACGACGGAATGACACACAGAAATACCCATTTTTTTTAGATATATACATATATATATATATATATGTATATATAGATTTATTTATTAAAGGTAAATTGAACAAATTGGCTATTTCTGGCAATTTATTTAAGTGTGTATCAAACTGGTAGCCCTTTGCATTAATCAGTACCCAAGAAGTAGTTCTTGGTTTCAAAAAGGTTGGTGACCCCTGCCCTAAAGAGCCTCCCGGGGTCCTCTGCATCGTGACGATGTGTCCGCTTTCATGAAAAAGATGCCGTGTGCCACACGCTGACATCTTGTACTTGTATTCCTGCAGGAGTTGGCCATGATGAAGCAGGTCCTGATCAGCATGCGCTCCCGAGAGGAGAACGCTCTGAGCCCGCTGCAGTCCCACAAAGGAGACATGATGAGCTCCAAGCGGGACAGCAGGCCCGCGGAAGAGGAGTCGTCCAACAAGCCCAAACCCACCGTGTTCGTAAGTGTGAGGCGGCGCCCATGCCTGAGTCACACTTCAGATCCACGACAGGTTGGCAGGGAGGGGGGAAACCATTCTTTGACGGTTGGGTTTCACTCCAGCAACCAGTGAAGGTTGACGTCACAAAGTGGAATTATGTGTTGCTTTGGGACGGTGCTTCTCAAATATTTTCTGTTACGTCCCCCCAGGAAGAAGAAAATATTTCACCCCCACCCCACTTTCCACCAAGACTAAAAATAGGATATTTTGTCGATAAATACTGTATGTTATGACAATACCTCAATACAATACATTGTAAGCCAGGGGTGCCCACACTTTTTCTGAAGACGAGCTACTTTTCAATTGACTAAGTCGAAGGAATCTACTTCATTCATATACATCATTTATATCTAATTATTTATGAAAGAGACCTTTTTGTTAACACGTTAAAGGTGTTTTGTGATAACTCAAGCATTTTTAACACATATAGATTCCTTTGTTTCATGAAGACAAGAATATAAGTTGGTGTATTACCTGGTTCTGATGAAAAAAAACACAAAATATGCAATATTATCACCCAACATTTTTTTAAGTGGAATATTTGAGATCATGTAATAATTGGAGCATTCAAAAGGTCAATAACTAATAACACCATTGATTTTAATTCATTATTATTTTTTGAGCAATGACACTTAAACACAAATCACACTAAAATTATTGGGGATCCAAAAGGGTCCCTACTCATTAAAGTGTTAAAAAATAAATTATACATTTTTTTTCACTTAACACAATAATCTTGAGATCAACTTCAGATCTATCAGTCAATTATAAGTTTAATTGTTGTTTATGTTTTTTGTTTGTTCATTTTAGGCCCTTCTTTAAAAAAAACAGCTTAGTTTTTTATATGGCAAACAAAAAATATGCAACATTTTCCCCAAAAAATATCTCAAAGTGGAAAATTTAACGTGACGTAATTGGAGCCTTGAATAGGTCAATAATTCATAATGATATTGATTTTGATTCATTATTATTTTTTAAAGAAAGAAACAGCCTGCATGGCAGCTTTGTGTTATTAAATTAAACATTGCAATGTTTTTTTGTTACATTTCACCCGTTTGCTCCTAATTTTTATGTTTTAAAATGTTTTTAATCGTATTTTTAAAATGTGCCGTGGGGCCGCACTTTGGACACCCCTGCTCTGAGCGACTACTGTGGCCCTGGTTTTTATTTTATTTTTATGTTTACCTCCTTAGGATTTTGAATTTTGCAAAAAATGTTCGTTTTTCAGGGCATTTGTGACTCATTCGCCGTGTTTCTCCATAAGAGCAAGATGTAGAATGTGCTTTAACCTTGACTGCGTGGAGATGGAGTTCAGGTGTTTTTTGATAACAAGCATGTTTAGCACATATAGATTCCTTTGTTCCATGAAGACAAGAATATAAGTTGGTGTATTACCTGATTCTGATGACTTGCATTGATTGGAATCAGACAGCAGTGATGATAACGTCCACATTTTCGAATGGAGGAGAAAAAAAGTCCTCTTTTCGGTCCAATACCACATGACAATGGTTCGTTTTTGGCGTCTTATTTGTCCAGCTTCCATACTCGTTTTTATACATTTTGCAAGAAATACATTGGCGGCAAACTCCGTAGCTTGCTAACTTGTGCACGCTAGCTTTCTGAGACTCTTATTTTGTTAGCGCAGGGCTTTTATTGTGAAGACAGCAACTGTGCAGTCTGTCTTTAGGGTTTTGACAGCAGGTACGGCGCGAGAGTGTTGAAATAAAATGTGTTTCTCGCCCTCCTCTCGGTCATGTTTTCTTATTAATGATCTGGCAGCAGCCAGCGTCATCTCAGAAGACCCTCGGTGCCGTGAATGTCAATCAAGTGACGACAGTGACGTCGTAGTAAAGATTGATGATCACAAATTTTTAGGTTGATTTTTTTAATGCTTGGTTTGCGATCGACTGACACACCCTCCACGATCGTTGCGATCGACGTAATGGGCATCCCTGTTGTAAGCTTATCAAAAATAAAGGAAACAACGCTTACTCAGTGGCCTAGTGGTTAGAGTGTCCGCCCTGAGATGAGTAGGTTGTGAGTTCAAACCCCGGCTGAGTCATACCAAAGACTATGAAAATGGGAGCCATTACCTCCCTGCTTGGCACTCAGCATCAAGGCTTGGGATTGGGGGTTACATCAATCAATCAATGTTTATTTATATAGCCCTAAATCACAAGTGTGATTTAGGGCTATATATAAATCACCAAAATTGATCCCAGGCGCGGCCACCGCTGCTGCTAACTGCTCCTCTCACCTCCCAGGGGGTGAACAAAGGTGATGGGTCAAATGCAGAGAATAATTTTGCCACACCGTGTGTGTGTGTGTGTGTGTGTGTGTGTGTGTGTGTGTGTGTGTGTGTGTGTGTGTGTGTGTGTGTGTGTGTGTGTGTGTGTGTGTGTGTGTGTCAAATTACAGCTCAAAGCTGCGGCATAATAATAAAGAAAGAAAGAATAAAACGCTAGAAATTCAATAGGGTGCTCTGTCCCAAAGGGACATTTGGTCCCTAATTATTGAATCGGATCAAAATCAAGAATAAGAAAAACTAAATGAGTGTTAATATTAAAGTGGTCCCCGGGCTCCTCTGTATAGGAAAAGTTGGGTCCCGAGGTCAAAAAGGTTAAGAACCCCTGCTATATGACTGCATCCTGCAGGGAACTGCTGATGGAAATTCACCTTTGGTTACAATCTGGCACACAAACATTTGATGTCCATTAATGTGCGTTGTCCCTTGTACTATCACAAAGGAGTTGTGATTGACATATATTAACAAGCTTATTGCTGTGTTTAGTGGGACAGGCCAAAGTTCAAATGCAGTAGTTTACAAATTAAATTATGTTTCTGTGCGGCCCGGCAGCAATTGCGTCACGACCCGGTAGAGGTCCCCGGACCGGTGTTTGGGGACCCTTGATATAGACCACAAGTACCGTATTTCCTTTAATTGCCGCCGGAGCGCTAATTAATTTAAAACCTCTTCTCACTCCGGCGCTTACCAAAGGCATGCGGTAAATTTAGGCCTGCGCTTATAAATTTGAGTGTGATGTAAGGATACCATCATGAAAAGCACATTTACTAAAAAAAAAACATTATTAAGGTCTTACCTTTACTTATAAATGAAGTCCATGCGCAGCTCCTTCTGATCAAAAGCATCGTTACCTTGTTTATAGAAGTCATCCTTATCTTTCTTCAGTTTGAAAATTTTCCTGCTTCGATTGAAAGTCCAGTTTAGAAAACTGTTTTATTTTAGATATGTAATCCTCCATGTTAAAAGTGCAAGCGAGAAGGAAAAAATGAACGATCGCTGCTCACTCTTGCTGCTTGTTGTCACTTCTTCTACAGCCGAGTAGTCGCAAGAAGGATCACTAGCGCCCTCTACCACCAGGAGGCGGGAGTCATTTAATGACTCATATTTGACACACGCAGCTACGGTATATTAATAAAACATAGCTGCTTACAGTTCTTTTTAGCATATTCAATAGCTTGGACCTTAAATCCTACTAAATAGCTCTTAATCTTCTTCCCTTTATGCGATTTCAAATGATTGAAATCAGCCTCCTCCATTTTGAAAATGATGACAGGTGAAGTGTCACTCGTGACGTGACGAGTTTGACCCGGTGGAAATTCTAGGCGTTTGCTAATTATTTTGCGAAACGAGTTTGACCCGGCAGTAATTCGAGGCAGGCGCATACTATATACCCGGCGGCAATTCAAGTAAATACGGTAAGTCTTTTAAATATTGTTTAAAATCACAATAGTTCCCATTAAAAACAACATTAGTACTTCACACACCAGTTCATTTGTACTCATTGCTTGAACTTTTATCCGACTACTGAATTCCTATTTCTCTTATTTTATTTGCAGACCAAAAGAGAAACTCCAGATTGGTACCGAAAAGTGAAGCAGAATCCCAAATAACGACCGGAGCAAACATTCTAACCGGCGTTTTGACCTCATCTTTGTGTTAGTTTTGTTGACATATCGACTTTCTCCCAGCGTCCCGAGCCTGCCCTTGTTCTCTCACGCGGTCAGATGTTCCACAGGTAACACATTCCTCGCCAAGTGCCCAAATATTCTTCTTTCCTGGCGCCCTCTGCCGTGATTGTGTCCATCTATCATAACATCATCATGCTTTCCACTCTGCCTGGGTCTTACGTCGGACGCTTGGCACACTTGTAGCACCTCCTCGTGCTCTAAGTCAATCCAGCTGCTACTTGTTGTTGTTGTTGATGTTGATGCCGCCGCCCGGTAATTATGGCGTGCGGTACAAGCTACTTCCTTTTATACCTGGCCAGGTTGTACTGGCATTTTTTTTTTTCATTCACATCCTGCTTGTAGTTTTGAGCCTGTTGTTTAAAACGTTCAACAAAGCCAATTAAATTTGCAGAATTTGCACAGTTGTATGTATAGTTTCATCATGTGAAAACATGACTTTCGACCTGTGTGTTAGATAGTTGGATGATAATTCAAGCCTCTTTCTTTCACACTGCGATGTGTTTCCACTCCTGCAGCGCCGCACACACCAGGGTACAAATCACATTCACCCCGACCGCGTTGCCTGTTGCTAATTTTCCAGGACAAGTGTACAACTGCACTGGTAATAAACCCTCAAGTGTTGCATTGACTTGAAATTTCTCACACAAAGCGCTCCACAGAAACACCCCATTGTAATCGTAGGCTGTTTTCTGGATCAGCACCTAATTCGGTACAGACCTTAAGGCAGGGGTGTCCAAAGTGTGGCCCGGGGGCCATTTGCAGCCCGCAAGTAATTGCTTACCGACCCGCCACATATTCTGGAAATTATATTGCAAAAAAAAATTAAAACATTTTTAAACAGTGGAGTGAAGTGAAGTGGAGTGAATTATATTTATATAGCGCTTTTCTCTAGTGACTCAAAGCGCTTTACATAGTGAAACCCAATATCTAAGTTACATTTAAACCAGTGTGGGTGGCACTGGGAGCAGGTGGGTAAAGTGTCTTGCCCAAGGACACTACGGCAGTGACTAGGATGGCGGAAGCGGGAATCGAACCTGCAACCCTCAAGTTGCTGGCACGGCCACTCTACCAACCGAGCTATAGTGGAATGATGTGAAATCTATGGAGAAAAAGTTGCTATGCTGACCCAAAGCTGCCTTGCAGGCTGTTTTTTTCTTTTGTCTTCATTTTTCTGTTTTTGCCATTGCTCAAAAAAAAAAGACAAAAAAAATCAATGCTATAATGAGTTATTTTCGAAGCTCCAATTACATCAAAAATGTCACTTTAAAATGTTTTATGTGGAAAAAATATTGCATATATTGTGTGGTTGCCCATATAAAAAAATCTAAGTTTTCTTAAAAACAAACAAAAATAATAAGTCAAACGTAAAATCAACAGATATATCTGAAGTTGATCTTGTGACTTAAATGTTGAAAGTAAAAAAATAATACAAATGTAACACTTTGAGTGGGCCACCTTTTGGATCCCAATTATATTTAATGGGATTTTATTTGTCTTTACACTGTGATTACTGAAATTTAATAATGAATTAAAATCATCTTTTGTGGCTCTAGTTACTAAAAACAGCACATTTCAGTTCTACTATAAAAAAAAAAACAAGTTGTCTTGGACAAATAAGGCATAAAACTTGTATTTATTTTTTTTGTTTACTTCATATCAACCTGAAGTTTTATTAGCAGTAATGACTGAGACCCTTTATGGTCCTCGGTAGCCCTAAAAGTAAAAAAACAAAAACAAATTCCATATATTGTGTAATGGTTTGAAAATGAAAAATATCAAAATGGCCCCCGCTTGTTTGAATTTTTTCATGTGCGGCCCCTCAGTGGAAAAAGTTTGGACACCCCTGCCTTGAAGGCCTACTGAAATGAGATGTTCTTATTTAAACAGGGATAGCAGGTCCATTCTATGTCATACTTGATCATTTCCCCATATTGACATATTTTTGCTGAAAGGATTTAGTAGAGAACATCCACGATAAAGTTCGCAACTTTTGGTGGCTAATAAAAAAGCCTTGCCTGTACCGGAAGTAGCAGACGATGTGCGCGTGACGTCACGGGCTGTGGAGCCCCTCACATCTGAACATCGTTTATAATCATGGCCACCAGCAGCAAGAGCGATTCGGAACGAGAAAGCGACAATATCCCCATTAATTTGAGCGAGGATGGGACCGTTTCAGATGTAATTAGACACATTTACTAGGATTATTCTGGAAGATCCCTTATCTGCTTATTGTTTTAATAGTGTTTTAGTGAGATTCCAAAGTCATACCTGAAAGTCTGAGGGCTGCGGTGAACGCCAGTGTCTCTGAGAGAAGCCGATGGAGGACCCAAGATCACAGCTGCCTTTTTGAGCTGCAGGAGAAAGTCCCATAATCCACTAAAGTCTCCGGTAAGAGCCGACTTAATATCACAATTTTCCCATCCAAAAACTTGCTGGTTAACGTAAAAAAACATGTTCGCATGACCGCTCTGTGTTAAAGCTTCACAACAAACAAAGAAACACAGGCTGTGTTTCGGTGCTAAAGGCAGCTGCAATCCACCGCTTTCCACCAACAGCATTCTTCTTTGATGTCTCCATTATTAAATGAACAAATTGCAACAGATTCAGCAACACAGATGTCCAGAATACTGTGTAATTATGCGATCAAAGCAGACTACTTATAGCTTGGATCGGGCTGGAAAAAAATGTCCACTACAACCCGAGACGTGACGCGCACGTGTCATGCCGACGTTCTCAACAGGATACTTCGCACGAAATTTGAAATTGCAATTTAGTAAACTAAACTGGCCATGCAATGTTAATATTTCATCATTGATGTATAAACTATCAGACTGCGTGGTCGCTAGTAGTGGCTTTCAGTAGGCCTTTAAGGGGACTGACAAGCACATACGTGTACAATTTGCCATCAAGCAAAACGTGACTAATTGTCCATAGTCCAGCCAGTCTGGCTGTGCGATAATACATGTCCCACACCTTAGAGGTAGTACATGTCCCACACCTTAGAGGTAGTACATATCCCACACCTTAAAGCATGGGTGTCATTCAACCTTGGCCCACGGCTTTGTTATGAAGGTGTCTGTTACTATATATATATATATATATATATATATATATATATATATATATATATTTGCAGTGTGTATATTTTACATATTACATATTGTTATGAAGGTGTCTGTTACTACATTATATATATATATATATATATATACATATATATATATATATACTTGCAGTGTGTATATTGTACATATTACATATTGTTATGAAGGTGTCTGTTACTACATTATATATATATATATATATATATATATATATATATATATATATATATATATAATTGCAGTATGTATATTGTACATATTACATATTGTTATGAAGGTGTCTGTTACTTCTTTATATATATATATATATATATATACATACTTGCAGTGTGTATATTGTACATATCACATATTGTTATGAAGGTGTCTTTTACTACATTATATATATACAGTATATATATATATATATAATTGCAGTATGTATATTGTACATATTACATATTGTTATGAAGGTGTCTGTTACTTCATTATATATTATATTTATATATATATATATATATATATATATATATATATATATATATATATACTTGCAGTGTGTATATAAAACATTAATGAAGGGTTTTGAAGTTGATTGAACGCATCTTTTAAGACTTTATTATCTTCAGAATCGTGAAAAGAAAAACAAAAGACTGTTGCTCTTATCTCTCATAATTGTGAACCTTAGCAAAATTAAAAAAAAAAAAGTGCAAAGAAAACTGCCTTTCTACGGTAAAATTCTGGCATTTGAGCTGACAGTGTTTTTAAACCATAAAAACAACTGTAAATGTTCCAGTGTATTACTGTAAATGGCAAAACAGAAAAACAGTAAAAAAAAAAAACTGGCAGCTCAGTTGCCAGAATTTTATCATCAAAAACAAGTTGTACTGTTTTTTCCATTCACACTAAAATGCTGTAAAAACCACAGTTCATTTCAGTTTTACTGTAAAATCTATTCTCATTTACATGTACAAGTTGATGAATAGCTTACTTTGAAAATATAATCAAGCTGATAAAAAAGTATTTATTTTATATATTTATGTATAAAATGTATGGTAATATATCTGTTGCATTAGTAGATAGTATTTAAGTTTAAGAAAAGATGTCATTGCAACGAGAACATGTCTTTTTTTTTCTGTCTTAATAAAAATAATAATTACATTTAGTGAGAAATGATAACGAACTTTACTGACACATATTATTTCCAGGCTTTCCAGGGCCAAATTAAATCATGGTTTCTTGGCCTTGAGTGTGACACCTGTGCCGTAGGAGCTGTGCTGGACAATGAGCCCATGGAGGACAGGAACAATGTGGAGGTACATTTGCTATTATGGGAGGGGCTTGGAATAAAATACCACGTCCCAAAAGTTCCATAAGACCACTTACCATTCCCTGCAAAATTGCAAAATGGCTCATTGCACTTGACTCTTCCTTAACATAGACGTCATAAAGTCATGAAAGCTTACATTCATGCACTCACACAACATTTGGGAACCAGGATGAGGTGATAAAAAGAAATTCAGTATGTATGTGTGGCTTTATTCGACAATGTTATGTTCAAGTTGCACTTTTGCATTGCACAGGCTGTAACTGTGGTGCATTCAAGCACCCTTGATTAAAGTTGGAAAAAGAGGCGTCACTAGTATTTAAAGACAGGGTAGGCTTAACCAAATCAATACGATAATCGGAAAAGGACTTATCAAAGTTGTTTCCATGCAAAATCTTTCTGCGTGTGTAAAATGTGTTTACATGTCCTCTAAAAAGCCAGTTTTAACTACATTAGGGCAAGAATGAGTTACTTGGTGCATGTAAACATGGTGAGTGTACGTGGGGCCGGGGCCCTTCTGTCCAAATAATGACGAAAAAGCGACGATATACACACACAAACATATATATGTATATGTGTGTGTGTATATATATATATATATATATGTGTGTATATGTGTACATATATGTGTACATATATAT
Organism: Nerophis ophidion; assembly: GCF_033978795.1. NCBI lineage: Eukaryota > Metazoa > Chordata > Actinopteri > Syngnathiformes > Syngnathidae > Nerophis > Nerophis ophidion. The sequence goes on along the minus strand of NC_084619.1, from coordinate 70,259,882 downwards.
GTATATATATGCATATGTGTACATATATATATATGTGTGTACATATATATGTATATGTGTATATATATACATATGTGTATATATATGTATATGTGTGTATATATATATGTGTATGTATATATGTATACATATATGTATATACAAACATATATGTACATGAGTGGTATACTGTAGTATGAGAAAGAGACAAACAGACTACAGGTTCATTCCAACACGCCTGTTTCGTGGTTACTCACTCAAATCTCATGATGAGTGAGTAACCACGAAACAGGCGTGTTGGGATGAACCTGTTGTGCATTTGTCTCTTTCTCATACTACTAAATATATATTTATGTATGTATACATAAATGTAAGTATGCATCCATATATGTACAGTATATATGTAAGTATGCATGTAAATATATTTATACATATATATGTATAGATATGTAGATATTTTTGTGTATGTATTTATGTACAATATATGTGTAATTGCGTGTGTATATATATATATATATATATACCGTATTTCCTTGAATTGCCGCCGGGGCGCTAATTAATTTAAAACCTCTTCTCACTCCTGCTCTTACCAAAGGCATGCGGTAAAAGTAAGCATGCGCTAATTATTATAAAACCTCTTCTCACTCCGCACTTACCAAAAGCATGCAGTAAAAAATTAAGTGATGTAAGTTTGGACCTTGAATCCTACTGAATAGCTCTTAACCTTCTTCCCTTTTATGCGATTACAAATTACCGGTATTGAAATCATCCATCCATCCATCCATCCATCCATCCATCCACCGACAGGCCAAGCGGTGTGCAGTTACCGGTATTGAAATCAGCCTCCTCCATTTTGAAAATGATGACAGGGGAAGTGTCACTCGTGACGTGACGAGTTTGACCCGGCGGTAATACTAAGCATGCGCTAATTATTTTGCGCATACTATATACCCGGCGGCAATTCAAGGAAATAGGGTTTATATATATATATATATATATATATATATATATATATATATATATATATATATATACACACACACACACACACATACATGATGCCACAAGGTTGGTACACCTATCTTTGGCCACTTCTTCTTTGCAGCAGCACCTCTCCAGCTCCACAAGGTCGGGTCCGTTCCTGTCTACCACTTTCGTCTCCCTGGATCCGCCCAGACCGGACATTGGCCTTGAGCTAGTGGGCAGCCTACGACGGAGTTTGCTCACCCGGGTGTCTTCTGTTGCGCAAGGTGTACTATTTATTGCTAATTTTTGAGTTTTTCCTGGTTTTACGTTTGTAGCCGCATGTACAAACGGCGCCGCTGAGGCAGCAGCTGGTTGTGTCAGCTCTGTGATCTTTTAACAATTTTTGTTTTCTTTAATGTTATTTGTGTAAACGGGGCCGTTTTAAATATCTGTGCACCAGAGTAAAAAAAAAAAAAAAAGGGACAACCAACCACATCCTCTTGAGCAGGGGTGTCCAAACTTTTTCCACTTAGGGCCGTAGACTGAAAAATCAAAGCAAGCGAGGGCCATTTTGAGATTTTTTTTATTTTAAAAACCAATAAAATATATGTATAAAAATAAACATTTCGGCCTCCACTCCAGCTTGATCCTGGGGACCCCAAAGAGTTTTGGTCAAAAAAAAAAAATGAAAAATGTGTCATTATTCAGTATTATTTATTATTCAAGTTTAAAATCTCTAGATCAACATTAGGTCCATCTGTCAATATAATTATTTGAAAGATTTAAGTTGTATACTCTTTTTGTCAAAGAAACCCCAGTTTTTTCATGGAAAAAAACACAAAATATGCAATATTATCACCCAATATTTTTTTTAAGTGGAATATTTGAGATTATGTAATAATTGGAGCATTAAAAAGGTCAATAACTAATAACACCATTGATTTTAATTCATTATTATTTTTTGAGCAATGACACTTAAAAACAAATCCCACTAAAATTATCGGGGATCCAAAAGAGTCCTACTCATTAAAGTGTTAAAAAATAAATTGTAAATTTTTTTACTGTTTACTTTTAACACAAAAATCAACTTCAGATCTATCCGTCAATTATCAGTTTTATTGTTGTTTATGTTTTTTGTTTGTTCATTTTAGGCCCTTTAAAAAAACAGCTCAGTTTTTTAAATGGCAAACACAAAATATGCAACATTTTCCCCAAAAAATATCTCAAAGTGGAAAATTTAACGTGACGTGATTGGAGCCTGGAATAGGTCAATAATTTATAATGACATTGATTTTGATTCATTATTATTTTTTAAGGAAAGAAACCGCCTGCATGGCAGCTTTGTGTTATTAGATTAAACATTGCAACGTTTTCTTGTTACATTCCACCCGTTTGCTCCTAATTTTTATGTTTAAAAATGTTTTTAATCGTATTTTTAAAATGTGCCGTGGGGCCTTTAAAAATTGCCCCCGGGCCGTACTTTGGACACCCCTGCTCTTGAGCGACTACCGTGGCCCCGGGTTTTATTTTCTTTTTCTGTTTACCTCCTTAGGATTTTGAATTTTGCAAAAAATTTTCGTTTTTCAGGGCATTTGTGGCCTCATTCGGCGTGTTTCTCCATAAGAGCAAGACGCAGAATGTGCTTTAACCTTGACTGCGTGGAGATGGGAGTTCAGGGCGGTGGCCAGCGGGTTGCCAGGTCCGCTAGCTCCGCCCTGCACGCCCGCCCCGTAGAAAAGTGATGGTGGTCCGCTGGAGGAGGCGAGACAAGTGCAGAGCGGGGATGTAAGCACCGACCTACGGACTAACTCTCCCTCCCTGCCCGGGCTCGGCTGTAGCAGCATCCTCGTCGAGCATTTTTCTTTTCTTGGGCGAAGTCTTTCAAAAAACAACAACAATCCTTCCCCCTTTTTTCTTCTTTCTCCGGAGGGAAACCCCATGTCTGCGACACTAGCGATGAGCGACGTCGGACATGAGGAGCCTTTCTTCCCGCTGCACAAGGCGTCCTTGGCCGCGGGCTTCCCCTTGGAGGACTCGGCGCTGCTGGGCTTGGTGTGCAAGATGAGCGACTCGGAACGAGGCGACTACACGCAGGTAAGCACTGCATTTATGCTTATTTCCATACTGTTTTGTCCTACAATGGGCGTGGCGGCTGCTGCTTCTTTTTTTTTTTTTTTTTTTAATATCCCCCCCACCGCGGCTCGCCTGTTCGTGCGACATTTGCTGCGTGTTGGCGGCCAGTTGGCGAGCAGTTGTCGGCGAGTCAGCCTGCTTGCAAAGGTCCCAGGACAGCAGCACAGGCTTAAGTGGTTGCAGGTTCCCCCTCCTGGAACCTGGCATGCATGAGTGCAGGTTCTCCCTCCTGGAAGCTGGCATGCATGGAGTGGTTCTCCCTCCTGGTTGTAAGGGGTGCCGGAAGTTGGCCCCTGTCTCCCTGTAATGTTTGTCTCAACTCGAATGGGATTGTGCTGAAAATTTTAATTTCCCCTCAGGGATTAATAAAGTATTTCTGATTCTGAACCTGGCATGCATGGGGTGGTTCTCCCTCCTGGAAGCTGGCATGCATGGGGCGGTTATTTTCTCCTGGAAGGTGGCATGGATGGGGTGGTTCTCCCTCCTGGAAGGTGGCATGCATGGAACCACCGCTCCTGGAAGGTGGCATGCAAGGGGTGGTTCTCCCTCCTGGAAGGTGGCATTAATGGGGTGGTTCTCTTCTCCTGGAAGGTGGCATGCATGGAACCACCCCTCCTGGAAGGTGGCATGCAAGGGGTGGTTCTTCCTCCTAGAAGGTGGCATGCATGGGGTGGTTCTCCCTCCTGGAAGGTGGCATGCATGGGGTGGTTCTTCCTCCTAGAAGGTGGCATGCATGGGGTGGTTCTCCCTCCTGGAAGTTGGCATGCATGGGTGGTTCTCCCTCCTGGAAGGTGGCATGCATGGGGTGGTTTTCCCCTCCTGGAAGCTGGCATGCAAGGGGTGGTTCTCCCTCCTGGAAGGTGGCATTAATGGGGTGGTTCTCTTCTCCTGGAAGGTGGCATTAATATTAATGGGGTGGTTCCTTTCTACTGGAAGATGGCATGCATGGGGTGGTTCTCCCTCCTGGAAGCTGGCATGCATGGGGTGGTTCTCCCTCCTGGAAGCTGGCATGCATGGGGTGGTTCTCCCTCCTGGAAGCTGGCATGCATGGGGTGGTTCTCCCTCCTGGAAAGTGGCATGCATGGGGTGGTTCTCCCCTCCTGGAAGGTGGCATGCAAGGGGTGGTTCCCCCTCCTGGAAGGTGGCATACAAGGGGTGGTTCTCCCCCCTGGAAGCTGGCATGCAAGGGGTGGTTCTCCCTCCTGGAAGGTGGCATTAATGGGGTGGTTCTCTTCTCCTCGAAGGTGGCATTAATATTAATGGGGTGGTTCTTTTCTACTGGAAGCTGGCATGCATGGGGTGGTTCTCCCCTCCTGGAAGCTGGCATGCATGGGGTGGTTCTCCCTCCTGGAAGATGGCATTAATGGGGTGGTTCTCCCTCCTGGAAGCTGGCATGCAAGGGGTGGTTCTCCCTCCTGGAAGGTGGCATTAATAGGGTGGTTCTCTCCTCCTGGAAGGTGGCATTAATATTAATGGGGTGGTTCTTTTCTACTGGAAGATGGCATGCATGGGGTGGTTCTCCCTCCTGGAAGCTGGCATGCATGGGGTGGTTCTCCCTCCTGGAAGGTGGCATTAATGGGGTGGTTTTCCCCTCCTGGAAGGTGGCATTAATATTAATGGAGTGGTTCTCTTCTCCTGGAAGGTGGCATGCATGGGGTGGTTCTCTTCTCCTGGAAGGTGGCATTAATGGGGTGGTTTTCCCCTCCTGGAAGGTGGCATTAATATTAATGGGGTGGTTCTCTTCTCCTGGAAGGTGGCATGCATGGGGTGGTTCTTTTCCACTGGAAGCTGGCATGCATGGGGTGGTTCTCCCCTCCTGGACGGTGGCATGCGTGGTGGTTCTCTTCTCCTGGAAGGTGGCATTAATATTAATGGGGTGTTTCTCTTCTCCTGGAAGGTGGCATGCACGCAGGTTTGTGAGTTCAGCCTTGCAGGCAGAGCGGGAATGTCGCAGCCGCCTCTTGATGACTACTTGATAAATGTCTGAGTGCTGACGCGCCAATCAAATGACGGCTTTATTTGTCTTCCCCCGACAGGCCAAGTGCGAGATGGACCGCTATCTCTCCCCGCAGCCGCTTCCAGACGGCCAGAAGTCCCAAAGAGACGGCGCCGCGGGGATGGATCACTTCTTCGGCGAGGAGCAGGCCGGGGCGCCGTACACCCTCAACATGAACCTTTACCTGCCCGACATGACTTACCTGAGGGCGGGCTTGGCTCCGCCCCACGAGAACCTGCAAGTCCAAGTCAAGATGGAAGCGGCGGCGCCGCCGTGCTTCTCTCAGAGCCTCCCGCCCACAAGTAGCTGCGGCGTCGCCATGGAGACCTCCGCAGTAAACATGGCGGGGTTGCCAGACTTCACCAGCGCTTTCCACCAGCAGGGAGGCGACACTCTGGTGCCGGAGGTCTTCATCAAACAGGAAATGTCGCCGGGCGGGTACGAGCAGCACGACGGCGGCGCCTCGCTCTTCCAGCTCCTGATCTCCGGCTTGGAGCATCACCACGGCGACCACATGGAGGCCCACATGCAGCACACCTTCCGCACATCCCTGCAAGACCAAAGCGCCAAGTCTTCCTTCTGCGGCGGACCCTCTTACTCGCGCCCCCACGCCCACTTCTTCCAGCAGCAGCAGGCGCCCTACCTTCCGCCCTCGCCGCCCAGCTCCGAACCGGGCAGCCCCGACCGGCAGAAGGAGCTCCTCCACACCATGTCGCCGCCTCCTTCCTATGCGGCCACCATCGCCTCCAAGATGGCGGGCAGCACCCCGGGACTGGCCACCGCCGCCGCCGCCCACCCGTCTGGACAAGCTGCCGCCCCGAACCCCCACGTCCCCGCCGCCACGCAGGTCTTGACCCCGGTGCGCTACAACCGCAGGAACAACCCAGACTTGGAGAAGCGGCGGATCCACCACTGTGATTACCCAGGTGGGAACCAAACCACTTGATTCTCATTACCTCCACCAGGGACGTCATGTCTTTGCTGGACTGGGCGACACTACTCACCCAAAGTCTTAATTTGATGCCAGTCCAAGTTAGGATCCTAATTGTGTGTCACTAGACTTAGACTTAGACTTCCTTTTTATTGTCATTCAAATTTGAACTTTTCAGCACAGATAACAACGAAATTTTGTTACATAAGCTCATGGTAGTGCAGGATAAAAAAAGCAATAAGGTGCATATATAATTAAATAAGTATATATAAATAATATGTAAATATATATATATAAAATAAATATATATAAATAAATAGATTACTGTACAGATAAGTATATTGCACTACAGTTGTTTCTTGAATCTCTTATTAGATTAAAAACAACATTATATAAAATGCAAGACATTTTTTTTAGCGTGCTAACATTAACATTCTAACAGGGGAACAGCTAGCATACTTCTAGATGTCACCAAGTAACAACATCTGTGGATTTCAGCTTGAAAAGAACAATACTCGATTAAATGCTCGCAAAAAAAATGTTGGCATGCTAACATTACCATTGCTAACAGGGGGAAAACTAGCATACTTTCAAGATGGTGCCAAGTCAACATATTTATAATTACTAGCTTTTAAAGAACAAAGTTAGCTAAATTGTTAACAAAAAATGTGTTAGCATGCTAACAGGGGAACAGCTAGCATACTTCTAAGATAGTGCCGAGTAACAAAATACATGATTTGTTAGTTTAAAAAGATCAAGGTTTGCTCAAATGCTCGCTAAAAACACTAGCATGCTATTGCTGGCATGCTAACAGGGGAACAGCTCACATACTTCCAAGATGGTGCCAAGTAACAAAATCCATGTTTATTAGCTATTAAAAAAAAGAACCACATTTGCTCAAATGCAAATGTCAGCAGGCCAACATCAGCATGGTAACATTGTAACAGCTAGCATGTGTCTAAGATGGCGCTGTAACGCCAAATTTCTTCCCCTTGCAAAAACCTTCCCCCCGGAAGCCCCTCCAATGCCTGAAGGACCCCAATGAGAGCGGAACAATACCAAGTTTTATGACTCTTAAGGGTTACAGCTGCAAAATTAGCGAAGCAAAAATAGATTAAAAGGTTAGCATGCTGGAATGCTAATATTTTTTCCTCACAGTTATTTTTCACCAATGACAATCAAGCCAATTATAATGCTTTTAAAACAGGCATCTGTGTGGGTTGCTTTAAGGTCCTTCCACCCTCATTGGGGTCCTTCAAGCATTAACGCCAAATGTCTTCGGGGGGGGGAAGGTTTTTGTAGGGGGAAGAAATTTGGCGTGACAGCGCCATGCAACAAAATCTATGATTGTTAGCCTAAAAAGATCAAAGTTAGCTAAAATTCTAGCAAAAAACATTAGCATGCTAATAGGAGAACAGCTAGCATATTTCTAAGATGCGCCAAGTAACACAAATCATGGTTATTAGCTTAAAAATATTAAAGTGAGCTAAAATTTTAACAAAAACCATTAGCATGCTAACAGGGGGAACTGCTTGCATAATTCCAAGATGGTGCCAAGTCATTAAATCTATAATTATTAGCTTTAAAAGAACAAAGTTAGCTAAAAATGTAGCAAAAAAATGTTAGCATGCTAACAGGGGAACTGACAGCATACTTCTAAGATTGTGCCAAGTAACATAATTCATGGTTATTATCTTTTTAAAATGCAAACCACTAGCACTATCACTGCTAAGGCTAGCACGCGAACAGGTTTTTGGCACTGAGTGAGTTCCCACAGATTGTTGCGGCCGCAGAGACACGAGCGGCATGTTGACGATGGCACTAACCAGTTTGTGCTCATTAAGCTGCACTCTGCTTGTTTTGCACGCCTGAGTGACTTTTGAGTGAGCACATCGCAATCTTTTATTCAGGAAATCAAAAAAAAAAAAAAAAAAGCCAAGATGATGTCTGGGGAGCTGGTGGATGTGCCGCCACTCGCAGGCGGCGTGTGTGCGCACGTCTTGAGTGGGGAGCAAGTATGCGGGGGGGAGGCAGCAGCTGCACGGGGAAATGTGGCGCTGCCGTCCACATAACTCAAATAAGTGCAGCACAAATTGCACGGAAAAGCGTCCGCCGGCATTGAAGTGATGTGACTGTTGGAATTGTTGCTGAGTGAACGTCTGGCACGCTGCTAAGAAGAACTGCTGATACACAACCTGCTTTTACCATCTTCTGCTTTGAAGATAGTAGCACTCGCTTTCATCCTCAAATAAAGATAGTAACACTCGCTTTAATAATAAAAAAAAAGATAAATAAAAATAGTAACAGTTGCTTTAATAATCAAATAAAGATGAATAAAGATAGTAACACTCACTTTAATAATCAAAAAAGATAAATAAAGATAGTAACACTCACTTTAATCCTCAAATAAAGATAGTAACACTCACTTTAATATTCAAAAAAAAGATAAATAAAGATAGTAACAGTTGCTTTAATAATCAAATAAAGATAAATAAAGATAGTATCACTCGCTTTATTCATCAAATAAAGATAGTAACACTCACTTTAATAATCCAAAAAGATAAATAAAGATAGTAACACTCACTTTAATCCTTTAACAAAGATAAATAAAAATAGTAATGATCGCAAAATTGCTTTAATAATCAAGAAAAGATAAATAAAGATAGTAACACTCGCTTTAATAATAAAAAAAGATAAATAAAAATAGTAACACTCGCTCTATTGCTTCAATAGTCAAAAAAAGATCAAGATAGTAACACTCACTTTAATAATCAAAAATAGATAAATAAAGAGAGTAACACTCACTCTAATCCTCCAAAAAAGATAAATAAAGATAGTAACATTCACACTAATCTTTAAAAAAAGATAAATAAAGATAGTAGCACTCGCTTTAACAATAAAAAAAAAGATAAATAAAGATAGTAACACTCGCTTTAACAATAAAAAAAAAGATAAATAAAGATAGTAACACTCACTTTAATCCTCAAATAAAGATAGTAACACTCACTTTAATATTAAAAAAAAAGATAAATAAAGATAGTAACACTCACTTTATTCATCAAATAAAGATAGTAACACTCACTTTAATAATCAAAAAAGATAAATAAAGATAGTAACACTCACTTTAATCCTCTAACAAAGATAAATAAAAATAGTAACGCTCGCTCTATTGCTTCAATAGTCAAAAAAAGATAAAGATAGTAACACTCACTTTAATAATCAAAAATAGATAAATAAAAATAGTAACACTCACTTTAATCCTCAAATAAAGATAAATAAAGATAATAGCACTTGCTTTAATATTAAAAAAAAGATCAATAAAGATAGTAATACTCGCTTTAATCCTTGTTGTTGCCTTACTTTACTTTCATTCGGGGGTCTTTTTGTCACCAGGTGGGCCCTAAGTGAGGCACCACCACTTGAAGAACTTTTCCCAGCCAGAGTGTAGAAACTAGAGAGTTGGTAGAAAAAAGCAACATTGCTCCCCTCATGCAACTTGTGTATTGTGTGTTCCTCCCACCAGGCTGCAAGAAGGTCTACACCAAGTCCTCTCACCTGAAAGCCCACCTCAGGACCCACACGGGTAAGACCCTCTCCTTTCCCCCACATTACACCCTCCTATGTGGGTGTGGGTGTGCATAAGTGGTGTGTGTAAGACCCTCTCCTTTCCCCCCACATTACACCCTCCTATGTGGGTGTGGGTGTGCACATGTGGTGTGTGTAAGACCCTCTCCTTTCCCCCACATTACACCCTCCTATGTGGGTGTGGGTGTGCACATGTGGTGTGTGTAAGACCCTCTCCTTTCCCCCCACATTACACCCTCCTATGTGGGTGTGGGTGTGCACTTGTGGTGTGTGTAAGACCCACTCCTTTACACCCCATTACACCCTCCTATGTGGGTGTGGGTGTGCACATGTGGTGTGTGTAAGACCCTCTCCTTTCCCCCACATTACACCCTCCTATGTGGGTGTGGGTGTGCACATGTGGTGTGTGTAAGACCCTCTCCTTTCCCCCACATTACACCCTCCTATGTGGGTGTGGGTGTGCACATGTGGTGTGTGTAAGACCCTCTCCTTTACACCCCATTACACCCTCCTATGTGGGTGTGGTGTGTGTAAGACCCTCTCCTTTCCCCCCACATTACACCCTCCCATGTGGGTGTAGGTGTGTGTAAGACCCTCTCCTTTCCCCCACATTACACCCTCCCATGTGGGTGTGGTGTGTGTAAGACCCTCTCCTTTCCCCCACATTACACCCTCCCATGTGGGTGTGGTGTGTGTAAGACCCTCTCCTTTCCCCCCCCACATTACACCCTCCTATGTGGGTGTGGTGTGTGTAAGACCCTCTCCTTTCCCCCACATTACACCCTCCTATGTGGGTGTGGTGTGTGTAAGACCCTCTCCTTTCCCCCCACATTACACCCTCCCATGTGGGTGTGGTGTGTGTAAGACCCTCTCCTTTCCCCCACATTACACCCTCCTATGTGGGTGTGGTGTGTGTAAGACCCTCTCCTTTCCCCCCACATTACACCCTCCTATGTGGGTGTGGTGTGTGTAAGACCCTCTCCTTTCCCCCCACATTACACCCTCCTATGTGGGTGTGGTGTGTGTAAGACCCTCTCCTTTCCCCCACATTACACCCTCCTATGTGGGTGTGGTGTGTGTGTAAGACCCCCTCCTTTCCCCCCACATTACACCCTCCCATGTGGGTGTAGGTGTGTGTAAGACCCTCTCCTTTCCCCCACATTACACCCTCCCATGTGGGTGTGGTGTGTGTAAGACCCTCTCCTTTCCCCCACATTACACCCTCCCATGTGGGTGTGGTGTGTGTAAGACCCTCTCCTTTCCCCCACACACCCTCCTATGTGGGTGTGCAAGTGTGGTGTGTGTAAGACCCTCTCCTTTCCCCCCACATTACACCCTCCTATGTGTGTGTGGTGTGTGTAAGACCCTCTCCTTTCCCCCACATTACACCCTCCTATGTGGGTGTGCAGGTGTGGTGTGTGTAAGACCCTCTCCTTTCCCCCACATTACACCCTCCTATGTGGGTGTGGTGTATGTAAGACCCTCTCCTTTCCCCCACATTACACCCTCCTATGTGTGTGTGGTGTGTGTAAGACCCTCTCCTTTCCCCCACATTACACCCTCCTATGTGGGTGTGCACGTGTGGTGTGTGTAAGACCCTATCCTTCCCCCCCACACCCTCCTATGTGTGGGTAGCATGTGCTAGCGCTAACACCTTTTTGGACCTGGTTCACCTCCTTTGTTGATGTTTTGTTTTTAGTATTCATACACTTTTAATGCCGACAACTCGGCCACACTTGTGTCCACACAAACACACC